>NW_019272042.1:2500-279514 GCF_002738345.1 Cucurbita maxima
CTGTTATTGATATTGTGAAAGAAAAACCCAACAGTGAAGAAGTCAAACTTATGGGTGGGTATTAGAAATCTTTTGTGTGAAGTACTAAGTTGTACGTCGTTTGTTTGTTTGTCTTTTTATTGATTTAGTTATCTTGTGCAGATGACAGTTCCCAATTTACAGATAGTACTGCAAAACAGACGAGGAGGGTAACTATCAATCCTAAATTATGTGTGTTTCAAATACTATCAATCCTAAATTATTTGTGTTTCAAAATTTCTATGATTATTCAGTTTGAAAACTAGCATTAGGCTTACATTAGTCAGTAAGGAGAAGAGACTTTGTTATCTTAATTTTTGGTGATCTTTGATGTGTCATTCTATAATATTGTACTTCTTAAGAAAAATATATTGTATTTCTGTCAATTATATATGTTGCTTTTGCATGTACCTTCGGTTTTATACTGAAGTTTAGCTACTTGGGCAGCAACTTCGAGAAAAAAAACGTGAAAAGCATGCTGCTCAGTTGCTTCAACAGGACAACAACATTCTGATAAAACTTGAGAATGCTGCTATTGAGCGCTCAAAATCAGTTGATACCTCAGTTCTGGGTAAATACAGTATATGGAGGAAAGAATATGAGAATGATAACTCCGATTCAACTGTACGCTTGATGCGGGACCAAATGATCATGGCAAGAGCATACCTAGCTATAGCAAAGATGAAGAACAAGCTTGACTTGTATCATGAACTCCAGACGCGTTTGAAAGAGAGCCAATGTGCTTTAGGAGAGGCAAGTACTGATGCTGATCTGCATCGGAGGTAGCATATTCTTTTCTCTCTCTTTATTATTATTATTATTATTTATTTATTTATTATTATTATTATTATTTTTTTTTTTTGAGAGAATTGTAACTCAAAGAAATTTCTTTACAGTCATCTGCATCTCTTACTGTTTTGTACTTGTGGTTTTGGAAGTATCATCTGTTATATGTATATTTTGTTTGCAGTTCCCCTGATAAAATAAAATCTATGGGCCAAATTTTGTCAAAAGCAAAAGAGCAATTATATGACTGCAAGTTGGTAACAGGAAAGCTAAGGGCAATGCTCCAATCAGCTGATGAAGAAGCCAGAGGCTTGAAAAAGCAAAGCACATTCCTCAGTCAGTTGGCTGCCAAGACCATACCTAATGGAATTCACTGCTTATCCTTGCGTTTAACTATAGACTTCCACCTTCTTCCTCCAGAGAAAAGAAATTTTCCTAGAAGTGAAAATTTAGAAAATCCAAATCTTTATCATTATGCCCTCTTTTCAGACAATGTCTTGGCTGCATCAGTTGTTGTCAACTCAACCATTGTGAATGCTAAGGTATTTTAACTGCTCTAGCACATGACGCTTTTTGTGAGTTTAATTTCAGAAGAATGTGTATTGATAAGCATAGTTTTTGAATTACGTTCTAAATTCCATACAAGCACACAAGTTTTTTTAAGAGAATTTCTAGTCCTTGTACTTTTCAAAAAAAGGAAAAACTTTGATTACTAAAAAAATCTAGGTTCAAATCCTACTTTTTTCTTTGATTGGTTACCTTCTTCTGTTTTGGTTTATAAACTTTCAAACAAGTTTTTGTCTTGAACTTTGCATTGAAACCTTGGACACTTCTGTTTTTTTTTTTTTTTTTCAATTATGATGTTGGATAAATAAATATTTGAAGTCGCATAAGCATATAGCATGTCAAATGTTAGATTTTGAAATGAATCTAGCTTTTCTAATGCAAAGCTTACATACTAAACTGAATATTTGGTTATTAAATGGCTCAAATAGAGTATTTTAAATCCAGGAACCACAATGGAAAACATATAAAAATTCAAGAATTAAAAAAGGATTTCAACCAAAAATCTATTCCATTCATTTCAATGTTTTTGTTACTGCCTAAGAAGCAAAACCATTTTAGTTTAGCTTGCATGTTCATGACACTTGATGGACACGTATTGGATACTTATTATTGTAATAGATGTGTTAGACCATATAGATACATATATGACAAATAATAAATTTTAAGGCGAAATCCATTAAACTAATTTTTAAGCATAAAATGCATGAACTCATTGACTTTGGATTTCCTTTCTTGTATAAAAATGATATATATTTTAATAGATGTAAATTTTAAGAAACGTATTCTTGTTGTGTCCGTGTCCTAGATTTAAAAAAAAATTATGTGTAAACATATCCATGTCTCGTGTTCGTATCTGTGCTTCTTAGGTTACTGCAACCCATATGATGATTTTACCTTTTTGCGTTCCTTGGATGTGAAGAGTGAAGTAATGCTACCAAATCATGTATTTGCAAGTATTTTTTTTCTTCTCCTTTCTGTTGTTCCTGACCAAATTATGTACTATTGCATTTATTGCAGGATCCTTCAAAACATGTATTTCATCTTGTTACAGATAAGCTTAATTTTGGTGCCATGAACATGTGGTTCCTGTCAAATCCTCCTGGAAAAGCCACAATCCATGTTGAAAATGTTGATGAATTCAGGTGGCTAAATTCGTCTTACTGTCCAGTATTACGTCAACTTGAATCTGCTGCAATGAGAGAATACTATTTCAAGGCTGAACATCCAACCACTCTTTCATCTGGTGCATCGAATCTTAAGTACAGAAATCCAAAGTATCTTTCTATGCTTAATCATCTGAGGTTCTATCTTCCTCAGGTATATCCCAAGTTGGAAAAGATTCTGTTTTTGGATGATGACATTGTTGTTCAGAAAGATTTGACTGGATTATGGGATGTGGATCTTCATGGCAAAGTTAATGGTGCAGTTGAAACCTGTGGTGAGAGCTTTCACCGTTTTGACAAATATCTTAACTTCTCCAATCCTCATATTGCAAGAAAATTTGATCCCAATGCATGTGGATGGGCCTACGGGATGAATATGTTTGACTTGAAGGAATGGAAAAAACGAGACATGACTGGCATATATCATAAGTGGCAGAACTTGGTCAGTTTCAATATCCATCTATTGAGTTTTTCTTTCAATGTTTGATCAAATCTTACTTCAGGTATATTTCCTCATCAAACTGATTCAGTTGTTAATGTTCCCTTGCTTATGGTGCCAGAATGAAGAAAGGTTACTCTGGAAGCTAGGAACACTTCCTCCGGGTTTGATTACTTTTTATGGACTGACACATCCACTTGATAAGTCGTGGCATGTGCTTGGTTTGGGTTACAATCCAGGCATCGACCGGTCTGAGATAGAGAATGCTGCAGTTGTACACTACAACGGAAACATGAAGCCTTGGCTGGAATTGGCTATGACAAAGTATCGTGGTTATTGGAGCAAGTATATCAAGTACAATCATCCTTACCTTCGCCAATGCAAGTTAACTGAATGAGTCTGGTTTTAAACCGCTCTTAGATATCAAACGAGGGATCTCAATCTCTCCTACTTGAGAGTTATGCTGCTATATCTAGTTGAAACACACTGGTTGGTTCCCACATTAGATTGGGGGGCAGGGGGATCTCCTTAACATGTTTTGCTATGCCTTGCTTCCCTCTTTCTCCCGTTATAATTCATTCCATTCATTCCCATACAAGATATGATACTCATTCCCTTGTTAACATGTAAATCCATTAATTATATTTTGCTGTTAGCCAAGTTTGAATTGGATTAGGAAGTCTATGCCAATTGGCTGTAATTTTGGACAACAGACGATCTGCTTCTTAATATCCATGGTGCAAGTTAAAGATTCAGAAGTTGATGCGCTATAACCTTTTCTTGGGCCAAGTGGATGACTAGATGCTTTTTGGCACCGACAGAGCGATATTGCTCAAATTCCATTAGTTTCTTCAGTTAACTTAAAATCATCAACTTTTGTACTACTACAAACAATAGCTTACATCAATTTTCTTGAATCAATTTGCTCTCCCCATGTTCTGTCTTCTAATGTTTGTTTCATTCATGGAGGTTATTAATTAACCTCTAGTGTGGCAGTTAATCTTGGAGTAGAACTACAGTAATGTGAACAGAGACATAGGTTATCTGCAATACAAGTTGAGAATTGTAGAGAAGATTCCCCCTGCCAATAGTAGAAAACTAAAAGTTCTTACAGATTAATGAATGGTTACATTTGATTGATTGTGGTTGCATTAGTTTCTTCAGTTGTAGATTTGAATGCTATCTCTCTCTATGTTTATTGTAAAGATTTATTTTCTTCTGGTTCATCTGGAAAAGTCTGGTTTGATTAACTTTAAGTCTGTTGAGATTCTGTTGGCTTCACAGGTGAAGGACTGGTCGTTGATTTTGGAATGTGCTTATCGCAATCTTTCTCATTTGTTTAGTCTGTAAATCCCCGTTGAATGACAGATTTATTTCTGCTTTTAAGTCGATATGCTTTTCATTAAAGGTATCAGTCAAGTCATGTTAGCAACAAAATGCAATGGAAGATGTAGATTTGTTGTGAAAGGTACCTGAATTGACCTCGTCACGCCACTTATGAGGTGATTAGCCCTTCATTATCTTATCTTAAGACATGACTAATCAACTCCATTCAGTTTTGTTATTGTTTGGAGGTGCCAGAATCCACTGATTAATGGGTTCTTAAAGCCTCTACTTTCTACGTAGTTGCTCTACCTTTTCCATATTTAATTTCCAAAGGAACCCCCCTTTTATGTAATATTGCTTTGTTTATATGCAATTAGTTGATAGACAAATCTTAACTTTTAGTCACATCTTAAGCATTGCCTCATTAGTTATTAAGCAGAGAATTTGTGTGATATATTCTTCCGAACTGATTTTACATACCTCATTTGGTTAATGTATCAGATTTTACTTGGCCAATTGAAATGTGAAATTTATGGAATTTATTGAGTCGGCTGACGAAAATTTACGTAACCAGGTGAGAAATGGTATAAATTCTATGCTCATTGAGAACTTGTAACCAGGTGAGAAATGGTCAACAAGGATTTGGCATGATATTGATAAGAAAAAGTTGTGGTTTGGTGCTTGTTGCTCCAATTAATTTTGAACAAGGTGGATGAGAGTAGTGATTCTTGCAACAAAGGGTAAGGAATGGAGAGAAGTGAAGAGAGGATTTTTTTAGGTTCAACCTCATACAAGATGGGATGGGTGTTCCAAAAGAAGCCAAGTTAGGAGGTAGCTTTTTGGCTTTTCATGGGTGAATTGGGATTCCGAAATTCTCCACCACTGCATGTGGGATGGAACTCTAATCTTATGTTGTAATTCCTTGACAACTAGTGCCTATTGATAGTTCCACTTGATAAGGTTGTCCCTCATGCCCAAAAATAGAACATTTCAGGCTTTATTAGATAAACATTTTAGTTATGATTTTCTCTCCAAATGTTAGAAAAAGAAGATCAAAACCAACCATGTTTAATTCATATCAAAATCATTCTAGATTTTTTTTAGTCAAATTATATAATGTTTTCTATTTTAGTCTTTGAACCTTTAGCATGTACATTTTCATATTGTTGTTACTACCTTAATTAATATATATTCTTTGACGAAAAAGGAAAGGACAAAAGTGATTCTTTTTTAAAGTTCAATAACTTAAAAATGGACCTTTAAAAAGTGTAAGAGCCAAAATAAAACTCTCTTTTACAAGTTTTTTTTTAATTCTGATCTCTTATTCAATTTACCTTTGTGTTTAAAAAAAGGAAAAAAAAAAAGTGGAAAAAAAATGTTAATAGTGTAATTTAAATAACATTAAGTCCCTATCTCTAAATCTCAAATTAGAATCTTAGCTGATTGGGTGGGGCATTAATTGGCATAATAAAAATAAAAAATAAAAAATAAAAACCCTTATTCACCAAAAAACTACCTTTTTTTTCTGTTTCTTCTTTATATTAACCCTCTAGTCTAGTCTAATGGGTGTCTTCCATGCCTGATTTCGTAAATTGTAAATGGTTTATTGATTTTCTATTCCTTCTCTGATAAAAACTTTGTCAATTGCATGGTTGGAAATGTCACTCTTTTTTTAAAATAAAAAATAAAAATTCCACGATGGGTTTTAGTAATATCTTAAGATAATGATTTGAAAGATGTGATAATGTGAGTTTGTGAATTGGGTATACCTATTGAGATGAACACATTTATTCCATATTTAGAAAATACAATGAATATTGAGATGAAACTGTGAAGAAAATGCAATAAGTTGGCAGAATCATAACCATGGTTAATAAATTCGTAGATTGATTGATGATTTTAAATATAACGTAAAGGTTTAAATCTAGATGGCTACATCACGAGTCACAAACAAACAATTGAAAATGAAAATTATATATAGATATATGTTTTTGTTTTTGTTTTAACATGAAATTATATAAAGAAAATGATGCGTATAGAATAAGAATAATGGAAGAAATAGGCGACAAACTATAAGACTAGCTCGTACAGTATGGTTTATTAATTACATGCAACCAACAAACACGACATGAAATATAGAAATGACGCAACAGTTTGTTCAACAATGAGAGATTCCATTCCACTTCTCGACTTCTCCAATGCCTAAACCCTCTTTGGCTTTTCCCTTTTTCCTCTATTAATACTAAATTCTCCACTCTTCTTCTTCTCCAAAATAGCATAAACCAAAGCCAACCAACATGCCAACTTTCTCTTCTCTCTCCGATGATTCTTCTCTCTCCAAAATCCCGTCTCAGTTCATCTGGCCGGACCATGAGAGGCCAACCCTCGACTCGCCCGAGCTTCACGTGCCTCCTATCGACTTGAAGAGCTCAATCTCCGACGACCCAGTTGCTCTCTCTGACACATGTCGTCTCCTCAATCAGGTTTCTTAGACTATCACTAAACTTGGTTAAAAATTATTGGGAGGAAGGTTCACGTGATCATATGAGTAAAGAATACAGATCTATTAGTGAGCTGAAAGCAAGGTCTATGCTCAAAGTGGACAATATCATACTATTTAATGTTAATGTACGTTGGTGTTAATAGGTTTGTCGGAAGCATGGTTTCTTTGTCGTGGTTAACCATGGCGTGGATGCGGAGCTGATATCGAAGGCGCACGAATTCATGGACTTGTTCTTTGGGATGAAGCTTGAGGAGAAGCAGCGAGCGGGGCGGAAGGTGGGCGAGCTGTGTGGGTATGCCAACAGTTTCATAGGGAGATTCTCGTGTAAGCTTCCATGGAAGGAAACTCTGTCCTTCAGATACTCTGCTCATGCTCATTCCTCCACTCTTGTTGAAGATTACTTTGCTAGTGCTTTGGGAGAAGAATTGAGAAGTAGCGGGTAACAATTATTAACACAACACAACAACATCATATGATGCATTATTGTTTATTATTGTTCATTCCCCCAGGAAGTTGTACCAACAATACTGCGACGCCATGAGCAAGGTATCACTGACAATAATGGAGCTTTTGGGGATGAGTTTAGGCGTTGGAAGAGAGTATTTCAGAAACTTCTTTGAAGAAAACGAGTCGATTATGAGATTAAACTACTACCCACCATGCCAAACCCCAGGTCAAACTCTTGGAACTGGGCCTCACTGCGACCCAACTTCCTTGACCATCCTTCATCAAGATCATGTCCACGGCCTCCAAGTTTTCGTCGACCAACAATGGCACTCCATTCCCCCGAATCCCCAAGCTTTCGTGGTCAACATTGGCGACACTTTCACGGTAAGTACAACCCATTCCCACAGACTTCAATTTCTAAGTTCGTAAGTTCAATAAAATGTGTATGATCATTTATCAGGCGCTATCCAATGGAATGTACAAGAGTTGCTTGCACAGGGCAGTGGTGAATGAAGAAAGCGTGAGGAAATCTTTGGCCTTTTTTCTGTGTCCAAATGAAGACAAAGTGGTGAGTCCACCCAGCTGTTTGGTTGACGAGAAAAACCCAAGAATTTTCCCGGATTTCAGATGGCCAACTCTGCTTGAATTTTCTCAGAAACATTACAGAGCCGATGATAAAACCCTAGAGGCCTTCTCCAATTGGCTCTTCCAAACAACACTCTCCACCGATTAATTACCACAATAACCCCCACAACCCCCACAATCTCCTGTTCATACTACAAAACAATATATCCTAAATAAAAAGTTTTAAAAAATAATGTTATTTTATTTTAACGAAATTCATACACGTTTATAAGATACGTCATGTGTATCGATTTCGTTAGAAAAAGCTTAAGAAAAGTTTGATTTTTGGAGATTTCACGGATTATGTTGAAGGATGTGGGTTTGCAAAATAATTATTAATTAGTGAAGTATGAGATGATGGGTTTGTAATTATCTCTATAAATAAACCATGTTTCATTCTTTCCACTCCAAAGTCATTTTGTAAAGATCTTAAATTTCTCCTTTATCATTGGTACAACATGAAAGAAAACATCATCTATAATATATAGAAAACATTTTAAAACATCTTCTATCTCTAAAAAAAACACAGTCGTGATTTTACTTGTTTAATAAAAAATACTGAAAATTTTAAAGAAATAAAAATAAATACAAAATAATTTAAACTAATGAAATGGAAAGCAACCTATCATTTTAACATAACTAGGGATTTAAATATGCACGTGCCACAGTGCCTAATCGCGATGTCGCTGTCATCTCTACATGGGCGCTTTGCTTTTACCTAAAAAATAATGTGGCACACGGCCTGAGTATTTCAAAGAATGCTCCCCTACTATAATGGCCATGCTAAATGCAATCACATGTAAATATACTCTAAGGACCTATCTCTATCTCATTTCATACTAGGAGTGGCCTCTAGTCCGGACTACTATAGATGTGTAGCATTTTCCTACACACGACCCACACATGAGAGTGTGAATTTCTTAGTGGCTCGCACACCCCTGGACCTTCTCTAGTCAAGCTAGTTGTTTGTAGCGACGTTTGGAGGTCAGCAGAATCTCTGTTGTCATGCTCACCATAATCACCCTCATCATCATATTGTGCCCATCCACACTCATCATCTCAAGGGAAAGTATCCACATGCTTATGTACACACAACATGTATGAAGTCCCTCTAGCTCTCATCTTAACATCTTTTCCGACACAACCCTAGTCTCATCTCTTTGTTATGCTTGGTAACACATGCTCGTTAGATATTTATATTAATATTATTTTCAAACTCTTCGGGTTGTGTCCTACGTCGATTTATCGACTTGATGCAATATGGAATTCATCATCATACAACATACTTAATATGAAAAACATCATCATATTAGGGTAAACGTCATGCAAGACATCATAGTCATCATAAAGTAATCAAGTGCATCGAGTACATCAAGTACATCATACATCGTCATAAAACACACATGTTATCGTACATCAATTTCATATGGTTTCTTCGAGCATATCTCAACGATTGAGTTCATACGAGCTTACACCAATCATCTATATCACATGACTCACCTCAATAGTTAGATTCACATACTATAGTTTCTCCAAGCTCATCTCAATCATTGATGTTATATAACGCATTGTTATGATCGATACCATATACTCAATTATTGTTTAACTCGTCTGAGCTCATATCTCAATCATTGATGTCTCAGGACCAATTTAATTATTGATTTCTCATCAAGTAGATCAATGTAAGCTTATTTTGATTATTGATGTTCTTTTTTTTTTTTTAAGTAACCAACCATCTAAATTAAGTTTTTTCTCTTAAAAAAAACCAACATTTAAGGATTCAGTAAATGTGGACCAAGAGGAAGATGTAGAGTAAAAGAGGTGCACTTAAAATATGGCTGATCCTAACTTGGAGCCCTTAAAATATTTTCAAAACATTCGAATGTATTTTTGTATTTTGTGTCAAAAGGATAAGTTTGCAATTTAAAACATAATAAACAACAAACAGCCTCACTTCCCCCAACGGTCTCTACAAAGTTCCCCTTTCTATATAAATATATCTATATCTATGTATAGATTTACTTATTCTTTTTTTCATGTGAATAGTCCCTTCATTTTTTTAAAATATAACACTTAAATTTTATTTTATTTCCAAAAATAATGACGGTTGTTCTTTCCTTTTGGCCTCTATACTAAGAGACATCACAAAAAAGTTCTCTTTTTTTTAAAAAAAAAATAATAATAAATTACTGGGAGTAAAATTGAATAAAACACATCAAATAAAGACCTAATAAGATGATTGAAGTCAAAGAAGATAAGTGGTAGAATAACGACGGAAGATGCAACCACGAAGATGAAACTCGAAGAAATCCTGAAGCAACTAGCACAACTTGATGAAGCTGGGCACAATGAACTATGAATAGGTGATGCATTATAGTTAATATACAAAATCACTCCTTTAAGCTAGGTGTGACTAATAAAATGTTTAGTTAAATTATAAAAAATATATTGAATTATATAAGAAATGGTTCAAATTATCTTATTCCTCTTTTCAATTTCACATCCTTAATTTTTTTCCAAAAAAATTTCTGTACAAATTTAAGAGAGAAGCGTCATAGGTTGTTTTTGGAACAAAACTTTCTAAGTTTAAAACTTAAAACGAAAGTTTTGAAGGTTGGAATACAATTGAAATCAATCATTTTAACCTAAATCATTTCTCACTTGGTTTCACTGGTAACTATTTCTCGCGCGCGCGCTTTAGAATCAGATGGAGGAAAATGAAGGGAAAAATTAATTGATGGTATTATTTGGAATCCCAGATCCGAATAATTCTTCCTGAATTTTACTTCCTCCTGTTTCCAAGTTTCAACGAAGCTGATTCAGTCCATTTCTCCTACCGAATCAATCTCTTGAACAGGTAATTTTTCCACTGCGCGCCGTTTTTCTTTGAGGAACGTTCTCTTTTCAGATTGTTTTTCTTTTCCTTTCAGGTTGTCGCTTGGCGATTTCAGGATCGAATTTGTGGTGAACGTTTTCTTTCTCCCTGTCCTTTTCTCAATTTTGATTCCGCGATTAAGATCGTAACCCAATTCGTCTATTCTGTAATTTTCATTTCTTTTTTCTGGGTTCCATTCAACTGGAAGAATTTTTTTGTGTTTGATTTGGCTACATACTGTCGATCTTATTAATTTAGTTATGATATTGTTCTTCCCGAACCAACCGTAATTGTGACTTCTCTGTATTCTTCTCGAACTCGTAGCTCTCCGTTATGGACAATTACGGTTCTTCCCCTTCATATCCATACCACCATCCATATGCATACCCTCGTCCAGTTCCTCCTCAATACCCACCGCCTCCTCAATATCCACCTCCTCCTCAACATCCACCTCCTCCTCATTATACGCATCCAAATTCAGATCCATATGCTCGTCCTCCGTACCCTTACCCGTATGATCCTTCACATGCCTCTGTATTTGCATATCCCCCACCCCCATCTCATTCTGGCCAAGTAGAGTATTTTCAACATCCACCTCCACACTCTGGGCCTATACCTTCCCCATATTCTTACGGTGATGCCTCTTATACTAATGATAGTGCCAGGCCATCCATTCAATATCATAACAATTTCCAACCTGGTACATCCCCATATCGGTATGAAGAATCTAGTACATACCCTCCCCCAGAAACTCAATACCCACCACCCCCTTCGCGAGTAAATAACTCCTCTGGCCACTATGATAGCACTGATTCGGTATCGCCTGGCTCTTCTGCATACCCGCCTTTGGATGACCCTTTGTGTAATGTACATTTGTCTGATCATCAACCAACTGCTCCTGCATCACCTCCTGCGCCTGCACAGCCTTCAGTTTCATTATTGTCGCATTCACCTCAAATTACAAGATATGATCGATTCACCTCAAATTACAAGAATGAAGAATCTAGTACATACCCTCCCTCAGAAAGTCAATACCCACCACCCCCTTCACGAGTAAATAGCTTCTCTGGCCACTATGATAGCCCTGATTCTGTTTCGCCTGTCTCCTCTGCATACCCGCCTTTGGATAGCCCTTTGTGTAATGTACATTTGTCTGATCATCAACCAACTGCTCCTGCATCACCTCCTGCACCTGCGCAGCCTTCAGTTTCATTATTGTCGCATTCACCTCAAATTACAAGATATGATCGATTCACCTCAAATTACAAGAATGAAGAACCTGGTACATACCCTCCCCCAGAAAGTCAATACCCACCACCCCTTTCACGAGCAAATAGCTTCTCTGGCCACTATAATGGCACTGATTCCTCATCGCCTGTCTCTTATGCGTACCCGCCTCTGGATGACCTTTTGGGTAATGTACATTTGTCTGATCATCAACCAACTTCTCCTGCATCACCTTCTGCCCCTGCACAGCCTTCAGTTTCATTATTGTCGCATTCACCTCAAATTATAAGATATGATCGGCGCGACCGATTTTATGGCTTTCCTAATTCATCATTTTCTAGTTTCGATACGGGGAATTCATATCAAATGGCTTCATCCAATCAACCTTCATTTTCCCATTCAAGCTCATTCGGTGGGTCTCAACATAGTCAGGACTTGCAGATTGTTCCATTGCACAGTAAAGCATCATTGAAGGTTTTGCTGTTGCATGGAAACTTAGAAATATGGGTTAATGAGGCCAAAAATCTTCCAAACATGGACATGTTTCACAAGACCTTGGGGGATATGTTTGCAAAATTACCTGGGAATATGAGCAACAAAGTTGAAGGACATGTGAGTCATAAGATCACTAGTGATCCTTACGTTTCGATCTATGTAGCAAATGCAGTAATTGGGAGGACTTTTGTTATAAGCAACAATGAAAATCCTGAATGGAGGCAGCATTTCAATGTTCCCGTTGCACATTATGCTGCTGAAGTAGTTTTTGTCGTTAAAGACAGTGATGTTGTTGGTTCGCAGCTAATAGGAACTGTAACAATTCCTGCAGAACAAATATATGCAGGGTCTGTAGTTGAGGGAACCTTCCCAATCCTACTTGGTGGGAAGCCATGTAAGCCTGGAGCTGCTCTAACTATTTCTATTCAATATACCCCAATGGAGAGGCTTAGCACTTATCATCATGGAGTGGGAGCTGGCCCTGATTACCAGGGGGTTCCTGATACATATTTCCCCCTCAGAAAGGGTGGAGCTGTCACTCTGTACCAAGATGCCCATGTTCCAGATGGACACCTTCCAAATTTGATGCTTGATAATGGTATGTACTATGTACATGGGAAGTGTTGGCATGACATCTTTGATGCTGTACGTCAGGCTCGCAGGTTAATTTATATAACTGGGTGGTCGGTGTGGCACAAAGTGAAACTAGTTCGAGATACTGGCTATGGGACAGAGTGTACCCTTGGAGATCTCCTGAGGTCAAAGTCCCAGGAGGGAGTGAGAGTTTTGCTTCTTGTTTGGGACGATCCCACTTCTAGGAGCATTTTGGGGTATAAAACTGTAAGTTGCTTTCCCTGCTGTCTATTTCTTTTACATTTCCTGCTTATCATAGTTGCCATTTCCAAAATTCCTTTATATTAAGTATAGGACAGGGCGAGAATGCTCTAAGTAATTGAGTGAAAACATCCCTACTTTGGATTTGAAACGTTGGAGTCTTGATTCTTTCTTTTCCTAGTTCTTTTTTCATCTTTTTGGAACTTGAACTTCTTTTATGGTAAACTAATTTATGTTTTAAACTATAGATTTATTCTGCCAAAATACCACGTATCCTAGAACCTACCTCCCAAAAGAAAATTATTAATTGTTTTGTATTCCCTAATTTATGAGTTTACGGGCTTCAATAATGAGGTGGAGAAAAGTTGTAGATCTTTGAAGTCTTGATGACCAATCAAGAAGAAAGATCTGTCAGAAACTCTCTTTTACCAGATGGACATATTCTACCATCGTTTCATCTCAACTTTTAGAATATGCATGTAATACAAGCCACCTTTATTGGAAAGCAGAAGAATCACATAGGGCTAAGAGTTTGCAATTTGTTATCAAGGTCTTTCAGTTTTATATACGTTGGTTTTGAAGGATTTATTATCATACTCTTCTGAGAACATATGTTGATTGTTGCAGGATGGTTTCATGCAAACCCATGATGAGGAAACTCGCCGATTTTTCAAACAATCCTCTGTACAAGTGATACTTTGTCCTCGGATGGCTGGAAAACGACATAGCTGGGTTAAGCAAAAGGTTAGTCTTTCTTTCCA
The DNA here is from genome assembly GCF_002738345.1 of Cucurbita maxima. Lineage (NCBI taxonomy): Eukaryota > Viridiplantae > Streptophyta > Magnoliopsida > Cucurbitales > Cucurbitaceae > Cucurbita > Cucurbita maxima. Next base: position 16,566 of record NW_019272042.1, read on the forward strand.
TCTTTCTTTCTTTTTCTTTTTTGGGTAAGAAATGAGAATACTTCAATGAACAATAGATAGCCAAAATTTTTGTCTTAACTAATCACTTCTTTCTCCTTACAGACTTTTGTTGTTCTTCAACATGGATGTCTAGAAAATTGGCCACTTAAACCTGTACATTTTCAGCTTTCAGTTGTTTCTATTTCGATTAAATTAGGAATATACAAAAAGGTGTTTTGATATTGATAGGTGTAATGTTTGGGGTATTTGGTGTAGAAACCCGAGTGTATATCCTTAAGTAATCATACCCTATTGATGGCAATATGACGAAGATAACCACTACTACACAGTAAAGAAGTTTGTATCAAAATCATGACTAGATTGCTGAAGCGGCCAAATGAAAAGTCCTTTTCTTGGCAATGAATAAGAATTTGAAAGACCATGTTATCAGTTAAACTTCCCTGATTTACGATCTCTTTTCATCCATCCTTTCTTTCAATGACCAAACTAAATAACAAAAGCAAGATTTTCTATTGTGCTAGAAACTGATAATATGTCTGGTAATGAATTGTTGATAATTTTCTATTTCTAAATTTATTCTCACACCTTTTTTTTTTTTGCATAGTCTGGGATTACAATCTTCACATCATTTTATTCTCATACTACCTTATTAGACGCTCTAGGTTTGAGCATTTGAAGCATTTTAGTTTATCTTTTTTTTTTTTTTTTTTCAGTTCTGCAATATGTAGGGTGTGGGATGGGGGTCAAACTTTTGACCTCTTGCATCCTCAGGCATTACAATCTTCACATCATTTTATTCTCATACTACCTTATTAGACGCTTTACGTTTGAGCATTTTAAAGCATTTCAGTTTATCTTTTTTTTTTTTTTTTTTCAGTTCTGCAATATGTAGGGTGTGGGATGGGGGTCAAACTTTTGACCTCTTGCATCCTCAGGCATTACAATCTTCACATCATTTTATTCTCATACTACCTTATTAGACGCTCTAGGTTTGAGCATTTTGAAGCATTTTAGTTTATCTTTTTTTTTTTTTTTTTTTTTTTTTTTTTTTTAGTTCTGCAATACGTGGGGTGCGGGATGGGGTCAAGCCATTAATTTCGGTTGAGAGTACATATTTTATGCCAATTGAGCTTTGCTCATGTTGGGCCATTTCAGTTTTTCTTTGAGCACTCTAGTTTCAGCTATCTTGTGACCATGTGTTGTACTTGTACTTGCTATCAAAGTCGTTCTTCTAACTACTAGACCGCATATGTGTTTCATCTCCATTGTTATTTAACTTTTGATAATTAAGCTCATGTTTTTCCTAAAAAAGCTAGAATTTATGCTTGCGATTAGTATATTTTGTTCCTTAAAAAGGAATATGTTAGTTACTTCATATCTTCTTTATTTTAATATGGGAGCCGCAACGTCAGGGGACTAAAGGAATCCATTCTTTGGATAAATTACAAAATTATTCTTCAACTCATTATCATATTTGGGAATTTTCTTTTTCTTTTATTTTCTTTTTTCGAGGTCCCATATTGGGAACTTTTGGGAGTGTTTAATTGCATCTTTTTTTTTTTAAACAAAATATTGCCTTTTGTGATTCTTGCTCATCTTTCTCAATAATCAGGAAGTTGGAACTATCTATACACACCATCAGAAAACTGTTATTGTGGATGCTGATGCTGGAAATAATAGAAGAAAAATCATAGCTTTTGTTGGAGGGCTCGATTTATGTGACGGGCGGTATGATAATCCATCACATCCCATATTTCGGACACTTCAAACAGTACACAAGGATGATTATCACAATCCTACATACACGGTAATCTGTTATGTCCCACTTTGTCTTTTAATAGTTAATATGGTTCTGCGGTAATAGGATGCAAGAGGGAAGTTTGATCTATGCCAAAAATCTGAGTAACCCTAGTATATTCCCCCTTTTTTGCTAACCCAAGTTTATTCTTAAGGGCATACTAGTTTCTTCATCTAGTTTTTTCCCCCATTTAATGAAGAAACAAGGCTTTCATTATAGAGATTGAAGTACATGAGATGAGAGCGCCAAAAAGGTAAGGAGAAGACCTTGAACAAATGAAAAGGCGATCATAAAATGAAAGTGGCCTGCCTGAATGAACTGAGTAACAAAAAAACATACTATCAAGAATAAAAGACTGTCCCTCAAAATAAAGAGAAACATTGGACTGAAATAACCATACTCTTGTATTATATTCATAAAACTGTGTCAAAGGCCTCAATTTATCCACAATTATTTTGATGGAAGAAGACCGATATTGATCATTTCTTTGAGAAAAGAAGCCTCATTCAATTGGGCAAGAAATACAATATTGGCAGACAATTCAACGAACTTGTACTGTATGGTATAAGAGTATATACCATTTCATTGTTAAAAAATGACTCAACCGATAGTCATGGCTTTCCGTAAGTGTGATTTGCAAAAAAGCACCATTTAAATTGCTGCAATGTAGGGTGCAATATCCTCTTGAGAAGATTCAAGTATTGAATCTTTGAAGTTCATATTATAGCAGCAGGGCAAGCTACGCAATATTTGTAGAAGTGGAGTTTACATTGTTGATATTTGTAGAAGTCACAGGGTATTATTTTGAAAATCTAAATGGTGGAAGAACTAGTATTAAGGAATACAACAAAGTTATAGAAGACTTTGTTGTGTCCAATTGGAATTTCACGTTGCCAAACTTGGGTGAAATGGCTATTCAGTCTTTGATCAATAGATATCTTTTTTCTAGGTTTTGGTTGGATATGCTCAGAGAATCTAGCTCGTGAGAGTCATTTCTGACCAGGGAACCTTATGTGCGGTCCTTCACTGTTGTTTTGAAAATCTATGACTTAATAAGCTGAAAATTTTAGGGGGAGGAAGTAGAAGAAAAAGAAGAAATAAGGAGGGAACATTTGATGGAGAGGAATATGTCGATTTTATTTCTATAGAAGAACATCAGGAAAGAATTATTGTTAAACAAAGATGCAAACTTGTTTGGTTAAGAGACGGGGAGGAAAGTTTAGCCTTCTTTTTACAGGTTTCTTGCATCCAGTAGACTAAAGAGCTTTGTGATGAAAATAGAGAACTGATATCAGGTTGGGGGAAGAGTAGTGTGAAAAACGGAAGCCAAAAATATTGAAGGGGGAATTTTGAGTTTTCTAGACAAGTTTTTATTCTGGAAATGAGGTACTCATAGCTTAAGATGGCAACCTATTTATCATGAGAAGAAAGTAGATGGCTTGAGAGATCTTTGGAAGAAAATAAAATTTTGATAGTCTTGATCTCTTTGGGGGTGTTAAAGGCTCCAAGGCAGGATGGTTTTTCTACAAAATTGCTAAACAAGTTTTGAAGCATTTTTAAATGATGTCTAAGATTTTAATGGGGAAGGTCACCCAAAACTCTTGCATAAATTTTTATTTATCTTACTTTAATGAAAGAAAATGTTGAGAAGGTGCAAGACTTTAGACCTATTAGCTTGTTTACGAGTATCTAAAAAACCGTGGCTAATATCTTGTCTGATAGATTGAAGGGTGTGTTATCATTTACATTTCAACAAGTGAAAATGCTTTTATTGAGAGGTACATCATCAATTCTATTCTAGTTGAAAATAACTAGAGATTGAACGTATGAAATCAATAATCAGTTAGACAAAACACCAGACTGGAACCTTTAACATCTTTCTAAAGAGAATTTTAGGAGAAAAAATGTAACAGCCCAAGCCTGGGCTGTTACAAAAAAATTCAATATATCATTGCATCTAGGGTTACTAAAATTTGAATTGATTTTATGAAGTTACAAAATTATTTAGTTGAACAGGGTAGTACTGTTGGTTGTCCAAGAGAACCGTGGCATGATCTGCACAGCAAAATTGAAGGTCCAGCAGCATATGATGTTTTGACCAATTTTGAGGAGCGATGGAGGAGAGCTTCAAAACCTCACGGGATAAAAAAGTTGAAATCATATGATGATGCTTTGCTGCGTATTGAAAGAATTCATGACATAATTGGAATTTCTGAAGCGTACTGTAACTATGAAAATGATCCTGAATCATGGCATGTGCAGGTAATGTTTTAAACCCTTCTTAATGCATATGTGGACCTTTATTTAGGTGGTAAAAGCCTCGGCAATTGAAACTGGTTGTGATTTAGACCTGTTTAGTTATGTTACAGAGAATAGAAGCTTTTTAATGAATTCTCTATGTTCCTTATGGAATTTTTCATGATGAGTAATACTGCAGATTTTTCGTTCAATTGATTCAAGTTCTGTTAAAGATTTCCCGAAGGACCCAAAAGATGCCCCAAGCAAGGTAAAGGACAGTTATGATTGCTATATTTCCAATCAAATAAATATAAAATTTGCACATATATGCATGTATTTATTTTGTATTTGTGTCATCTAACATGCTTATTCCCTAATATTTTACCGTGCAGAACCTCGTATGTGGAAAGAATGTGCTGATTGACATGAGTATACACACAGCATACGTGAAAGCCATTCGAGCTGCCCAACACTACATTTATATAGAGAACCAATATTTCATTGGATCATCCTTCAATTGGAATTCAAACAAAGATATAGGTAAAGTACATTGAAAAAAGCCTTCTCCGTGTATGCCTTCATTTGGGAGCACCAGCATGACAAATTAAGTTGCATTTGCTAATATGTGACAACAGCCATTTAGAAAGGATGTTTAGACTTTGAAACTATAAATCTACGGCAGGCTATCTAGTCCTATCTTTATTGTTTTTCCTAAAAGAGTGGACTATGTTATGCAGTACGATGACATTACAACATTGGAGTCGTGAATTGCTAATTTTGTACGTTTCTGATTTTTCATAGGTGCCAACAATTTGATTCCAATGGAAATTGCGCTAAAGATTGCTGATAAAATCAGAGGAAATGAGAGGTTTGCTGCATATATTGTCATCCCCATGTGGCCTGAGGGCGTCCCAACTGCTGCTGCCACTCAGAGAATACTATTTTGGCAGGTAGATACATTAGTAGCCTAGGCTGAGTTCTAATGTTTTTCGTTATTAAATTTAATTGCTGCATTTCTAAATCAATTAGAAATAAAAGTATTGCTCAAGTCATCTCAATTAATTCACCTACAATCCTTATTTCTTTAAATTTCATAATCAATATACTTGAGTATTTCATATACATAGCATTGTGATTCTTGCTTAAATGAGATTGTCTATAAGTTGAACATGCAATTTTATAGTTTTTGTTTTGTTTTTTTTTTTTTTTTTTTTTTTTTTTCCCAGTAGTAAATCATGGCAATTAAAATATCAGAACAGTCCTAAATATTTAGAACTTTGCTGTTCTTAAATTCTTCTTTGGTGGGAATTGGAGATATTATTGGGTTAAATGATAAAATAAAGCGAGATCATGAGGGAACATGATAATATGAACATTGAAACACCAACACATTCTGATCTATGACAAGTATACTTCTGATTTAACTGAACTTTTCTCGCACTGCTCAGCAAAAAACCATGCAAATGATGTATGAGGTCATTTACAAGGCCTTGATGGAGGTTGGTCTTGAGGAGGCATTCTCTCCTCAAGACTATTTGAACTTCTTCTGCCTGGGAAATCGTGAGGATGTGGATGGAAATGATCCTTTATCTTCTGGAAGCCCTAGTGCAGAAAACTCCCCTCAGGTAACTTATATCCTTAGTCAGTTGTTGATTTCAGTCGTTATATGTATTCTCTTACTTTGATTTGGGTTTTATGTTAAGCCCTGCCAAATACCTGTACATTGTGGAGTATTACTGGAGATTCTTTCATAATCAACAACAACAATAATAAAACGAAGTAGAGTTCTTGCAGAAAATAAGGGAGAGATATGATGGAAACAGCCTTGCTTTATCAGTCCATAATTTTATGTTTCCATAAAAAGAGCTAGTAATCAAGATTTTCACTGTATATTAGTCACTGTTATTATTATTATTATTTAATCACAAATGAACTGACTGCAGGCACTTAGTCGGAAAAGCAGAAGGTTTATGATATATGTTCACTCCAAAGGCATGATAGTTGATGACGAGTATGTGATTTTGGGATCTGCTAACATCAACCAGAGATCCATGGAAGGAACTAGAGACACTGAGATTGCTATGGGAGCCTATCAACCTCATTATACATGGGCAAAGAAGCGTTCACGTCCTCGTGGACAGGTGAATTTTAACTTTAAGATGTCCAATGTGGGATTGTTCAAATAATGCTAGTTAAGCCTAATAGACTTGACAAAATGGAGTCAGTACATAAAGGGTCTAATTTGAAATTCATGAAATGCCCTGAGGAAGACAAAATTTTCATGAATTCACTAAACCTGTGCTTGAAAGAGGAGAGTTCAACCCCTTGGTTTAAAAGAAGTATTAGAATTAAATAGACATCAAATTTAGAGTTGAAAATGTGCATTTAAGTCTAAAAGATTTGGAAGTCAAGCTTATAATTTAAACATTACTTTGTAGTTTCCTTTTCTTTGTCCCCATATCTGTGTAGATCCTCAATAAAGTGAAGAAGTAGTTATACATGCATCAGTTCATATAGTGTGAAAAATTTTACATACATAGAATTGCATTCCTGAATCGTTTGTGGGATTTTGATGTCTTGCCCTGCAGATCTATGGATATAGGATGTCATTGTGGGCGGAGCATACAGGAACGATGGAAGAGCGTTTCAATGAACCGGAGAGCCTGGAATGCGTGAGAAGAGTTAGAACAATGGGAGAATTAAACTGGAAACAGTTTGCTGCAGATGAGGTAACAGAGATGAGAGGACACCTTCTGAAGTACCCTGTTGAAGTTGATAGAAGAGGGAGAGTAAAATCCCTTCCTGGACATGAAAATTTTCCAGACGTAGGAGGAAAAATAGTTGGTTCATTTCTTGGGATTCAGGAGAACCTCACTATCTAAATAACCTCTGATTGTATTCAAGACCTAACGAACGAGAGCCCTCTAGTTTCTAGCTCTGGATAGTTTTGTTAGTAACTATTAAGGAAAATGAAGGGAGAATTTGTACACAGAATGGCCATCTTTTTCTCCCGTTTTCTTGGGAGTGGCCTTTGTAACCCACATTCATGTGGTTCTGTTTTTAGTGTTAATAATATCTGTTATTTGTAAGGCTGGAGAACACAACATTTATTGGAATTGTAGCGGTTTTTTTTTTTATTTAGTTCGTGAGATTTTACATGGATAGAAGATGGAAACAATGAATTGCCAGCCAGCTAAACAATGAATTTACAAACTCTCTTTCTTTTCTCTCACCAAAATAACCCCAAGTTTCCAGAGAAGCATCTCCTACCAAACCAATCTGATTGATCCACGTGGCAATAAGGAACGCTCTTAAGTCTCCCGCTAACTCAGTGTAACACGTGTTCATTTATCCTTCAGCCATGCACCTGGCTCGGACCACAGAACCCACAACCCGGTTGTAGGCCGGGCAGAGGGGACCACCACATGCTCCAGGCCTAAAAGACCGCCGTTGGGCCCTCCCCAACCTCCATCGCATCGACACAAGGAGGTTAAAAAGTAGTCCCCACACCAGGCTTGCACGGTCCACGGAGCAGCATAACTCGTTTCCACCACTGACCTTGACCCCACTTTTTTTTTTTTAATATATTAAAAAGGAAAATTTCTCTCTTTCCGTAGTGTTGACCCATCTCGCTGATGTGGTCCCCACACCTTTGCGCCTTCACCAAAAAAATAAAAAGAAAAACCCCACACCCAGCTTACACGTGCATTTACTTTTCGATCCTCACGTCTACCACGTGACTGCCTCGTGCTTCCCCTTCCTTCTGCTGCACTTCCAAAAAAATAAACGATACTTTTTTCCTTCTTCCATTCGTTCTTCGTCTCAAGCTTTCTTTTCTGGTTCGTCGATGGCGGATAGATTACACTGGGTGAGAGAGAGAGAGAGAGAGAGATTGAATCGAAAACAACTTCCCATCTATTCTGTCTTCATTCTTTCCGACGAGCGAGACATGAATTGAAGCTCTTCCTTATCGTATATCTCCAATGAGAATTCTCTGAGCATCTGTTTCGTCGTTTTATCGTTTGTCGGGACGGTGGAGCTCGAGATCGGCGCCATGACGGATTCAGACTTGGAAGCGGAGGAGTTTGAAGTGCTCGAGCTTTGATTGGTGGTGTTTGCTTGAATGTGAGACGTGTGCAGCTTCGACGGGACGGTGGAAATGGGTCGGGCCGTTGTGTTGATGAGCGGCGCTGCCGGTGTCGGGAATGAGAAAAACTGCGGACGGGTGGAAGAGCAATCCACGGATGGAACCATGAAAACCGCCCCGGGAATTATGGCGTTCGATGGGATGGCCCACACTGGAACAAACCCCGGTGGAAAAGGCTGTTGGACGGCGGGGGAACCGGCAACGGTGGCGGCCTGAACAGCGCCGTTCGGGGCGGAGGCGGAGGCGGAGACGGAAACGGAAACGGAAACGGCGTCATTTACGTCAACATAGTCACTGTTAGTGGGGCGCTTACGCCGCTTCTTACTGGCGGATTGATCGGTGGAATCTTGGTTAGAAGAGGAAGTGGTGGTGGGGATTTTGAGAGTGCCATTAACAGACATGGCGATGGCGGGAACGGTACCAGTTCCAGTAGCCGCGATGATCGCCGGCTCGGCCCGTTCGAGAAGCCAGCGGATGGTTTCGCCGTCGGACTTGTGGCCGAGCTCACGAGTCAACTGGAAGATACGCGCCGCACAGGTAGCCGGAATTCGGATTCTCCGGCCTCGGCCCTCGACCTTGGTGTGGCGATCCTTGGTGGAGGGTCTCTTGGGGGGGATAGACGAGACCGTTTTAGGTATCTCTGCCGTGAACTTGAGGACCTGAGTTTCGTGGTCGTTGTCGGGATGCTCCCGCTTGGGAGCAAGGGGAAGAAGGTTCATTGGAGAGGAGTCGGAGTTATTGATACAGAGATGGGTGGGCGGAGAGTGGTGGTGGTCGTCGTCTTCGTCGTCGTCGAGTTCTTGTTTGTGAATATCGGCCATGAGCGGAGAGGGAGGGGGAGAGGGGAGAGGAAGAAGTTGGGAGAGGGGATTTAAGGAAAGAAAAAGAAGAAATTGGGAGAAGAAGGAAGAGTTGGGGGAGGGGTGGAAAGGAAATGGACCCACAAAGAAGGGTGGGGCCCAGTAGTGTTGGGTCAAAGCTGGGGATGATGGACCTACCCCCACCCCCTTTTCTTCTTCCAATAACTCCCAACTTGCCATTCCTATTTCTTCCTCTCTCCTCTCTCCTCTCTCCTCTCTCTCTAATAACCTATCGCCAGTTTTATATATTTTATTTCCAAAATTACATCTCCCAAATTAGGTTATATAAAATTCTACTACAACAAATATAAAAATAGAAGGTTGGGCAGAAAAATGAAAAGAATTAAAAGTAAATAAGGAATATTTGAAAAAAAATTCAAGTATATTATAAATACCCACATTAGTTTGCATTGGGTTGTATGGGTAGAAGAATAAGCAAGAAACAAAATTACTATGCTGCCCTTGTATGATAAAAATAGACTCATCCTAATGTATTTGCAGGATAGAGATAGGGATTCCTTGGGAATCAATTCTGGAGAATAAACAAATCAATAGTATATATTTGTAGCAACAAACTTAATGGAATGAATTCCGGAGAGTACATTATTTCTCTACATACTAATAAATAATAATAAATTAATTAATTAATATTTTTCAGAATATTAGAGTTGAATGGTAAATAGTTAAGATAAGATAGGGTTATATTAATAAAAAAAAGGGTTAAAAGTTGGGTATTAATTTTGAAAGTCCAAATCCAAACCTAGATGATGGAAAGCCCACTAAGAATGACTCTCATGTGACGCACCCTACCAAGCTTACTCTATACGTCACTTTGTCAACCATATCTATCCTCCCCAGCCCACTAGCTAAACCCATATCCTATCCTATATAATTATCTTCTTCTTACAAACTCTAACTATGCCTAATCAATAACTACTTTTTTAACCATTAACTACTAAAACTTACTATTCACTATACTCTTTTATCAATTTTCACTACGTCTTTTAATTTTTTAATTGTACAAAAACAATTAAAGAACTAAAATAATAAAAAAAATCTATTTAGAACACCACCAAGACTTCACATAGGCTGTATTTTTCAGACAATGGGCCACCACGTACCAAGTTACCAACCAACCAACCAAAATGCCTAAAGAAAGTGGGCCCCCTTCCCTTCCCTTCCCTTCCCGGGTGGTGGGTCCCACCAGCACTACTAATCACACTGAAGGGCCCCGCCTATAATACATACAATGGACATGCCCCTCTTGCTCCCCTTGCAATGGGGTCCACGTGCTGCAAGTGTGGTCCACGTCGGTTTTTCTAGATGGGGACCTTGCCCAATGGGCCCTACTTTCTTTTTTTTAATTATTTAACCGTGTTTTTTAAAAATCGATTTGTGGACACCTTTAAATTTCGCTGACTTGACATACAACGACTTCATAATAATTGAGTTTTAATTCCATTTTGCCTTCTCCGTCTAATTCAATCTTTTATCATTAAACCGTTACTTTCAACAATAAAAATATGCCCTGTGAATTAAAATTATTTGAAATAAATAAAAACACATTTTATTTCACCACCTATATTATTATTATTATTGTTATTATTCAGAATAGTTGATTGCAAAAGGAAACGTCACCAAATATTTGTATGAAGCGTAGAAACAACAAACCAGGAGGGGAAGACTTGCGGCCCTTCAAACTCCAATTTCCCTCTCATCTCATGATGCTGACATGTAAGTATATCTTGTCTGAGCTCCAATAATAAGCTCAACAATTTTTGCTGCACATCAACACACTAAATATCAGCTATAATCCACATAATCTTAAATCTATAACTATCGCAAATGGATACACTTCGAACCTGTGAGGAATCCGACAAAAGGTACAGGTGCTAAAACTTTTTCGGCCCCTTCAAGTTTTCGCCTGAAAAAACATTCAGCATAAACAGTTTCAATCCAAGACTATAAGTTTGAAGTCGAGAAATTCTCGACTCTAAAAGTTTAAATCTTGAAGCATGTATGCACCTTGTATATCTCTCAAAGAATGGGTCTCTCATGAGGTAAAATGCCCAAAGCATCTTCCGTTTTCTCAGCTGAACCAAGTCAAACATGTTGAAGTTAATATGAGAATGACTCAACAAATTCATGGAGGATGAACTATAGAGAACACGACCTCATCCTTCTCAGAGTCGGAAAGGCATGATCTTTGGTTTTTTCTACTCGTCGAAGCTGAGGTACCATATGATAAAAAGCTTGTCCCAAGGAGGTCCACTGCCAGTGAAAGAAACCAAGGAGTCCACGACCGACTCCCATATTTGCGGATTAGAAGAACGTAAATAAGCGGTCGTGTTATGAAAAGTACTTCTCCAGTCACGAAAAGAGCCCCGCGATGACCCTGTTCAGACAAAATAGTGGAAAGTGTAGGCCTCTCAGGCGTTGTAGCTGTAAAGGCACAATTAATTGTCAGTAGACATTACCAACAAAACTCTAGGAACTTGGGATCGATATAGGCACCTGAAGGATTGAACATTCCGTGCTGGTGCTGAACCCCGTACGACCATGCTGGTGGTGAAATCATCCGAGCGTTTTCCCCGAACCTGCTTAATGCAGATAATGCCCTCCCTTCTAGATTCCAATGATCATGTCCATTAAGATATCCTGAATAACCAGATGCATTATGCCCACCATGCTTTGTGAAAGCATTCGGTCTGTGCTGAGAAGTTGAAGTTTTCAGATGTCTTTCGTTATTTATGGTTTCTCCTCCATCAAGAAGGATCTTGTACCCACAATTCTTGAACAGAGCTAATCTAAAGAGTACCCTGAAATTCAACGCTACTAATGTAAAGGCAGAGACTATGCAATAAAAATGTATAAGAAAATTAAAAAATGGCACTCCCACACTCATCAAATGTGTCTTACTTCAAAGCCTCCGTAACAGCAATGAAGTTCCATCGTTTATCATCACCATAATATTGTTGTGCAGCAACTTCAATCAATGTTTCCAAGTTTTTCAGAGCAGATATGCATAGTGAATAAGGAAATGAAGATGGCACAGTTGCGTTTACATGCATCTGGGTTGGAGCTGTTTCGATTATGTGTTCATTGACTGCAGTGACAATGCCAACAGCGGCAGAAACTGCAGAAATCCCTAAACTAATTAATAATAGCTTCAAAGTTGCAAATCATCCACTCAGAGCAAAGCAAAACTTTAGAACGAAGAAGCAGGAACGTGTTCATTTGACAAGACAACGCCAGTAAACAACAAAATAACAGTTAAAGTTTAACATTAGTTGGTACAAACTTGGAACATAGGGAGATAGCTTCCAAAGTTACGAGGTTCGAACCCCTAAGTTGAAAAATGAAAACAGAATAACTTAAGAAAACCTTGCTGGCTATCAGAATGCTTTTGATATGGGCTACTGTAAATTTATAGCATTTGAAAGTGAGACAAATATAAAGACATGCATATTCATCAAAGGGGACCCAAGGGCACTACAAATTCCAAGCTCAGAAGAAGCAGTCAAGTGTTACCAAAGTTTCACAAAACCTGCTTCAGGTCCAATTTCTGAATCAGAAAATCGTTCAGGAAGAAGCCACGTCAAGCCCTGTATAGTATTAAGAACCATATAAAAGGTAGAAATCCACAAACTTATACTCTCAGATCTACCAACAGTTGACTTTAATCATGGTAACATCACAATTTTCAAAAACTATCGAGAAATTAACCTGTTTTAAGACAAACAAACATGAGATGACAAAATACATCATGCACCAAATTAGCACATGGAAACCCATCCAACGTTAATATTTCCATGATCCTTGAACAAGATTCCACCATCCCAGTTCTACTTTCAAATGGCAAAAAAATTGTTCTACAATTGCCGTAAGATTAACCTCTAGAGGAGATTATGTACTAATAATATCGATTAAACATGTATGACAAAGTAAGGTGGTTCAACTTTTCAGCCAATCTACTATATTTCTCTCATTGTAAGGTAATTTGAATGGGTTGTTCCGCATTATAATGAGGCCAAAACCAAGCAAGCAGTAAAAGATCTATTACAAGGGGTTACAATTGCTTGTGATCAAACAGTGAAAAAGGCTCATCACCAACATGCAAATAGTTTGGTATTTTATATTTCTATAACAGCCCAAGCCCAAGCCCACCGCCAACAGATATTGTCCTTTTAAGCTTTCCCTTCTGGGTTTTCCTTCAAGGTTTTAAAACACATATGTTAGCGAGAAGTTTTCACACCCTTATAAAAAATGACGATAAAGAATACACAGACCATTGAAGGAAAACCCAGAAGGGAAAGCCCAAAAGCGGTATTGTTCCATATAACCAGAAATATCGTCATATCAGGTTAAGGCGGTTACAATTTCAAAACCTAAACAATACACAGACCATCAAAAACATCCAAAATATAATAAGATCCATATAACCAAATGACGATATGTTTCATGCTTTAAAAGAAAGTTTGCGGGTACTCTCATACAGGAACATAATCATGTAGAATGAACATGTTAATAACATTAAACGCACTTAGGTGCAGTTTACCCAAACTGATTTCAATAAAAATGCCAGGCAATCGACTAGTGTTTTACATTCAAAACTCACAAAAAATGATCATAGTATAACCATCTTCATTTTCAAGGAATAAATTGACTTAATGGTCTCTTCATGCTCATTGCTATCAGACATATGGATACCATCTGTTGTCTATATCTCTTATTCTTTTAAAAATCAAATCAACATCATGACATTCATGTCATCTTAAATTTGCAGAAAATAAACTGTGGAAACATAAAGCCATTCTTTAAATAAACTACTAGCAAAAAGATGCTAATATTACTTAATAGAGAATGCCATAAAAGCCAAGGTCAACACCGTTCACGTACAGATTAAAGAACAAACAAGTCAACCAAATCAATTCCCAGATGAAATCAAATAGAGAAACCAGCGGGTAATGATAAGAAATCTATAGTGCTCACATTTGCAAGAGACTCAAAAGAGTGAAGGTAGTCTCTGTTGTCCCTAGCCCACTTCTTGTAAGCTTCCATGACTTGAAAGAATCACAACGCAGCGGCAAGAAAAGAAAGAAACACTCGAATCGTCCAAGAACCTGGTACAAACTAAAACCCTAAGATGCAACAAGGAGAAAACCCCCTCATAGCCAGCCGAAAGAAAAATTGGGTCTAAGAACACAACGGTACGGTCATTCAAAAAGGGGGATCCTGCTCGAGAACTTTTCAGGAAACTAGAAACGAAAAGGTAGCTGATGAAGGGAGAAATTGTAGGAGAAAAAGGGCGAAGAGAAGGAGGAACCAAATTGGGATTTATGGGAAGGGGAAACCGGAATTTTGCAGAACCCCAATTACAGCAGCCAATCTGGAAAACCCTCCATACTGCCTTACAAACTTGGCTGCATCTGGATGGAGAGAGAAACACGAACTAAAACCAAACGTCAATATCATTACGAACAAATAAAAAGATCATATCCTTTATCTATTGGTGCAAGAATCTAAAATATTCGTGAGTGTAGTTCCAATGATGATTAGAGTATTATAAAAATTGCAATATTTGTTCGCGTTTGTGATCAAATTTGATGAAAATTGAAATTTTGTAGTGAAAATTTGGACTCAAATTAAATTAAAAAATATATACGTCTATAATGTACTAGTTTTTTTAAAAAATATCAAATATTTTAATAATGTATTAAAGATTAATAATTTATTAGATATTTTTAGGAGTATTTAAAAGATCTAAATCCCAAAAACTCAAAATAAAAAATCAGAAGATAGAAACTAAAATTTGGTTCAACCCGAATTGAATAGTTTGTATCATACGGTGAGACTGAAGTTACTTCTAAAATTCCCCCATTAAGGATCTGATCTTTGTCTTCTCTCTAGGGTTTTATTTTAGGGTTCCGCGGAAGCAAATTGAGAATGCAACTCACACTTGAATTTGGGTAATTCTCTCTCTCTCTCTCTTTCTCAAATTTTACTTGGAAGGAAAATTCCCCAGTTTGTTTAGAGAGATACAGGGGAAAAATTTCTGATCCTGGAACACAGAGTTTCAATTCCTTCTGTTTCTGGGAAAGTTGGAAATCAGAAGAAATATCTTGTTCGATCGTGTTTTTATGTTTTTTCGCAGCTTATAAACTTGAATTTCTGTGTCGTTGTCTATCCATAAAGATCGATTGTTTTCTGAATTTGAGCAAACTCTTGAGTTCGTGAATTCTGTGTATTAATGAGGTATCGTGATACTGATGTTGGGGAATATTTCTCTTGGGCTGGCTGAAGGGAAGAAAAGATCGACTATTGGATATAATTGTTTGTGTTTAGTTGTCAATCATTCAAAATTTGCACCTATTCTTCGGGATATTGGGGCCAAAACTATAGTTTTGCTTGAATATCCAGTTGCTTCACTGCCTCCATATTGTTTTCATTCTGGTTTTGTTCGTTCGATTACCATTGTTTTTTAAGCATATGCCAGTTTGTAAATTACACTCCGTTCTTTCGTTAGATTATATATACATTGGAAATCGATAACCTGTTCTTTATCATATTCAACTTTTATGTGTTCAGTGGAACTTTTTGGCTGGATTGTACCATTTATAATTGCATATATTGTTTCAACAATTCATCAGTGTGTTGTTTACAGTGATTGCAGATTTTGACTCCATCAGTACCCTCTATTTCCTCATCCCCACCAAAACCAAAAGAGAAGGAAAATAAATAATGTGGCAGGATCTTTAATAGCCTATTGTCTGCAATATTAGAAATTATCCTTCCATATGCTTCTAGGTTGCATTTTTATTGTGTCTTTTATGAATGTAAAAGGTGGAACGGAAAAGATATCAATGTAGTATGTCATTCTTTAGGCTTTAATTTTTCAGCTAGTGTTTATATGTTAAACATGACAGTAATATTAACTATTACATGCAGTGGGGGATTGGAGTTACTATGTGACTCTGTGAAGATCCACGATGTCAGCGTTGATCCTGAAAATGGAGCGGGAACGGTAAATTAAAATTTTTCAACAATTTAATGAAAGATCGAGTCAATATCAGATTCATATTTTCGTGCTTCATTCCTCTGTTTATCAAGCAAGTCTAATGTTTCTTTTAAAACGGTTCTCAGTTAATTATGAAAGATTTGCTCTCTTGGGTCCGAAGTAATCTGATCAAGGAGAGGCCAGAAATGTTTATGAAAGGCGACACTGTGTAAGTTGTAAAAGAAACATCTCATTAGTTTATCAATTTTCTTTTTCAAAGATTGTGAATGAGAGGATGAACGTGAAAGTGGGTGAAGAATTGTGATGGTTTCAAATGTGGTTCCTGCAGAAGACCTGGTGTTCTGGTGCTTGTAAATGATTGTGATTGGGAGCTGAGTGGGCAGCTTGATACACCATTGGAAGAGAAAGACGTGGTGGTGTTCATATCCACCCTGCATGGAGGCTAACTCAGTAAGGAATATGGCTTGTCCCGCTTGTAGCTACGTAATTGTTGTCTGAGATAATATGGCATTTTAACCTTAAAAATACGTATTGTTTGTTATCCTATAAACTATACAAACTCTGAGGCTTGTGAAATCATCCTGTTGGGGTGGATGTTCATGTTCAATGACTGAATAAAGTAGAAGAAAGGATATTCATAGGCATTTCAATTCATGTTCATGTTCTGTTGTATAAAAAGTTCGAAAAGGTATTTTAAATATTTCTTTTCAACATGTCGACACAGAAACAGAAATATATTGAGACAACCATAAAGTTTTCTTTAAGGTTGAAGCATTGAATCGGTGACTGATTTTCAATAGCAAAAATATTATATTTTTAAAATATGATTTGGTAAATCAACTGTCACTATAACTAATTTTATTTTTAAGAACAAATAATTAAATAAATGTTCAGACTTGCAATATATTACTTGATGCAGAGTTCATCTTTCGTAATGAAAATAGAACGAAAAAAAATGGAATAATGAATGAACTATATTGACCAGAAAATCGATACAGTAAAAATGGTCCTCCCAAGTCTACGCAGCAGCATTTGTTCTAATAAAACACTTTCGGTATTATAATCTCCAAGAAGAAATTCTTAAGTAATAAGGAAAAACAAAAGCAAAGAAAATAGGGAGTTGGGGAAAAGAAAGGGTATTGTTTTTAGGCCTTTTGCTTCCCTTTTCTAATTCTATCAAGCTCAGCTTCAGCATCGTTCAACTGCTGTTTCAACGTTGATATTTTCCTCTCCAAGTCTTCCACCGAGTCTCTGCTAGTCGCTGGTTCATATGGGCTCACAAAATTACCTGAAAAGTCCTTCAGAGCTTCAACCCCAGTCACCTGCAATACAATGCACAATAAGTTTGATCAAAGCTCTTCCCAATCTTTTCCTTTTGCCTGTTTCTGTTTTCAAATCACAAAGCTCTCACATCTTCAACTTAAGGTGTTTTATCCACTAAGTTATGTTCAAACTAACTAAAAATAAGATTGATATAACAGAACATGATATGTATTTAGAATTAGCAACTTGTCTCAGACTGTACAACAAATCGGTACTCACTACTATAAAACATAGGATCGGGTGAATTAAAAAAAAGGCACCTATTGCCATTTCTACCTTCCTTCTCCTTTCAAGGTCTACCAAACTTCAATAATTATATATAGGAGAGAATGAAATATTTGTTCTAATAGATCTTGAAGACTATTCTTGAACAGCTTCAAGCGCCTTGAAGGAAAAAGCAATGGCAGACGTGAAGGAAAAAGCATTTATGGACTAGATGATAAAAGAAAACAGAATGAATCTCGATATATTGAGACAAATATGTGCAGAGAAAGCAGTACCTCTTGAGGCAATAATGGCAACTTGGTGATGTGGAAGTCATCATATAACATGTAAAATTGGTCGAGATACTTCTGTTGCATTCGCATTCTCGCTTTCAGCAACTTGGATTCAACATCTAAAACGGCAGAGCACATACATATGGTTAAGAAACAGGGAAGATCCAAATCACTTTAGAGAATATATGTGTATGGATTCAGTTAACTGTCGTACCTTCGTCATTGTAAATTACTTGGTTAATGATAATATTGTGAGTATCGATCTCAAACTTGGTGAGTTCTTGAACTAGTCTCTCTGTTTCGTAAAGAGAGAGAAACTCAGGAATGCAGACACACACAAATGTAGTCAAATCCTGAAAACAGAGAATTGTTGGGTAAAAAACCAAGCTTTAGAAAAAGAAAAAAAATATATAAAAGGGTAAAAACAGCCCACAAAAGAGTCCCAACACTAACCAAACAGATACATAAGTACACCTAACAGATGTAAGATGTCGGATAACATTGAAGTTTAGTTCAATATTTTTTTTCGTAAGGACTCCCCATTGCAAGGAGGGAGATATGACGTATAATATAGGAAGTAAAAATATTAGACCGTTTACCCAAAGATATAGCTTGGTAAACAAGCTTGTCAAAAAGTTCTACATAGATCTGTGTCTTTTTCGTAAATATTCCCTGATTTCTTTCTTTTCACAGATTCCAAAAGAAAGTCATGATGAGGTTTTTCCATAGTAGACATTTTGCATTCTTGAAAGGGTAGTACGTTAAGACCATATCCAATAGATCGCTTACCTCCCTAGGAAATGTGAGATATCATCTAAATGTATTGAAAATCGTTGTCCAAAAATTATGAGCGTATGTGCATATTGCATAAACAAGTGGCTTTGTGATTCGTTTTCTTTCTTGCATAATGCACCAATTTGGAGAAAGAGTGATGTAAGGCATTCTTTTTTGAAGATTTTCACTTGTGCTAATGGTTTTACGTGCTATTTCCTAAAGGAAGAACTTAACCTTTTTAGGCTAATGTCATTTCCATACTGTCTTTGCTAGCGTGGGATTTAGAGCTTCTACTTTTTCCACCATGTCCATCATCAAAGATTTTGTAGAAAAGACCCCATCAGCATAGGGGAGCCAAGTCAATGAGTCTGCTTTGTTTGACAATCCACATGGGCAAGGTCAAGGCATAATTCATCCTATTATGTTGCTTCATTATCCTTTAAATTCCTACTAAGCTTCAGATCCTGGAATTTGTTGACACCATTCCACATTTCTTTGATCGTGGCTATTTTCCTATGAGAGAGTTTGTACAAAAGTGGATACCTCAGGGCTATCCTGGTGTTTTCAACCCATGGGTCGGTCCAAAATGATGTGCTTCCTCTATCACCCACCCTATGGCAAGTTCGGTAGTTGATGTGGTTTTAATCGAAAGCCCTTTTGTAGAAGATGGTGTTAGTGAAAAAATGAGAGATTGAATGATTGATGAGAAGATTAAGAGCAAGAATGCTCTCTATAGATAGAGAGAATACAAAAAGATATTTAGAAAATCTACCTAAAAATCTGTAGAAAATCGGGTAACAAAACAGTAAACAAATCAAATCTAAACAAAATTTAATCAAATCAAAAGTAAATCAAATCTAACTCCTAACGGAGATTTAATTAGATACTAGCTGACAACAATCTATACAAATAAGTGATCTTTAATACTCCTTGTTTGGATGTTGTGAACTCCAAGCTTTTTTCTGAACACCCATCTTGCTCCAATTATCTTTCTGTTTAGAGATCGATCAACCAACTCCCAAATTTTGTTTTTCTCGATCACGGAAAGCTCCTCCTTGGGCAGGTGCATCATCAACCAAAGCATATTGTCGTTCATCTTCAGACTCTTCTAACATGCTATCAAAGATTAAATTGTTTTGTGCATTAGAAATCTAATTCACCTTCGTTAATTCTTCCCAATTTCATTGCTTATTTCCAGCAAAATGAACATCTCGACTCACAATAGCACGACTAGTGTGTGTTGAAAAACTCTGTAAGCTTTAGATATAGTGCTATACCCAACAAAGATGCCAACTTTTGACTTTTTGTCAAGCTTATCACGCTTGACCTATGGAATGTAAGTGAAGCAAAGACAGCCAAATACTCTAAAGAACTTTAAAGAAGGTTTGTAACCATACCAAACTTCAAATGGTGTTAGGTCCTTCACAGCTTTTGTTGAAATTCGATTTTGCAAGCACACAACAGTGTTTGCTGCTTTTCCCCAAAAATGTTTTGGAAGAAGCATGCATCTCATCATCTTCATTATGAATCTATTCCTCCTTTCACTGACGTCATTCTGTTAAGGAGTGTATGGTGCTGTCCATTGATGTTCAATTCCAGCCTCTTCACAAAACCCGTTAAAAGTTTCTAAAGTGTACTCCTTGCTATTATCTGATCTTATAGTCTGAATCAAGCATGCATCTCCATTCTCAACTTTGGCTTTGAATTTCCAAAATACACCCGCAACTTCCGACTTTTGCTTCAGCAAGAATATCCAACCCATTCTTGTTAGATCATTAATAAAAGCAATGTAATAAAGATTACCATTTAATGATGGTGTTCGCTGAGGACCACAAAGCTCAGTATGAACCAGCTACAGTTTTTTCAAGGCTCTCCATGCCTGTTTAGGAAAGGGTTGCCTATGTTGCTTCCCAAAATTACAAGCACGGCAAGGAGACATGTCATCATCAATGTCAGTGAGTCCTTCTACCAGCTTCTTTGACTACATCTGAAACAAACCTCGATGATGAGAGTGTCTAAGTCTTTTGTGCTAAATCTCAGTGGCACTAACTCTGGATATAAAGGCCGTCGGATTTAGAACAAAGTTTTTTCCTTTCATTTTGACATTGAACAAGTCTTTGCCACTAGCATCTTTGATCAAGCACTGCTTATTCTCAAACAACACTTTATAGCCTTTATCAAGTAGCTGACCAACGCTTGAGAGATTTTGATCAATTTTAGGTACAAATAAAACATCTGGAATAAATTTTGTACCTTCATAACTTGTTATAGCTACGGTGCCTTTTCCCTTGACTTCCAAGTGTTCACCATTGTCAATCCTCACTCTCTTAATTCCTCAGAAGACTCCTTGTCATATGTCGTGATTTGTGCACCCACTGTCAATCAACCAGCTCTCGCTTAATTCTTTGCCTGAGGAAGAAGTGACCATAAACAATTGATCTTCTTCTTCTTCTTGGTCAACTCCCTGTGCATCTACTTCTTTCACCTGATCTTTGGCTTTGCAAATCACAGCTTCATGTCCAAGTTGATTGCATTTGGAGCAGAAGGCGTCAGGTCTTCTCCAACACTTGTATGGTGGATGACCTTTCTTCTCACAATGGCGGCAAGGTGGATAGGATTTTTTGAAACCTCCTCCTTTTATCTTCTGATAATTGACAGATGAATCTCCATACGTTAATTGATTTTTGAAATTTTTATTGTTTTTATACCTGTTGTTGTCTTGATGCTTAACAAGTAAGGCACCTTCAATCACCCCTTCTTGCCTCATAGACCTCCTTTGCTCTTGTGCTTGTAAAGCATTCAAGACTTCTGTAAGAGAAATCTTTGACAGGTCTTTGGTGTTCTCCAGAGTAGTAATAGTGGCTTCAAACTTCTCTGGAACAGTGACTAGCAGCTTTTCAACGATCCTGGAATCATTTAATACAGAACCAAGCAATCTCACCTTGTTGGTGATGCTGAGAAGTCTGTCGGAGTACTCTTTCACCGACTCTAACTCCTTCATCTTCTGCAACTCGAAATCCCTAATCAAATTTAGGACTTTCATTCCACGAATCCTCTCATCTCCTTCATAGATAATCCCAGATTTCTTTTGTTGTTTTGAGGGACATTATTCGCATGAAGATCATTTTAGATACAGCGGCAAATAGGCAAGCTTTTGCCTTTGATTTTCTTGTCTTCTTTTTCTTCTGTACTTTGATTTGTGCTACAGTAGAATTTGCTGGAAGCGGAGGGACCTCGTAATCCTCTTCTATTGCTTCCCAAAGATCCAAAGCCTCCAAATAAGTCTCCAAACGAACTGCCCACATTTGATAATTGTCTCCATCAAAGACGGGTGTGCAACAACTGAAAAACTGGATTCTCCTTCCATTTTGATCTCACAAATCCCTTAAGAAGATAGCTCTGATAGCAATTGTTAGTGAAAGAATGAGGGATTGAATGATTGATGAGAAGATTGAATTACTGAGAGCAAGAATGCTCTCTATATCTAGAGAGAATACAAAAAGATATTTAGAAAATCTACCTAAAAATCGGTAGAAAATATGGTAACAAACCAGTAAACAAATCAAATTTAAACAAAATCTAATCAAATCAAAAGTAAATCAAATCAAAACAAATCTAACTCCTAGCGGAGATTTAATTAGATACTAACTGACAGCAATCTAAACAAATACGTGATCTTTAACAGATGGAGGGGTTGATTTTTGTTTGATGGAGGAGTATATTTGGCCTTTATAAGATTTCTCCACAAGGCCTTTTCTTCGTGATGATATCTCCATAACCATTTGGCGAAGAGAACTTCGTTCTTCTTCTTTATCGAGAGAAAATCGAGGGCTCCCTTTTTTATTGGGAGGTTTATAATATTCCATTGAATAAGGCGTGAGTCATCTTTCCATAAGTAGTTTCTGAATAATCTTTCTATATCTGCGACCACTTTTTGTGGCATTTCAAATAGAGACATGTAGTAATTGGGGAGGTTGGATAATGTGACTATATGAGGGTGAGTCTTCCGCCTTTAGAAGTAAAACATGATGACCATGTTGACAACCATCTTTCTAATTTTTCAATAATAACCTTCCAGAAAGAAAAAGATTTGTGGTTTTCTTTTAGAGGTAGTCCTAGGTAAATATTCGACCATTCTCCCTTTTTACAACCATATACGCTAGCAAATTCTTCAATAATCTTTGTGCTAATATTGATGCCTATGATCTCTGTTTTTTGGAGATGGATATTTTGTCCAGAGAATCCTTCGAAGGTTTTTACCACAATCATGTTTTTTTATGGAAGAAGCCAAGTTAGAAAAGAGAATTGTGTCGTCCGCGAACTGAAGGTGACTGATGCTTAAACCTTCATTACCAATCTGAAATCCTTTTATCTATCCTTCGTATTCTGCTTTTCGCTTTTGTCCATAGGCAACTGAGACAATCCATTACCATGATGAAAAGAAAAAGGGACAATGGATCGCCTTGTCTCGGACCCTGGGTGGCAAAAATCTTCCCTTTTAGTCTTCCATTGATGTGATGGAGAAGTTTGTGGATGAGATGCATCATTTTATCCACCTTCGCCATTTTGAGCCAAAGCCTTTTGCCACAAAATGTTTTCGAGGAAAGTCCAGCCAACCTTGTCGAAAGTCTTTTCCATGTCAAGTTTAATGACTACACCTTTTTGTTTTTTTCTTTCTCATTCATCTCTGAGTTCGTTTGCCATGGGGAATGCATCGAGAATATGTCTCCCCTCTACAAAAGTTGTTTGTTGCCCAATTATAGTGAAGGGAAGAACCTTTTTACGACATTATGATAATACCCTTGCTACAATTTTATATAGTCCGGTTGTGAGACTTATGGGACAAAAGCCTGCAACAATGCGAGCATCTAATCTCTTTAAGATCAGACATATGTATGTTTCGTTCAGGATAACTACGTTTCAAAGACAAATCTTGGAATACTCTCATGATATCCGCTCTTATAAAGTTTCAACATTTAAAAAAAAAAAAAAAATCAGAGGTAAAATAATTCGATCCTAGAGTTTTGTTGGAGCCCAAAGGCTGAATCGTCTTCCCACCTCTTCTTCAGTGAAAGTAACCTCGAGAGAAGTAGCTTGCTATTGATCAATAGGACTCCAGTCAAGATCGTGGAGAAATTTGCGGAGGGCATTGTCCTTTATATATAAGGACGTGAAAAGGACAAAAATTCTAAGACAATTTCTTCTTCGTTTATTGAACTTCTGCCTTGTGTGGATAGAATTTCCATGATGGTACTCTTTCATTTCGTTTCTTTGTAGCCATGATATGATGAAAAAATTTGGAGTTTGTGTCACCCTCCTCTAACCATCATTTTACATTTTTGTCTCCAAGAGTGCTCTTCCTTTGCTGCCAACGTAATAAGTTCTGCTTTCATGAATTTTTCTTTTCTTTTTTTCTTTTTTTCTTTTTTTTTCCGTATGTGTTGGACTAGTGTAATTGAGCCAATTTCTTCCATCTAATCGAGGAGAGTAATTTCAATTAGTAGTTGGTTTCTTTTTGTGGAAATACAATTCCTCCTTGTTCCATTTCTTTAAGACTTCTTTTAGTCTTTTAAGTTTGTTGATGAAATCATGCCCCAACCATCCACAGAGGGGCGTATTCTTCCACCTGTATTCTACCATTTGCAAAAATTCAGAATGGTTAAACCATATATTCTCGAATCGGAAGGGCGAAAGGCCCCATTTAGAGCAACCCATGGAAAGTAGAATGGGATAATAATTAGATGTAGGTCTATTCAGTCTTTGAACACTGACGTTACTAAATTTTCTAAGTAGGCCTTTTGTGGCAAGGAATCTATCGACGAGTGTCAAGGTGGGTGAAAATATGTTGTTTGACCATGTATAGAGTCCATTATTGAGGGGAAGGTCGATTAGGTCATCTTCTCTAATGAAATTGTTGAATTGTCTCATGCCTCTGAACTTTTCCACTAGATTTTTCATGTGCCCATCGAGAGATATTGAAGTCACCCGCCAAAAGCCAATTCTCTATACATAGGCATGATAGGTCCTGTAATTCTTGCCAGAATAGATGTCTTTCTTAATATCTACAGGGACCATAGATTCCTATAATCCAAAATCTGTAATTATCAGTCAGTGTAATATGTGTGGTTAAGGTGTATAAGCCTTTGGTGACTTTTGAAATGATCAAAGTTGGATCATTCCACATGATTTAGATCCCCCAGTGTAATATGTGTGGTTAAGGTATATAAGTTTTTGGTGACTTCTGAAATGATCAAAGTTCATATCAAAGTTGGTCATTCCACATGATTTAGATCCCCAGATGGAATAGCCATGACCAAAGTTGGGCCTTTGGTCAATCTCTCTAGTTAGTTTACTCGATTTCTTGGCCATAGTGGGCTTCTTTTTCCCAGATGGAATAGCCATGATGCACATTTGGTGTTCTTTTAGCCATGGTGCCAAGATTTGGATGGCCATTATTGGTGTGAGTGTTTCTAATATCGGGGTGACCCTTCCTACCTCTGTTCATTCTACTTTTCTTGAAAAAGAGTGTCAAGCTCTGTATCCGCAAGAGTGATCTCTAGCAATGGGTGAGAGATGTTGGCCTTATTCGCAATGGGGGATGGTGGGGTGGTGGAGAGAGGTAGGGGGCTAGATGCATATTCATCGTCCGATTCTTGGTCAATGTCAACGATGGAGAATTTTGTTCCTAGGATGAGGAAGTTTTTTGGTTATTTATGAGAATGGCATGTTATCCTGGTGAATGGAACCCCACAAGTTCATGGGACCTAACCCTTAAAAGAACCTAAAGTATCCCATCCATAGTGTTTCTGGTGGACCTAACCATTTTTAAGCTCTATAGTTTAACTGCACTTTTGTCCATTTCAGAAGTTTTACCTGTTCTACAATAATTTTGGACTTCTATTACATAAGACTTCTACCACTTCTTCTAATACTTGTTAATGGTTAGAAAAATGCTAGTAGGCAATAAAACAAGAATAATAATAATAACAAACGAGTAGAAAACGAGCACTCTTACAGGATCTTTGAATTGCCTATTAACTTGTTCGATCACATCTCTCATTCCTTCCAGCCTTCCCAGAATTGCGTCCTCACCAAACTCATCATCAACTCCAAACATTCGGGTCACCTGTTGCAGAAAGTTTCAGGTTAGCTAATTACTGAAATTGCACAAATGAAACTAATACAGCAAATGCTTCGACTTCTTGAAAAAAAATTAACGAAAAATCAAACGCTCATGTCGAATAATGATAATAATAGAATCGTTGTTATCAAATTAGAACTGATACCTGACTCAATACACCTCCAAATCTACTTTTTAAAGACATTATCTTTGAAAGTCCCTTCTCTAAGGTTGATGGAAATTGCAACAGCCGAAGAGTGTGGCCAGTTGGAGCAGTGTCGAACACAATTACAGAATAATCCATTGTTTGTACTAATCTGGAAATAAACAATTCATTAAACATGGCAATGTTAAATGAATTGACATGATTATAAAGAGCTCCCAGCCCCACCCAACCCTCCAAGTATCAACCAATGGAAGTTTAGTCATGACAAGTGATCAGTGAGGACTAATTTTGCCACTTTCCAAGTCCCAGCAGTGGTAGATGATGACTTAGAACAACATAAACATTTCAGACAAAACCAATACCAGTACTCAAACTTACAGTTCTAGAACTGTCATCTAAACTTCATTTGAAAATCGTACATTATATATCAAGATTGTATGGATCATAAATTGATGTTTGAAAGAACAAGAAAATGTTTCTTACTTCAGCATCTCTGCAAAGCTCATTGCCTCATCAATTCCAGGAATAGCATTAGCTAGCTCGGAAAATAAGCCATCCATCCCCTCGCCGACTTCTTCATTTTCCACAGTAGGATCCACTTCCTACATACCAGTAGCATTGCCCAGAGTATGAAGCGCATAAACTCATCAACAATAATCGAAAAACACGCGTACAGCAGGAAAGCAGCAAGAACAATAGCATACAGACATGATTTTAAGCATTTCTTGCCACCAAATTATCCACAAAACTTGCAAAACCCTCGAATAAAGAAATCAATATCAAATCAAATTCATAAGCACATCAAGATTCAAACCGAAGCAAAAATCAAAAGAAGGGGAAGCAAGAGAAAAAGGACAGACCATAGCATAGAGATTGGAGAATCCATTAACCAAGGTGGGAGCCTTGGTGAATCTCTGCTGAAAGGCATCGCTGAGATTGTGAGCGGGGTCGGTGGAGATAATCAAAACAGAGGATCTGACACGGGAGAGAAGAATCGAAAGGATGGAGCTGCAGGTGGTTTTTCCCACACCGCCTTTGCCGCCAACAAAAACCCATTTTAGAGTCTCTTGATCCAGTAGATTCTGAACCGTACCTTCAAGTAATTCTTCTGCCATTTTTGTTGCCCCCAAAATTATCTCTCTTCTCTCTCTGTAGAAGAGAGACTGAAGCGGGCTTCCAATGTAATCACGGATTTGGGAATCGGAAGCAAAGGAATCAAGTGGGCGATCTTCAAAGGTCGCCTCTTTATCAAGAAAAGAACATACACGAGGAGTTTGGAGTCGGATTCGAGAGAAACAAGCCCATTACCTAACTCTTTGTTTGCTAATATAGTGCAATTCCTAAATAAAAGCCGACTATCTTTATAGGAAATGAAAATTAGATTTTGTCTCGCAATTTTTCTTTTTTTTTTTTTTTTTTTTTTTTTTTTTTTTTTTTTTTTTTTTTTTTTTTGGTCTAATCTAAATTATAGGTCTATGTGGAAAAAGGTCATACTTGAGTGATACGAAGAAGATTTTCATAAATTAGGTATAATTTTTATTTAATAGAAGTAATTGATGCAGATGAGACACAAATTGTCAAGCTTAATATACGAAAGGGAAAGAAAAAAAAAATCTTAGGAACTTAAAGTTTCTTAAAAAATAACCATTTTCCGATAGGAAACATTTAAGTTTTGAGAATAAAAAATATATAATGTCTATTGTGTTACAAATAGTTCGATATTTTTTTCTTATTTTGCTCTTAAAATATTTAAGAAGGGTCGATCATGTATGCTATACGACATAATCTAATAATAAAGATGTGTGTGAGTATGAAAAGATACACCGAATTAAATATTTTAATTTATATTTTAAAAATAAAAAATAAAAACCTTTTTTTTGTTTCATTTGATCAAATTATTTACAAAAGTAATAATATAAATTGCCTTATGTTTATAATCCACTGCTATTTTTATAGTACATCGCAGTATTATTTTGTACAACTTTTCATAACTAATAATAAAAAAAGAAAATTAGTAAAGAGAGTTGTAGGTAAAACATGTTGCTACAATGGCATATACACAAATAATAAGTGAAGGAATTAAGGTAACATTCAAGAGCTTACTTTCACTAAAGTACCCCGACAACGTTATCGTGCCATCAGCGATGACTCGAGCTATAGTTCCAGCTTCGGTGGAAAGTAGGCCACCATTAAAAGTCCCACGCGAAAGTCTTGACGACATAACTCGAGAGAGAAGTGACAAGTTTACACCTGCATCGGTTGAACACTTAGAACCATTGTTCTGACAATTTGATGATTTAAGAGACTACATTATTACCTTCAAGGATTTCAGCAGAAACAAAGGTGATTAGAGCTGAGCACACATATTGAGGTACTGAGTAAGGAATCGAAGTATGGAAGCTTAAAATTATGCCTACGCAAACCATAATTTCAGATGCAAGAAGAAGTTGCCTACAACAAAATCACACTAACTTATGAAACTTTTAATCTTTTAATCAGATCAAAGAACAGTAAATAACAAGGTAAGGTAAAGTAAAGTAAAGTAAATTCAAGTTTTGGGGTACCTTTCTTCAAATAAGTTACTGAGGTAGCTCCCAACAATGATGTTTACAGGGAGCACTGTCAAGCCAAGGCATGCGAGAAAGACTGCAACATTGGTGGTCGACCAGACAAAGTAGTAGCCAGTGATTACACTTGATTCGGCAAGTACAATCTCCATTGCATATTTGAGCATAAAATATACAAATAGTTGCACCTAAGGGCACACAACACCGTGTTCATCAAAATTTTAGTATCGTATGTAATCATTTTAGCTCAAACATTTGAACTGACTTGATACCCATATAATGGTTTCATAGCGCTCATAGGTCTAGAACATTCTTATATAAAGTCATTTTTCATATGGTCCTTGGATACAATAAATCAAATATTAGAAAGTGTAACAGCCAAGTCCATCACTAGTAGATATAGATGTCCTCTATGGGCAAACTTTTGAACTTCCCGCAAGGTTTTTAAAACGCAGCTGTTAAGGAGAGATTTCCACACCCTAATAAAGCATATTTCATTCTCCTCTCCAACCAATGTGACATCTCACAACTCATCCTTGTTCAGGACCCAGTGTCCTCGCTGGCACTCGTTCCACTCTCCAATCGATGTGGGATCTCACAATCCACCCCCCTATCAAGACCCAACGTTCTCGCTGGCACTCGTTCTTCTCTCTAATCGATGTGGGGTATCACAATCCACCCTCCCTTCGGGACCCAGCGTCCTCACTGACATATTGCCTGGTGTCTGGCTCTGATACCATTTGTAATAGCTCAATTCTACCGCTAGCCGATATTGTCTTATTTGGGCTTCCCCTCAAGGTTTTGTAAACATGTCTACTAGGGAGAGGTTCCACCCCCTTTAAAGAATGTTTCCTTTTCCCACCCTCCAAAACATAAAATACAAAAAGAAGATTCTAATAAAACAATGATATTGCAACTACTATGATCAGAGCTCACCACTTCACACGCGTACTTTATCAAAGATTAAAAACTCAAATGAAAATTGCATCAAAGTAAGAAGGGTAAGAATGTACTAGACCTTGACAGACGGTGTAAGTAACTTATAAGCTGATATTATTGAATCGACTGGTTTGCGATTTCTTTTAGAAGATCCTTCATCATCATCATCGTCGTCGTCACATTCTTGGTCAGCACATTCTTGCTTCGCATGTTCGTTTAAAAGTAGTGGTCGTGTACAACCATTCTCCAAAATAAGTTTTACAGTTTTCCCTAGATCAAAGGAACAATTCATTCCTCTAATAAAATCAATATGCCAATTAAACAGCTAAATAATATGGTATAACAAGTTAATCCATCAATATGCACAACCATATGCTAAATGAGAAGTTTAGTTGACAAACCAGTATTAGGTTCCGATGGCATGAGCGAAGGAGGCTCTTTGAAACAAATGCACAACCATACGAGATAAACGAGCCATGCAAGAGCCATGGTCCAACCAGGCAAAGTGTCCTCATTAAATGTAATAGATGATATCTTGAAATTTCTTCGAAAAAAACAAGCAAGAGCTGGACCACATGCCATTCCCAGCGCGCTTGCACTAACAAATCCAGCAGAAGCTTGCATTCGTAACTTTAATGGCACACAGTCGGTAATATAGCGCCTGTTAACTGCTCTTGCAGAACCCAACCTAGAATACCAAAAAATAGATTCCCCAAAGTTCAGAAAAAACAACCGGTGACAAAATTTAAATGCCTGATTTGCGGTGACCTACCCACAAAAAAGGCGGCCAACGAGAAGAATAGTGATTGACTTGAGATCATATGCCAGTGCATACAATGTGTTTCCCACAACAAGAATGATGCTACTAAAAACAAGTGGCTGCATGTATGATCTGTTTGACCAAGAACTGAAATAAACAGAAGAAAACACCTGCGCCACAGCCATTGCCCCAATCACAATGCCACAGACAGTAGCGGCAGCTCCCAGGCTCATGGTGTAGTTGTCAGCTGTTGGGACAATAATATATGTATTTACCATATACAAAAATGTGTTTCCTAAGTTCAGAACAAGTGACATAAAATGATATCTTTCATCAACGTAGCTCTCAGGAGTATCTGATAATCCATCTTCCAAAAGCATGGCATGTTTTCCCAAGAATTGAAGAAAATTTGTTGAGTTTGATAATCTTTTTAGAGCTTCTTTGATGGATTCAATTACAGGGGCCTGCAAATAATCAATCTTTATTGAGAAGAATTCCACTTAGAAAGAGAAAAAAAAAAGTAGCCTTAATCGAGGCTCGACTCCTTCTCTGGAGCCCTCGAACAAAGTACATCTTTTATTTGAAACTCGAGTCACTTTTGACTGCACCTTTGAGGCTCACAACTTTTTTGTTCAACATTTGAGAATTCTATTGACATGGCTAAGTTAAGGGCATGACTCCGATACCATGTTAAGAACCACGGACCTCCACGATGATATGATATTCTCCCATTTGAGCATAAGCTCTCATGGCTTTACTTTTGGTTTCCCCAAAAGGCTTCATACCAATGGAGATGTATTCCTTACTTATAAACCCATGATCATCCCCTTAATTAGCCGACGGGACTCCTCTCCCAACAATTATCAACATCTCTATCATAGAAGTTATCATAGAAGCGGATGCCTATTTCCCCAAAATAATTAACTTCTTTAAGCCTTGATATTGATCATCCTACTGAAATATGATTACAAAAATAAGTTGAGCAAAATGATAATAAACCTTCTAATGATCTGTAAGAAAATACCTTATGTGAAAGGTCAAGTTGATCATATATTGAGATGTAACTCCCTTTATGATCTTCAAGCTCTGCAAGATTACGAAATATGGCACCAGCAACAGCAACTATACCCTGAGCAATTACCTTCAAGCTATCAATGCTTGGATGCACCATATCATTACTATCACTTCAAGAAACTCAAAGAGACTTATAATTCCCAGAAACCTCTATATCAGAATGTTACAAGAGGAACATGGAAAGAAAAGAAAATTGGGCATGTTACCACTTGCTTAAAAACTTGTTTCAGTTGGGAATGAGGATGATTAGCACGAGTTTTGACATAATAATCTGTAAACTTGTAGCCAAAACGTTTATCGAACTTCTTTAATATCTTGCGTAGACCAATTGCATTCATCTCCACAAAAGCGAGAAGCCTCAGAAGATCTTCTCCAGCTGCTCTGTATTGTTCCTGTAGTTCATCAACTTTTGTTTCTGTAAGCTGTTGGGAAAGGCCATTTTGTTCTTCACCAAGTCTAGATAACCTCCTTGCAAGTAGCCCTTGTTGCTCCAACAAAAACAATACAATCTTTTCAATCTGGAATAGCAATTAGCATGCAATTATTAAAAAGATCAAATTTCGAAATATAAAAGATATGATCTACAAGGTAAACCAAGTGTTTCAAGGTACTTGGACCCTCCCCTCTCGAGATCACTCTCAAGCCCTCTTCTAACATTAACGACCCTTACTTCCGGCAGCCTGCTTCAGGATGGTCTACAAGATTCCTAACTACTTTTCTCAATACGCATTCCCTATTGTTTTTTTGTCATAGCAGGTAACCGCCCAAACTCATTGCTAGCAGATATCGTCCACTTTGACTCGTTATGTATTGTTGTCAGCTTCACAGTTTTAAAACACGTCTACTAGGGAGAGGTTTCCACACCCTTAGAAGAAATGTTTCGTTCCCCTCTTAAACCGACGCGGCATCTCACAATCCAATCCCCTTGGAGGCTAGCGTCCTCGCTGGCACACCGCCCTGTGCCCGACTCTGATAGCATTTGTAACAACCCAAGCACACCGCTAGCAGATATTGTCCGCTTTGGCTTGTTACGTATCGCCATCAGCCTCATGGTTTTACGTATCGCCACTTTGGCCCACTGTGCTTGGGTTGTTATTAGAGCAAGTTTAAGATATTATTCAGGCTCATTCTTAAGATAATTTTAATATAGCTGATTTCTTCTATTTTGAATCAGTTTTGCTAGTGCATTGGGCTCTAGCTGATTGTCCACAGTTCTCGATATTTCTTTGTAACATATGGTTGGGTCTAGGGACATTCCCTTGACATTAGATGTGCCTTGAGTAATATGTAAGCAAAACCAATTGCAAATTTAACTAAACAACTAGAGAAATTTATTAACTTATCATTAATGTATGTATACTTGCCTGAATATCTAATAATCTTGAGAAGTCTCTAAGCACATAGTAGTCATTTTGTGTTCCAATCTCTATTTGTTGGGTATATCTTTTAACTTTCTTCTTCATTAACTTATAATTAATATAGTACCTGTCATAAGAAAAATGAACATGTCAACATATATGGATGGTATTTGCACCTGTAGTCGCATGATCAAGATATTTCATATGAAAAAATGTGCCATGAAATATGTGCAAAAATAACGAGTTCAAAAGGGAGAGTTGAACAAAGTTCAAAAGAGTTGAATGTTCTTAATTTGACTCACTCAAATACAGTTGGGACTTTTCCGTCCGAATGTGTAGTCTGTAAATTGCCTCAGTGACATGAGCACGACTCTTATATGCACAAGACTATCAGTTGATGGGTGTGTTAAGGATTATTGGGAGGGAGTCCCCCATTGGCTATAGGGAATGATCATGGATTTATAAGTAAGGAATACATCTTCATTGGTATGAGGCCTTTTGGGGAAGCCCAAAGCAAAATAATGAGAGCTAATGCTCAAAGTGGACTATATCATACGATTGTGAAGAGTTGTGATTCCTATCAGGGTAGGCTACCTAATTTACAGTTGAGTCTTCAGAAAATTTATCAATATAGTATGATTTTTAGAATGGTGAGAAGCATTTTTAGCCTATTAAAAGTGTAACAGCTCAAACACACCGCTAGCAAACATTGTGCTCTTTGAATTTTCCTTTCCACGCCTACTAGGGAGAGATTTCTACACCTTTATAAAGAATTTTCTGTTCTACTCTCCAACCGGTGTGGGATCTCATCTGTTCTACTCTCCAACCGGTGTGGGATCTCACACACCCTTATAAAGAATTTTCTGTTCTACTCTCCAACCGGTGTGGGATCTCACAATCCACCCTCCTACAGGGCCAGTTCCACTCTTCAACCGATGTGGGATCTCACAATTCACTCAAACACACCGCTAGCAGATATTGTGCTCTTTGAATTTTCCTTTCCACGCCTGCTAAGGAGAGATTTCCACACCCTTATAAAGAATATTTCGTTCCACTCACCAACTGATGTGGGATCTCACAATCCACCCTCCTACGGGGCCAGTTCCACTCTCCAACCGATGTGGATCTCACAATCCACCCTCCTACAAGGCCAGCATCCTCGCTAGCACTCGTTTCTCTCTCTAATCATTGTGGGACCTCACAATCCACCCTCCTTCAGGGCCCAGCATTCTTGCTCACACTCGATCCTCTCTCCAATCGATGTGGGTCTCACAAAAAGTACTTGAAAAATTGCTTCACTTAAACAAAACTACTTCAAAATCATCCCAAACTCAGTATACATCAAATGGTGCAATGAAAAAACGACATGCATTATGTTATTAACAAACAAGTGGTGAATATATTAGTTGAGCTTAGACATACTCTCGCCATTCTGGAATCTGCGATTCTCTCAACTTCTTGCCAAATGCGACCATCCTTCAGACAGCAAATAAAGTCACCATTAAACATGAACAATTGATAGAATAAAAACCAACCCTCTTCAGTTTTGGAAGTACTAAATATGAAGGATACATAATCATTTGGTAATATGAGGATGGCGGTGAGTTTAATGGAGGGGAAAACCTCCATTAATACACATCCTTTGAGCTGAGCTTGCATAAAAGCAACAGAATTAGAATAAATATAAGCTGAGAGTAGTGTAGCTTGCCTCTAATCTCTGTCTTCTGCGAAATCTTCGAATGTAAAGATGAAGACACAAAATATTAATGGAGGAGTTGCAGTTTAGAAACCTCTGGTTTTTGTTTTTCCAATTTTTTTTTTTTTTTTTTTTTTTTTTTTTTTTTTTTTTTTTTTTTTTTTGTTTCTGTAGGGAGGGAGAGAGGGGAGAGAGTGAAAGTGGAAGTGTTTCTTCCACGTCCACATACTTATTTTTCTTTTCTTTTTTTATTAATTTTAGTAGTTTTATTAATACTCTTAAATTGTATCATTATTTTAAGACAATCAATAAAAGGTGAAAAATGATATGCATTACCGTTGTAATGATGAATATTTGGTTGATGTGAAATTAATATAAAGTGAAGAATAATAGCGGCTATGGGCATCACAACTCATCCAATTACTATTCTTAAAATCATTTTGTTTTAGAAGTGCTGTAAATGAGTCATAATGATCTAGATTCTACCATATCCTTTTTATTTACTTTTTTTTTATTCATCGAATTTATTCATTTTAGTCTATACTCTTTTAAAATATTTATTGAATAACCTTTTATATATATATATATATATATATATATATATATATATATCTGTTTATATAATTAGTAGTAATTTTATACAAAAAAAAAATATATTTTTTTTGGTACAAAGCTAACGTTTTGATCAAGAACATTTGTATGGATTGAACCAAGTGGCACTTAAAATTTATGATGAAATAATCTTTTTGGGATTTAGAAAGGAAAATGTCTGGGCCTGGGCTTTTGGTTTACAGACTGGGCTTAACTCTGTGACCCACGACGGCAGCGCCAGACCAGTCGCAACGAACCCCGTTCCCACGGTCTCGCGCCAATTCCCTTCTAACCGACGAACCAGGTAACTCCAGGCTTGCAGATTTGTGGCGCACCCAACCCCCGGTCTCGCAGCAAGAGCGACAACGGCAGATCCCCCGGTACTCCCCACCATGTCCACCACAGGCGGCTACAGAGTATAGACCCGACCACGAACGACGCATTTCTGAACGATCTCAGCGAAGTCGAATCTCTTCGAGTACGAGCAAGGACCCAAACTTCTTTCAAGGATCAGTAAGTAATGCATTTTCTTTTATTTTGCAATGATTATGGTGTTTTTCTTCATCTCCTTCCTTATTTTCGATTTGTTAGTGAATGAATTCAGATTGTATATTGAACTACTAGAAAGATGCAGAATGAAGGCCAAGTTTGCATGGAGAAGTTGGTGTTGTTTTCTTATAGCTTTAATTCGTTTAAGGGAAAAATTTGAGCAGACTAAGATTTTTTGCCTTCTTGAAATGTATTTTGATTTTTCCTTACAAAAGATGAAAACTATTGTAAAGACTATGAGGAACCAACTTAAGTTTCGAAAATTGGAAACCAAAAGCCAAAAACTAAATGGTTATCGAGACCTTAGGAATGAGAATGAGAATGAGAAGCCTTGAATGATGGATGATTTGGGAATGAGATGCATGTATTTGTATAACTAAGTCAACTTCTTGAGAAGGAATTGATAGAAGTGGTATGGAGTGGTAAAATTTTAAATTCCTAATAAGATTATTGTCTCCTTATGGACCATTTTCTGTGAAGCTTCAAATACACCCGTTAAGATGTCATAGAGATGCTCAAATTGGATTGTGTTTCGCAAAGAAAAAGGGACAGTTAACAACATTGTTGTTCCATGGCCAATTTAGTGGCGGATACTTGATTGATCAACAAAACAGAACTTTATTACTATCTTTTGGGGGCATGGTTTCAATTTTATGGTTTAGTTTGACACAAGATTCTTTTGGAAATGTTATCGCTGAAAAGAAACTAGAATTTTCTTCTTCTTCTTCTTCCTTTGACAAGTTAGACATTTGGAGATGGTGGTTGAAAAAGGAAGATCGGATGCAGCAAACTGGTGCTGCAGCAAAAGAATTCTATAGTTACACACCTTTTGCAATTAATCTAAATTGGAGCATTTTCTCTTATGCTCCATGGAATGTTTTAGGATTTCTTCTTTGCACATGGAGATGGAGTGTAGATTTTTAGGTTGGGTAAAAGTTTTGTTGTAACTAATATTACACAAGAAGTTTATTTTTGACAGACACTCTAGTTAACTTTTCATGCTTTTCATACTTTTCATTTCATCAGCAGCTTTCCCAATTCCCTGAACTTCTTGTTTATTTCAGAGATATGCTATTTCTTGGAACTGTTGTTCACTCTTTAGATTATTTAAATTATGCATTATAGATGCCTTGCTCCCTTGTACTTTATACTTCGTCATTAGCTATTGCCCCCCTTACAAAGATTGTTAAGGTATTAAGGGTGCATTTGTAATTAGCTCAAAGGTTTGTTAGCAAGGAGTTCGTTGTAAATAGAGTGAATGGGAGGAGAGGAAAGCAGAGAACTGACGTAAGAATACTCAAGAGTGGAGTTATTGCATTCGCATCTTTCAATACTATTTTAGCTTTCTGGTTTCTATCACGATCTTCCCAAGTAGCTGTGAAACTTGTTTTTTTTTTTTTTTTTCTCGTATCCCTCATGACATTTTAAAGGTCTTCCAGGTATGTGACACTCAGAAACGTTCAAAAAAGATGCAGTTAATGCAGCACATACCTGCTAGTATAATGTTGGAGCTTCTGAAAACTTTTTTTGCTAACCTTTCATTAGTAAAATTTGTTTGCATGGTGTATAAAGTTCTTGTGATTTATCAAATTCATCCTGGATTCCGTTATACAAACCTGGTTTAACATATTTTTCCTTTTTAGATGTGCATAAAGGATCTTCAGGGTTTTGTACATGAGGATTTCTCTGTGTTGATGTTATATGGCTCTGCATCATTTTCAGATCTGAACTAAGATCTTATAACCCTTGCAAACTTTAGTGCAGTAGCCGATACTGTGGGTTGACAAAACATGACAGAAGTATTCAATTACACAGCATGCAGACAGTTGTCTCAGATGATATTTGCAATCATCTTCTTTCACAGTTCTGAATATATGTTAGCAGTTGGAATTCATGGGAAATCCAACGTAACTCTAAAGTCCCTTCTGATAAGCAAAAACTATCTGTTGGCAATGATGTTATGTTTCTTAGAGTACTTTGTTGAAATTGTGTTGTGTCCCGGTCTTAAGGAATACTGGTGGGTTAGTCAGACAGGCCTTGCAATGGTTGTAGTTGGAGAAACAGTACGTAAACTGGCGATCGTAACTGCAGGTCGGTCTTTTACACATCTGATTAAGATCTATCATGAGGACCATCACAAGCTGATTACTTATGGAGTCTATAGATTTATTCGTCATCCTGGATACAGCGGTTTCCTTGTGTGGGCAGTTGGCACTCAAATCATGCTCTGTAATCCCATTTCAACAATTGGATTTGTTGTTGTGGTTTGGCAATTCTTTGCTGAACGAATTCCATATGAAGAGTACTTCCTGAGACAGTTTTTTGGCCGCGAGTATGAGGAGTACGCGAATCGGGTACCTTCTGGAGTGCCATTCGTGAAATGAAGGTCGAATATTTGGAGTTGGAGTGATCATTGCATGGTTCCGCTCTTGAGGTATTGGAACTTTGCACCGGGAGTTGTTTTTGTGTTGTATATTAAGGCGCTTCTGACTGATGGTTTCTGGGATTGCATCTATGAGTCAAGTCTTAGGATCTACTTGTAACATTTTTGTCAATTATGATGGAAATATATATCATTTAAACTAATTGTGAGAATTTGGGTACTCGATTTATTCATTCTTGTTAAAGCAGTGGTCTCATTGAGCTTTTGTTCAGGCGATGGTAGGTCATTTCTGTACTTGAACTAAAAAACGTAAAGAAAAAATAAAGTTTCTACTTACTTTCTAGCATTCTACTTCCGTTGTTAGTTAGTCCACCTTATGTGCCTTCTGATCTCTAAGTTAAATATATTTGCATGTGTTGCATGTTGTAATATGTGGTGAATGTGATGATTGTATATGCATTTGTTAGGTAAAGTGGATTGTAAGACTTCATGTCTATTTATGAACGGATAGAAAAATAAAAGTATTAATTTCATTAGCATGATGGGTTAAATTTGGTGAGGCTCGATTCCACTGATTGAGTTCGTTGTCTAATTTGAAGGATGACATGTTTTTATACTAACGATTTAGATGTCATTCTTCGTGTATATTGTGTGTATTTATATCTCACTGCATTAGAGGAGGTACATATTGAAATATTCAATATTCGGATCCTATGCGATAATTGAGCGATAGAGGCGATGTATGAAAAAGTTAGTATTTAAATTCTTGTAATTTAAACAATAATTTAAATAAAGTTTCTTTTGAAAAGTTATTTTTGTTCCAGATTATAAAAATATAATTGGTTTTTCTGGAATATTAATTCTCTTCAAAAGTTTAATGCATGTAAAAATACCCTTAAAAAAATAGAAAATGTCTGTGGTTACCCCTTTCTTCCTTTTTCATAATCAACATTTAATGTTTCTTTCTTTGACTATTCAAAAAACGGGATGAAAACATGAAGGCATGCAAGTCAGATTTGGCTCCAACCTTGATGATCGTAGTTGGTGAATAAAAACTTAATGAAGATTGTAGCTGTTCGGCTTCCTGGAAAATTGAATCAACACGAACTTCATCATTACTTAGTACGTAATAATAACAGCAACATTAAAAAGAACACAGTGTGATCCAATCAATTTACAGAAACGATTCATAAGTTTACAAATACAGAAGAAGATGAAAAATCGAGGCAGAGGCAAAAGAGAAATCCTCTGAGATGATCGTCGATGAATTTACAGAAGCGAATCGTAAATGGAGAGAAAACGAAAGCGGATTAGGGATTCGAGCTACCTGAAGAAGAGCTTCCTGGAGTTAAGCGATGGCGTAATTTTGATGAGTAGTCCAGGAAAGACATCATCGGAATCCTGAATCTGCGGATTGTAGTCGACTATGAAAGGATCGTCGCACTTGGCGCTGATAGAGTGCAGCGACTCGCCTTCTCTGACGAGGTAGATGTCGTCGCAGGGACCGGATTGCGCAGAGGCGAGGAGCATGAGCGCCATGAAAATGAAAACAGAGTAGCAGGATATCGAGGAAGCCATGGGAGAAGATGAATTTGGTATTTGGTTTTTTGGGTATAAAAAGAGGGAGAGGAGGTGGAGGTCAGTTATGGCGGTTTCGAGAAATGGAGCAGACCACAAGGAATTGAACGCTACCACCATCAGGGGATGTTTCGTCATATTTATATATATATATATTTGTTTTCTTTGTTGAAAAACTTCTTCTATTTTAATTAAGAATATGAAAATTCAAACCATACTTAAACTATCAAATTACATTATGTAGTGAAACTAATCAAACTGCACGGAACTGCTCATCCTCCACGATAAAATCTTTTAGAAGTCAAATTAATAAATATATATATTTAAAAAAACAGGAATTAATTGCTTAATAATATGGAAATTCTCAAACCAATTAATTAGGAAAAAAAATGGACATAAATAGTTAAGTCACATTCCCGTCAAGGTAGGCTGCATAAATTTAAAAAATTCAAACTTTATATTGGAGACCGGCTGCTTTAGGGGACAAATCTTTCCGTCATTTTTTAATTTATTTTATAGTTGCGTCCTCAAACTCTATAATATATTATTTTCCCTAAATAGTAAATAATTATAAAGAATAATTCCACACCAACCAATTTTCGTTAACAGCTTAATTGCCATACAAATTAGCTTCACTTCTCTTCCGTCTAAAAATTACCTATACAAATTAGCTTCGCTTCTCTTCCGTCTAAAAATTACCTTAATCTTAACACGTTACATTTTCTACCCAATAATATAGTATTATATATATTTGTTGATGTGCCCATCCTTCTGATACCAAGTTGTGCACGGTAAATGTACCCACCACTAAAACTAAAACTAAAATGTTATGATACCCATTGTTGTTGTAGCAAAAGTGAGAGCGATGCACTCACACGCCCAGAGACAAAATTGATTTCACCCAACCATAACTAAGTGTATCTCTCACACTAAAAGTTCCTCCCACAAAATCCCCTATGCTAGATAAGCAAACATATAAATACTAATTCCCATCCACGTAACCAAAATGAATAAGAATATGACGATTATTGAATGTGTGTATATATATATATATGCCCAAACAAAACCTACGTAATGGTCATTATTAAAATGTATTTTTTAAACGTACCCCTCAGACTACTATCTCTAAATTTAAGTCTCTGTCTCCTCATCAACTCCAGCTACATTCCTTAGACCCCAGCCGAGAGAGTAGGCGGCTGCCGCCGCAACCGCACCGTTAAGCACCGTTAAGGCGACGGAGAAGCCATAGTTTCCGGCAGCGATCTTTGCTCGGGCGACACCTAGAAGCACAAGTGCAAGAAGGGCCAGAATGCAAGCCCCACCGAACTTAAGGGTCTCGTTATCGGTGAAAGGAATGAGGAGGATGAAGGAGAGCAGTGGGATGCAGCCGAACGCGAGAAAGGATCCGAACGTCGCCAGCCCGTTCTTCCATGGCCGGTCTTTGCTGTCCTTTGGTGGAGCTGCCGCACCTTTCTTCTCCTCTACCATTATGTGCTTGTACTTCGCCATTATGTTCACCACCTAACGAGTTTGATTTTTTTTTTTTTTTTTTTTTAATATTAAAAAAAAATGGGAGAGGAAAAGAGAGAGAGAGAGAGAGAGTACTGTAGAGGCATCGTGAAAGTCCATTCCGAGAGACTGGTAGTGTTGAAGGAGGAGGAGGTGCTGATGTTCAGGGCGGTTGTCGATGTCCCACTCCGCCGCCGCCCTCTCCTTCACGGAGACAGCTCTCTCTGTGGTGGTGGCCACGTAATCTCCGAACCCCATGGATATCCCATCCGCTATTAGGTTGGCAAATCCNAGCACCAGCACGTCCACTGTGATTATGAAAATTAATTAAAGTAGATTATTTATTTTTTTTTTTGTTATAAAATATGATTAGATTTATTAAAAAAAAAAAAAAAAGGAAAAAATTGGAGGAAGACTGCGTGATAGAAACAAATATTAATGAGCAGTATTTGAGAAGAAAAAGAAAAAGGGTGACCGGCAGAGTGGCGGGTAGCGGAAATAGAAGCAATGAGAGAGAAACATGTAACAATGGCGTCCAGCCCTCCGTACACGATGCTTTTGCCCAGCTTTCCGTTCCACGGTTCATTTGGCCTTTTCTTCCCCTTCCTGTCGTCTTCCGCCCCGATTAGCTGCTCGCTGGCCGCACCCACGCCGGTTGATGCTTCCATTTCTTTACTTTTACACTGTTGTTGGTTGTAGAGAAGCCAAGGGATTTCGGTTTTTGAAGGAAACTAGGAGGTGCTTACGTGTCACAATGCATGAGAAGCATTTGACGTATGGCATATATTAATGTAGGTATTGTTGGGATGATCGAAAGGAAGCTCATATATGATCAATGAGCATATTCGCATCCTTAGTCATAGTTTGGTTCAACTAATAGCAGTGTTCTGCTCAGGTTACTTATTGCCCATAGATATGGTCTATTTTAAACGGCACAAAGGGAAAAAAAACTAATTAGACTATACATCATCATATTTTTCTCAACATGATGAAATAATGTAAATAAAAAATTTATGGACATTAAATTTAATCTATAATTAATATAAAAAAAAATATTAAGAGCATTCAATTTTTAGTTTATTCACTTTTGAAAATGAAATCAAAACCAACATAAAATTGAGTCCATATTAGTGAAAAATATTAACTATTAAATGAACAAAGTGATATAAGAATCTTTTTAAAGAATCTATTAAAGTGATATAAGAATCTTTTATTTTTTTAAAAAAATTATCAAAGTTTAGGGTAAAACAAGATTTTTGTTTTCGGTGTTTTTAACGCAACGAAGAATAGGTTAGTGATTTTTGGTTCATCATCCAATCTTGCTTTTCTTCTGCAAAAATTGTTTACCTTAATAGTGAGAGAAGGAAGATGGAAGGCATGGCAGAAGGAGCAGCAGCACCTTCATTGCCCGACCTTGTGCTCTCGCTAGAGCAAGCATCGTTCATGGCCAAGCAGCTTTCTTCTACCTCTAACCCAGCCCATCTCCTCCAAATCTACAATTCTCTCCACCAGGCCAACCTCAACCTCTCCGTTTTCCTCTCTACACCTCACTTCCCCCAATCTCTTCCTCTTCCTTTTCCTCCCCCTTCCATCAACGATAATCTCCTCTCCTCTGCAACCAGCGCCGCCTTCAACGACAGCGGCAACGAGCCGATGCAGGTCGGCGACGACGAAGATGCCGACGCCGAGCAGAATTCCAAGGGCACGATTGAAATGGTTGAGGAGAAGATGAAGGATTGTTTTATTAAGAACAAGCGGGTCAAACGAAAGCTATCGCCGTCGGCCGCGGCTATGGCGGAGGAAAGACGAGTACATCGTGATAATCGGTTTAGTGCGACGGCGAAGGGTTTCGATCCTCATGTTGAGAGATTGCGGGCCTTGGACCTGATTTCACAGTTTCATGCGTGAGGCACAGACGTAGCCAAGTTTGAAAAACGAGATGGAAGAATTTAGTAGCATTCTGGTGAGGCTCTGAACATTTCAAATTGTGTTATTGCCATTGCTATTAGCTTTTGATTCTTCAATTAGCATCGTGGAGTGGAACTTGAAATTGAAGCAATTGGTGACCTTTTGGTTCCATTAGCATTAGGAAGATACTGAACACATTCCTTGTCCCTTTTTGATTCGTTTTGTTTGTCATGATCCATTTCTGAACTTTTCCTTATGCTTATCAAATTTGAAACCTCGCGAGCAGTATTTTCTGAGATGATCCTTACAAAATTTTTGAGAATGCAAAGCATCACACATGCCCTTCTCACTTCTCAGTTTGTGAATTAAGTGCAGTTGGAGTAAGTTCAACGCTTCCACTAGCCTTGATAGGTTATTGTGTATACTGATACAATCAGTTTTATTCTTGTTCTCATTATGGTAATGTCTTTGTTAATTT
Organism: Cucurbita maxima; assembly: GCF_002738345.1. NCBI lineage: Eukaryota > Viridiplantae > Streptophyta > Magnoliopsida > Cucurbitales > Cucurbitaceae > Cucurbita > Cucurbita maxima. The sequence goes on from NW_019272042.1 coordinate 59,897, forward strand.
TCATTTTTGGATTTCTGGTATTACAGCAAGCTACGAGGCCTTGTATACTTCTCTGATCATCCTTATCTGCGTCCATTGCTTTAATTCTATTTTATGTTTGCTATGCGAAGTTATTGATTGGTGTCACTGAGAAGTTAATGCATGTTTCGGAGCTATTATGAGAAAGAAACTTCTTGCCTTGTAGAACATAACTTTTGTGAAAACATATTTGGATAGCTGTTACATACAATTTTTATTATCTTGTTATCTTTAAGTTTGTTTTCATGGTTGAATATGTGTTCTAAACAACTGGAGTTGTTCTTCCTTTTAAAATCACTGAAAGATAATATCAACCTTTAAGCAAGTGTTTTTTCGAACTATCTCCCAGATTGCCCCTTAGTGTTCATTAAATTTTGATTCTTTTGGTTTATTGAAGAAAAGCCTTGAACTCAAGTTTTTGGTTTTCTATTCTTATGTTTCCTTTTTACCGTTTAGTTCTTTGTTGCAAATTCTTATCAATTTGGTTAATTTAAGAAAGACCTTGAACTCTATTTTCATGGTACAAAAAGGGTTTCATGGTAAAGCTATGTTCTCTTCATTTTTTCTTTTTTCTTTTTTGAAAAATCTATCAATTTGATTGATTTAAGAAGGGATTTAACGCAGATTTCTTGATCCATAAAATTTTATAAGGAAACGTTGGTCAATCAGAAGATGAAAAGGAACTCATGAACAAAATTGTAAGAAAGATGATTAAAGAAGGATTTGAATTTCTGGCAGCATTCATAATAGGAGGTTTAGCATTTGATACAGACTTTTTCATTTTGATTCATCTGTTTTTATGCGGTCTGATAATCTTCTTTCTAAATAGGTATGGAGATGGCAGGTAGACTTTATAGGGGGGAATTGAGTGCCCACAAGAAGGTGCACGGGTCTCAATGCCAATATCAATGCTCAAGAGTAATGTAACGAGGGTCTGTGTCATTAAAGGTTTATTGCCAGTTTCTTTCAGAACTATATTACCAAGTGAGCCACTTTGCCAGAGATCTGAGCTCTGTCGGTGCCAACAGGGCTTCACCATGCCTTCGTCAAGTGTCAATATGTTATCAGTTTTGTGCTATTTTCCTTTCCCCCCATGGCATGATGAAAGGATAGCGACGTTGAAGAGACAACATCACATCTGATTTCTCTTGCGCACATAAATAAGCAGTGTGTTAGAGCACGGTCAACTGCTACACGAAGGCTGAGGTTGACTTCTCTGTACTGTTTTATGTTGTGTATAATTGTGTTGCATAGTCCCCAATTTGGGTCTCACTCATTGCAATATGCTCATGGCTCACTCCACTGATCTCCAAAGATACTTGGCTCACGCCAAAAAGTCAGTTTTAGGGGACTACAGATTTTAATTCATTAATGTTTCCGTTGTATTTTATCCTCCATGTTGTCTTGATTGCGTGCTTTGAATAGTACAATACATTTTCTTGATTTAGACCGTATGTTTTATAAGTTTCTTTCGTGGCTGTAGCAGTTCCACAAAAATAGAAATTAGTGATGTAAACTTCTGGTTTAATGAAATCGCATGTATATGTGTGGTTTGATTTAGTTTTTCGAAAGAGTTGCAATGTTCCAATTTTTTCCTTGAATGTGATATTTTATTGAGATATTTCACGTTGTTTTGCATACCTAAATATCTTGACTATTCAAACTATTGAGTCAGGCTAATCTCAAAACATTTGAATGTTTGTGCAAGCAGGAAATGCCTACAATGTGACTAAGTTTGTTCATTAACTTCATTCAATATCCTGGTTTAAGCTCCAGGAAAAATGTTCATTGCTGCAAGTTTCTGCCAAACTTTCATTTGATATGTTATGTTTGAATGAGGTAAAAACTTATAGAGATAGATATCCACAACATGATGAGAATTCATTGCATTGTTTGCGAAGGCCTAAATCTACACTACCCAATGCAAAAGAATATGGAAACACTTCTGTACAGAAGTATGGGATATCCAATGATGTAATCATGCTCCTACCTACCCAGCAGTGAAGCTAATTTGGTCATCGTATTGTTTCTCTCTCTCTTTGAACTGAGGGGTTTACTGAAACGGATTCAAGCTGTGTCTGGTTGCTTGTGTTGCCCTCCGAACGGATGGGGCCGGGTAGAAGCCAGTGTTGAGAATGATGATCGGTTGAAATCTCAGAACCATCAAAAGACTGATCTCTGCTCACTGTCATTGGTCTTGCAGGTTTTGTTCTAGAAGAGTCTTGCAATGGCAGCCAAATTGGGCATGTAGACTGCTTTCTCAGCCAAACATCAATGCAGGAGCGATGAAATCTGTGACCGCATTTGGGCATCATTCTCAGTACTTCCTTCTCTTCATACTCACCCAAACAGATTGAACACCTGAAAGTGGAGCACAATAAGCCATAGTTTAGTGGGTCAGGTAATCTATCTATCAGTGCTCAACATCTTCTACAAAACTGTAAGCCAAACCATCTATTCTTATGCTAATGAATTAAAAGTTTTACTTACTGAGCACATTCTACAGAATTGAAAGCCTCTCGATTGAACTTCATAGTTGGAATAGCGGCGATGAGAACCGGTTCGAGACCACTTGCCCGAGACTCTGGCTGGCATCAAAACAACAAAAAAGAATCAAGAAGCTCATCATTTTGACATATAGATGCGAGACAATGGTATCATTCTAATCCTTGGCTACACCAGTAGACTGAGTAGCATATGATAATTAGCCAATGAGATTTCATGATCTACAAACATATAGAAAACGCACTGTGCAGATCCAGATTAAGAGAGATGGCATTACTTTTTACCTGCTGCTCAAAATCCACCCTGGATTCAATCTCGTAATTGAGGCTATTGGATTGAGAGGAACAAAGTCGACCACAGATGATTCTTGTACAGATGAACACTATGAATGTGGCACTCATTCCAAACCCGACAACAGTGGTAATAAAGTTCATACCAGAACCCGTCGTCTCGAAATCTGAAAACCCAACTGGGAAAATCGCAGAAACTTAGAGAGTTAGAAAGGGGAATCCTGGGGAAATAGAATGGAAAAGAAAAGAAAAGAAAGGAGAAGGGGAAGAAGAATCGTGATATGGCTTGGAGGTGACTCAAAGGGAACTGGGGAAAATATTGAAGAAATATGAAATGGATGGAAGGGGAAGGAGAAGATGACGGTTGTTCTGCTGATTGGAATAGTTGTGGTGGTGGGTCCATGAAGGGAGAATGGAAGTGGGAGATTTTGATATGGAAGGGTTGAAGAAAGAAGTATCAGAAATGGCGGCAAAAAGTCTGAAACGATGAAAAAGAAATAGCGATTTTGATGAGATTCTTCTTCTCAAAGAGCTAACGTGCGATGGCAGGCTAAACAGAATCTCAAGGTTTTTCTCCATCCCTCTCTCTATTGCTCTGTTTCTTTGTGGCTTTTTTTTTTTTTCCTTTTTTTTCTGATTGATTGCTATCTGATTTTTTTGTCACTTTTGGATAAGGCCGTTGGAGATTATTTGAAGCAAATAAGATTCCTGTCCACACCTTTTCTTTTCTTCTGTTTTTCAATGGTTTTATTAGGCTGTCATATGAAGAATTGTTTTTTTAAAAATATATTCTCTTCTTGCAATTACACTGCTTTGACATTGATGAAGCTTGAAAAAGAAAAAAACTCGTAAAAACTGTTTCTATGAAAATGGTATACTATTATTTAAGCCTTCTAGTAATAGTGATTGTATTTTTTTTTAGTGTTTATTATTCGTAATTGTGCAATTCAAATATTTAGATAAAATAATTTCCAAAACAGACCCTTTACACTTACTTATCCCATGTTTAAAACTTAAAAAGTTAAAAAAAAAAAAAAATGGTGGCAGTTTCGAAATTTCTTGATCATTCTAGAGGTTCCTACCGTAGCTTCACCCTTAACACTTCACGATTTTGAAAATTCGTGTGGTACACGTGGGTTTGATGACAACCCCCAGAGAAAAAAGGGGAAAAAAAGTAAAACGCAATTACATGAGTCGTTTCAAATGTTGCCACGTCACCACTTTCCAATTTTGAAGGTCTTCCTATCCCCAAGCATATTCAAATTTTATCTCAACGTTTAGATTCATTATCCACCGTCCGATCCTCGATCACATTCTACATGTTACACCGATGGTCAATCCACCGTCAGATCCAGAATCACGTTTCACATTTAACATCTCATTCCCATTCCCCAACATCTTAAATCTCTCCCTCTCTAAGCTACCGCCAATGTAAAATAAGTTGCTCTCCATAAACAGCCTGAGAAGATGACACAATTTTGACATTTTCTTCCACTAGAGACAGAGAGAGAGGATTTATGATGGAAGTTTGTTTTTTTGAATGTGTTGTTTGTTCCCAACTCTTCTTGTTTGTTTGTCTCTTTCTTTCTTCAGTGGAGATCTTCTTTTGAGCATTTTTTTTGAATTTTTGGATCGCTTTCGACCGTTTTCTCTTCGAGAAAGCAAAAGTGGCGCCTGGGATACTTCTAATTTCATAAAAATTGCAACTGAGGCATCTGGGTCGTCTTCGTTTCCACCAAAAACTGAGTAATAGACAGAGATTCTCAAGAGAAAGAGAGAGAGAGAGGTAAATATATTGATTGAAGGTTTAGATATTTGTTTCTGATTTGAATCTTCTTGCTATGATTATTGCAGTCTCGTCAACTCTTAAAGATTAGTTTTTTATTTTTTTTTTGTTCTGTTTTCTATTTTCTCCTTCGACTCTGTCTTTCTTCTCAGTCTCTATCTTAAGTTTTCTTTATCTCTGTTTGATTGATAGGGTGCGATGTTTTTCCAAATGGGCTATTGCAGAAATGTCTTTCTACTGATTATTTCCTTGGATTTTACTGAAGTTTCCAAGAAGAAATTAGTATTACTCTTCTACCAGCTGTAGATTGTGACCCTTTCCCTACCTTCTCTTCAAAGGAAAGTCTCTGTCTCTCTCTTAAACGAGGCCAAAACGGTAAATATGGCGAAGTTAGCAGCTTTCCCTTTTCCTTGCCAAATGAGAACCGTTGGATTTAGTTCACTTCCACTCCACCGTCATTCATAGAATAGAAATTTGTGGGATTTTTGCAATCTAATCTTGTGTCGGCTGTTTTCTGTAGAAGGGACTTGTGGGGGCTTTCTTTGATTCTTCGATGCTCTTATCTTTATGCTTTGCTCATTTGTTTTTGTTCTTTTATTTTTAGATACCTAACTTTAAAGGAATTCCAAAAGTAATTTATAATTTACTTGTCTTTTGATTGCAACTTCTCCACCGCCTTTTTCTGATTATTTTTCTCCATTGCCGCACATCGATTCTTTTTTTAACTTTATAATTGCGCTGCTGGGAGAGTTCAGTTCTGATCTGAATTTCTATTTCTCTTGATTCCTGTTTCCAGATTTGAATCATGGTGGAAGAGGGAGGTGTTGATGGGGGTTCGGATGAGGCAGAGTCTGAGGCAGAGTCGGCCGAAGAATGGCTGCTGCAAGCTCAGAAGCTTGTTCCTGTGGCTCTGGAGAAGGCTACGGAGGTTAAGGTGTTTCCAGGGAGGTGGAAGATGATTGTTTCAAAGCTCGAGCAGCTTCCACCGCGGTTATCTGATTTGTTTAGCCATCCTTGCTTTTCAAAGAATGTCCTCTGCAAGGAGCAATTGCAGGCTGTTTTGAACAGCTTGAAGGAAGCCATTGAATTGGCGGAGCTTTGTGTTAGAGAAAAATTTGAAGGCAAGCTTTGGATTCAGAGCGATCTCGACTCGCTGTCTGGGAAATTGGATTTGAATTTACATGATTGTGCCGTTTTGATTAAGACGGGTATGCTCGGTGAGGCTACTCTGCCTCTACTCTTGTCAGGTTGTTCATTGCAACAGGAGTCTACTGACTATAGCAACATAAGAGAACTGCTTGCAAGGCTGCTGATTGGCCATATGGAGGCGAAACATCGAGCTCTAGATAGCCTCGTTGAGATCCTGAAAGAGGATGATGACAATGTTTTGTCTGTCTTTGGTCGTAATAATGTTGCAGCTTTAGTCCAATTGCTTACTGCAACCTCTCTGCGTATTCGAGAGAAGACAATCACCATAATTTGCATGCTAGTTGAATCGGGAAGTTGTGAAAATTGGCTTGTTTCGGAAGGCGTTTTGCCACCTCTAATCAGACTTGTTGAGTCTGGCAGTGCTGTGGCTAAAGAAAAAGCAGTCATTTCACTGCAAAGGTTGTCAATGCCAGCTGATACTGCCCGGGCAATAGTTGGGCATGGTGGGGTTCAACCTCTTATCGAACTATGCAAGACTGGTGATTCTGTATCGCAGGCTGCTGCTGCTTGTGCCTTGAAGAACATATCAGCCGTACCTGAGGTTCGACAAACTTTGGCTGAAGAAGGGATCACAAGGGTGATGATCAGTCTTGTGGATCGTGGAATTCTGTTGGGGTCCAAAGAGTATGCAGCTGAATGCCTACAGAATCTCACCGCTAGCAACGAAGCTCTAAGGAGATCGGTCATCGCTGAAGGAGGTCTTCGCTGCATATTGGCACATCTGGATGGCCCTCTCCCTCAAGAATATGCAGTTGGGGCTTTGAGGAATTTAGTCAGCTCAGTTTCAATGGAAGTTCTGTTGTCTCTTGGCTTCCTCCCCCGTATAGTGCATGTGCTCAAATTGGGATCACTCGGCGCACAGCAGGCAGCAGCATCAGCAATCTGCAGGGTATGTAGCTCACCAGACATGAAGAAGCTTATAGGCGAAGCCAAATGCATCCCGCTTCTCATCAAACTCCTCGAGGCCAAAACAAACAGTGTTCGAGAAGTCGCAGCGCAAGCAATCTCAAGCCTTATGACCCTTTCACAGAACTGTAGAGAACTGAAGAGGGACGAAAAAAGTGTCCCAAATCTCGTCCAACTGCTTGATCCAAGCCCCCAAAACACAGCAAAGAAATATGCGGTTGCGTGCCTTGGGTTGCTCTCTTCAAGCAGGAAATGCAAGAAGCTGATGATATCGTATGGGGCGATCGGGTATCTGAAGAAGCTAGCAGAAATGGACATACCGGGGGCAAAGAAACTGGTAGAGAAACTGGAAAGGGGGAAGTTGAAAAGTCTGTTCAGTAGGAAATAGGGGAAAAAGTGGGGCCTTTTGGATGCTTTACAGTAGTAGTTGTTTCATAAACTAAATGAAACAATAATGTAGTTCGGAGGATAACAAACAGAAGGTTGCCAGTATCCGGTGAACTATTTCCCCTCAACTACCAATATACTTTCCTCGTATGTTTATCTCTTGCATCTGTAATATTAATATGAAGAGATTAGCTTTAGTAATAGAAAATTAACCTACTTCAATTTAAATGTCAATGAGTAATCGATGTTATATGTAATATATACATATGAACATGTTTCATATCATCGACCAAGGGGCTCAAGATTCAAATCTTCCCTCTTTGCCATAAACTAGATAAGAATTTTAGTATTCTATCAGAAGCTAGTGTAGTCAAATTTAATAAAAATGATTTCAACTAAATCTAAGATTTATTAAAAAAAAATGGTTTAATAAAGGGTAATTATGCATCAAATGTGTAATTTTAGAAATTTATTTTTGGTCTAAAATATCTTAAATTTTTTAAATTTTTTTAAATTTTTTTTTATTTAATAGATGGATAGGTTTTGAAGTTTTAAAAAAATTCATTGATTTTTTTTTAGGAAAAAAAAAATCAACCAAATCCAGTCAAACTTTGACTTTAACGAACTATAATTTTGTCGTTTTGTGTGGTAACAGTTACCAAAGCCGCATAAACGCAGTCTTCACTTCACACACACTTCCCTCTCTCTATCTGCTGCAGCAAGAAAACGAATCTGCTTCCAGAGTCCGCCGAAATGCATTTCTGCAGAAGCAAATCCGATGGCCACAGCGACAAACCGGAAGATAATTATGGTAACTTCGATAGCGATGAAGAAGAAAAGGGCTACTCTCCCACGCCGTTCTTGAAGGGGGGCAAGCATTTCGACATCCAAGCATACGCAAGCAACTACCACCGCAGTACCAAAATCCTCCGCCTCATATTCATCGCCGATCGCTTCGGCAACGCCAATGAAAGGCGGCGGAGTATGCAACTGGAGGCACTCCGAATCGCGTACGATATAGCCAAAAAGGGCAAGGACGTGAATGTGTTCATCAAAATCGTGCGAAAAATTGACGGGAGATTGGGCCCTAATTACGACATGGATGAAAATTGGTGCAACTCGGTGATTGAGGGGAGGCGTGTGATGAGCGAAATGCTACAGAGATGCGCGAAGAATTGTGAGGTATGAATTGAATCAGTAAATCAAATTCTGTAGTGATTATTGAATTATCTCGATATATATACACCTCATTGGTGGTTTTGTGATAGAAATCTTACACGGAAAGAACCATATGTGCGGAGGACGCAAGAAACGTGTTCAATTCGATAGCAGTTTTCTACGAGGACCACGGCGCTCTTACGAGGGCTTATGCGTTTTACAAGAAGAGCGTACATTTCTGCAGGAGCGATAAGAATTACTCAGAATTGCTAAGGCGTTTGATTGTGGTGGTGATTGAGTTGGGGCAGTTTGAAGCTTCTGCGGAGATTGCGGAAAAAGGAATGCAATATCCAAATCTTAATCCTATTACAATGGAGACTCTGCGCTGTGCTCTGGGATTGGCTCGCTTCAAGTCACATTGCTATAAAGACGCTGCTCATCAGGTTTGGCTTAGCCAATCCATCATCATTTCCATGTCAATAAATTCTTCCGTAACTCATATTCTTAGGAGTATACATGCAGCTCTTGGGAGTAAGTAAAGAATTGGGAAACCGATTTTCAAAAGTCATGGCTGCTCATGATATTGCTACCTTTGGCGCCCTATGTGCACTCGCAACTTTTGATCCAATAGAGTTCAAGGCACCAATTTTTCCATTTTTCTTTTCTAATTCTCCATTTACTTTGCACAGAATTTTATTTAGTCACTGGTTTTTTACATCCCCAGACTTCAGTTATGGATAATCAGAACTTTCATTTCTACTTGGATTCAGCTCTGGAAGTGAAGGAGCTCGTCAGGGATTTTTACTTGAGGTATCCTAGTGAACTTTGATTCATCTTTTCTCAACCAAACTTCACGTTCAGATTCTTAGTGTATGATGATCTATTGGCAGGCGTTATTGTTCGTGCTTCAGACACCTTGATAACTTGAGAGAATGGCTGTTGGCTGACATATATTTCTTCAATCACTACGAGACACTGTATAATAAAATCAGAAACAGAGCACTTATTGTCTACACCGAGCCCTTTGTGGCAGTTGGTTTGCAGAGAGTGGCTGTTGTTTTTGGTACAAACATTGAAGCTATTGAGAAGCAGCTCCTGGCTTTAATAAACACAAACCAAATTCAGGTCTTCGTAGCTCCCATTTTTCAAAGTTTGGTCATGTAATTCTTTACTAATAACCTCTCCTTTGTGTGTACTAGGCCGATGTTGACTCCATCAATAAAGTTGTACATTTCCCAAGACATGAAGGAAATGGAAGTTTCCCACAGGGTTTGCAGAGTAGTGTGGCTGAATTTGATCAGGTACATTCTGTTGTTAAACACATACTTTATTCGTAATGGAACTTGTATTATAGTATATCATAAACAAGAAACGCTATATGTTCTTTACTATACATCTGATGGGTAAGGCTGTTAATTCTTTTTCAACAAACGACTAAGACACAAACACAATATTGAAGGGTTGAGATAATAAGTATTCTACATTATCAAAAACAAGAGACTCATTGAGTACAAGTTGGGAGGTAGCGTTGTGGTTTAAGGTGGTAATAGGGTATGAAGGATGAAGGGAGAGGGGAATAGGGTAGGAGGAGGAGGAGGAGCAGCAGAGGGTGCGTGGATCCTCCATGTCTTTGGCCGCACCTATAAATGAGGCTGCCCTCCCTCCCTCCCTCCCAAACTCCATGCTGGCTGCTGGCTGGAATGTGTGGGGATCCACCTACACCCTACACCCCTACCGACCCCAAATTCATCCTCCACTGTTTTCTATTTATTTTCCGCTCATGTGGACCATTGCCATTCCATCTTCCCCCCCATTTAATTATAACTTCCTTACCCCATCCTTTAATAAATATTTTTCTTACTAATCATATATTTTTGTATTTGTATTTTGGGGGAATGATATGATATCCTCCATTTTATTTCACAAGAGCTGCCCGACTTATAGATTGAAAAGGGTTTTATGTCTTAATGAAAGTCATGCCATTGCCAACCCTCACCTCTCTTTTCTCCTCCTTCCTTCATTTTCAAGCTTTCTTAAAAGGCATGACATGAGATTAGTAGAAGAGTGTTTCCCTTTATCAATTGAGTTATGTTCATATTAACGTTTATTTTTTCTTTTTAGAAGAAATGATCGAGCCATAGTATTAGACAAAAACATGGGAATAAATGATCTCATTCACCATGTGCCTCTGTTTCACATTTCCATTTACATCTCTCTATAACCATTATTTTGTGTAAAAGAGAGAAGAATAATAATAGACCTTAAAAACTGTATATGCTTTGGATGTGCATTATTGAGTTTGTGATGAAGTTCCAATTTTTGACGCTACCTTCGCCCACTCAACTTCCTTCCTGCATCATGCATCATTCAAGGTGTGGGATACCCGACAATAACCATATATTTCATTTCTTCGTACATTTTATCTCATATTTAATAGATTTTAGACTAAATTGCTAGAATATTGATGTCTCGTTACCTTTGGTCATCTTGATCTATAAATATTTGTATTTTCGTGTGATAGTCATTAATTTATATAATCACTAACTAACTATATAAATTTTCAAGTCTTTGATTTAATTACATATTGATGGAACTATAATGGTAATAAACGTTACATTTTTTAGATTAAAAAAATTTGAAAGTGGGAGATTTTTTTTTTACTACGTTTGTAATTATTTTTAAGTTGCTATTTTTATGTAATATAATAATTCATTTACGTTATATTAGAAATTTGGTTTTAAAGCTTAAAACATACGAAACTAATAAAATACTTGGGCTTTAATTTTAGTTTAGTCAATATGGTTGAGACAATAAATATAATGAGAAGAATTTAAAGTAATAGTATGGGGTGGTAAATGATAGTAAAAAGATAAAAAGTTGAATTTAATTACCTCATAATGAGGTATATTAAAGCAGCACTTTCTTTTTTCTTAAAGTGGAAAAGATTATATTTAAATTAATTGCCCCAAATTAAACAAATATTTATAGTGCCATTTATTACTCACATTTAGCTTCATAACCATGTTATGTGCCTACTTTCACCTTTCTCTTTTTTTTTTGTTTTCTAATTTGTTCTTAAAATTAGCTTTCCAACTTATAATAATCCAAACTTCAAACCTACAACTAATAAATCTAGAGTTACTAAACCCAACCAGCCTTCGATACACTTGAGACATGACGAAACTACCCTTTGGAGTAGGATTGAGTATGCTTGCATTGCAAACCAAAAACACTAAATGAAAAAGAAAAAAAAAATGAAAGGGGAAAGGAAGAAGGGTGCAAAAAATTAATAGGAGAGAGAGAATGGGGAATTGGGGAAAGGCATGAATGAATGCATAAGGTTACCAAAGGCCCTATACTCTCTCTATGCATAGACTAAAGTGAGAAGCAAGCCAAAGAAAACAACATTTTGTATGACTCATAAAAGGCCACCATAACTCAACTCCTTCCCCCTTCTACCTAATTTTTGTGGTCCTGTCTCTAACACAAAGGGCTTAGGGTTCACCCAAGATTTGGTTTAACAAGTTCTTTAGCATTTATAAAAACTTTGTCAATTTGTTAAATAATGTCATTTTTGTGAAAAATATCCCATCATCCTATTACTCAATCTCTCTCTAATCATTCTCTGTCTTTCTTTTCTCTCGTGGTTTACAAATTAATTTTTTAAAATAATCATAACAAAAATCTAAAATATGATATTACACACTCACAAATTCATTAATAACTAATAATGGCATGTATGAAGCTTTGTAATATATTATCAAAACATTTTTAAAGAACAGGTTAAATTATAATAATTTTAAAAAATGAAATTGAGTATATATTGAATTCCAAAATTTGTGAAAGAGTTGCATAATTTAGGGAAGAGATTGGTACAAAAATTTGGAGTTTCCGAAGTCAGAGACCCATAGAAGGGAATAGGTTATTTATTTAAGCTTCTTCTTCTTCTTCCTCTTCTTCCTCTTCTTCCTCACCACTGTAACTGTAAGTGTATGATGCCATTTTCAGAGGGTTTGGGAACGGGCGATTGAGAGTCAACCGCACCCCCTTTTACCCTTTTGTTGTACCTTCGTATTTCTAAGGCTTCCAATACTCCACATATTGCGTTTTATCCTCTCTCTCCCCTTCTTCTCTCTGCACAAATCTTTAAAATAACAATACAAAACGTCCATTCTTCCATTTCTCTTTCTCTCTCTCTCTCTCCTCTTTTTTCTTTTTTCTTTTTTCGATTCTCCAAGTTTTCTGCTGCCTTGAAAGGGGTTCTTCTTCTTTTTTTTTTTAAAAACATGCAGCGAGGCTCAAGTAGCCCCCATTAACTAGGGTTCTTCAGCTTCTTCTTTTCTGGAGAGAGAGAGAGAGAGAGAGCGAGAGAGAGAAAGTGAGGGAGGGAGGGAGGGAGGAAGAAATAGCACAAGGGGTTTTTCCATTTCACTCTCTCTCTCTTCTTCTTATTGCTTTTTGGTTTTGGGGGTTTTGTGGGTCTTGTGGGTCTGTTATTTCTTCTGGGTTTCTGTGGAACGCCTTCATTTCATTGATTTCTCTAGCAATGGGCTAAGTTCTTCGTTAATTTTGTAAGCACCCCAAAAACATTAGCGAGTGGAAGAAATAAATAAAAGAGGAAGTTATAGAAGCTTTGGCCGATGAGTTTTGGGGGTTTCCTCGACGGCGGCGGCGGCGGAGGTGCTGGTGCTCGATTCGTAGCGGATTTACCTTACACAATTAACTCCACCACCAACAATAACCCCACCGGCGGCATCGGCGGTGGCGGAAATATATCCTCCGGCGCAATCGCTCCGCCGCGCCTCATCACTCAATCCCTCACCAAATCGATGTTCAACTCCCCTGGACTGTCTCTTGCTCTTGTACTTATTTCCCTCTCTTTTCTTCGTTTTTCACTCGATTCATCTTTTGTGTTTTTGTGGCGATTTCTAATGGGTTTGAAAATTCTCAGACGAACATGGACGGCGGGCAGGGAGATTTAGCTGCCCGATTGCCCGAGGGTTTCGAGCATAATGTTGGAAGAAGAGGCAGAGAGGAAGAGCACGAGAGTAGATCTGGGAGTGACAACATGGACGGCGGCTCCGGCGATGACCAGGACGCTGCCGACAATCCTCCGAGGAAGAAGCGTTACCACCGACACACTCCTCAGCAAATCCAAGAGCTCGAAGCGTACGATTGCTTTTTCATTCCTTCTCCTTCTTTCTTCATCAATCCATTTTTTAACATCTTCGTTTTGGGTTTGTTAGTGTTTTTAAAGAGTGCCCTCATCCTGATGAGAAACAACGCCTCGAGTTGAGTAGGAGGCTGTGCTTAGAAACTAGACAAGTTAAATTTTGGTTCCAAAACCGGAGGACCCAAATGAAGGTAATAGCTGCACTGCACCATTTTTTTTTTTTTTTGTTCATTTTTTGTGGCTTTAGATATCGATGATGTGTTGTTTTTTATGTTTGGATCAGACCCAGTTGGAACGCCATGAGAATACTTTGCTTAGACAGGAGAATGATAAGCTTAGAGCTGAGAATATGTCGATTCGAGATGCTATGAGGAATCCAATCTGTTCGAATTGCGGCGGTCCGGCGATTATCGGAGAAATCTCGCTGGAAGAGCAGCAGTTAAGGATTGATAATGCTCGGCTGAAGGATGAGTTGGACCGGGTTTGTGCACTTGCTGGGAAGTTTCTCGGCAGACCAATTTTGTCACTGGCCAACTCCATTGCACCTCCATTGCCGAGCTCAAGTCTGGAACTGGGAGTTGGGAGTAATGGATTTGGTAATTTGACCATGGCGACTTCAATGCCTATTGGACCGGATTTTGGAGGTGGGTTGTCGGGTAATCTGGCTGTCGTTCAGCCACCTGTGAGGCCAACACCGGGGACAGGACTTGATCGTTCAGTTGAACGATCTATGCTACTAGAGCTTGCTTTGGCTGCCATGGATGAATTGGTCAAAATGGCGCAGACTGATGAGCCACTTTGGATTGGTAACTTGGAAGGTGGAAGAGAAATACTGAACCAGGAAGAATACATGAGGACATTCACTCCTTGCATTGGAATGAAATCGAATGGTTTCGTCACGGAGGCGTCGAGAGAAACTGGCATGGTGATCATCAACAGCTTGGCTCTTGTTGAGACATTGATGGACTCGGTAAACATTTAAAACAAAAACAATAAGCCTCCTGAACGATCACTACTTATTTTTGTTCCTGATTTCTTCGTCATATCATTTGCAGAATCGATGGGCTGAGATGTTTCCATGTATGATTGCTCGAACGACGACCATCGATGTGATCTCCAGTGGCATGGGGGGAAGCAGGAATGGTGCACTTCAACTGGTAAGAGACTGCTGAATTTGCAGACTTAACTCTTTGACAGTTCATGAAGATCTAAGATTGGTTTTGTTTGATCTCTCAGATGCACGCAGAGCTTCAAGTGCTCTCACCTTTGGTGCCAGTCCGGGAAGTCAGTTTTCTTCGGTTCTGCAAGCAGCATGCCGAAGGGGTATGGGCAGTCGTCGACGTATCGGTCGATGCCATGAGAGAGACGCCAACTGGTGGGGGTTCGCCATTCATCAACTGCCGAAGGCTTCCTTCTGGGTGTGTCGTTCAAGACATGCCCAATGGGTATTCCAAGGTAAAAACACAAAACAACCACATCATAATTTTAGATGGGATTAGGAAAATTAATCTCACATTTAATGAATAGTTCATGAAATTAAATGTTTTTCCCATGAAATGTTCCATCGGAGACCCATTTTGTGTGGTTTTGATGTTTCTGGTCGTCCTTTCTTACATTTATTTTGGCTTTGTCATTGAATGCCATTTCCCACGAAACATTAAAGTGAAAGCAACACAGAGAAGTTGAAAATGAAGAAGAAATAATGGATCAAAATTCAAAGCCATTCCCATTGTTGTCCATTTGCCCATTTCCAGATTTCCAGTTCCCAAGTCAGACTTTAAAACTTTAGTGATTATTCACTATAATCACTAATCTGTCAGTAGTGCATTATTTAAATCAAAGCAACACAATATTTTAGAATCTGAACCTTCCAAAACAATACTATATGTTCTTGGGATGCTCCAAATCTTTTTGACAAAATTTCTCTATCCAGAACTTGGATTTTCAACATCTGGGTTTGCTTAATTTTCATTAAAATAATGTTTGGAAATCGAGGTTCCTGTTTTGTTACTGAAATTTCTGTGTCTCGAGCACATTAAATTGTTTATTTATCCATACAAATAGTGGAGGTTGCCTCATTGGTTCGATGAAAACCAAGGCATTTTGATGTTTCTATTCGATTATGCTGTGTTTGGTTAATAGATGAATGCATCTGTGTCTGAACTGGTTCCAGCCTATTCTTCATGTGTCAGTCTCTTTTTTTAATCCAAACAACGACTATTTAGTCAAACACCAATGACTCCTCTCCCTCTCTCTCTCTCTTTCTCTCTCTCTCCTCTTCACCATTTCTGATTTCCACAACAGTCAAACAGATGCCCTTCAATTTTTTTACCCCTTTTTTTAAAAATGAAGTTGGTCAATCTGCAGGGATCATGATGCTTTGACTTGCTAAAGATCTTATTATGTGAATCAAATTTATGAATATTTAGTAAATTATTAAGGTGTTGCGATTATGGGATCAGGTTACGTGGGTGGAACATGCAGAGTACGATGATAGCCAAGTCCACCAGCTCTACCGTCCCCTACTCAGCTCCGGCATGGGCTTCGGAGCACAACGGTGGGTTGCCACCCTTCAACGGCAATGTGAATGCCTCGCCATTCTCATGTCATCAGCTGCACCAATACGAGACCACACCGGTATCTTATCGTCTCATGTTTCTTTTTTAAGACAGCCTAAACATCTTGACTGACTGTGGATGTTATTATAAGTTTGTTAATGTTTACTTGCTGCAGCCATAACTGCTGGCGGGAGGCGGAGCATGCTGAAGCTAGCGCAACGAATGACAGCCAACTTCTGCGCAGGCGTGTGTGCATCCACAGTGCACAAATGGAACAAGCTGAATGCTGGGAGCGTCGATGAGGACGTCCGAGTCATGACACGAAAGAGCGTGGACGATCCTGGGGAACCTCCAGGCATTGTGTTGAGTGCAGCTACGTCGGTATGGCTCCCGGTATCGCCCCAACGACTTTTTGATTTCCTCCGTGACGAGCGGCTGAGGAGTGAATGGGACATCCTATCCAACGGCGGCCCCATGCAGGAGATGGCTCATATCGCCAAAGGCCAAGATCATGGCAACTGCGTCTCTCTATTAAGAGCCAGCGTATTGTTTCTCTCTAGAACTCTTTTTTTTTTTTTGAAGGGGTTGTTTTGGTTTCTCTCTCTACCTGAATCCTTATTATTATTATAATATTTTGATATCCAAACGATGCCTTTTTCCATAACGCATGTGCCCCTGAGTTGGAGATGTATCGTTTGTGGGGATCAGAGGGTCGACTTTGGGAATTGGAAGTATCCACGAGGACATGTTTTAGAGTGGGGGGTGGGGGGTGGGGGCGGCAGGCAAAGTTACAGAGCCCCATTTGTTTGCTTTTGCAGCTTCTGATGGGGAAAAGGAAGAGAAAAAAAGTCAACATAAAAGCAAAAACAAAAAACTTGTCAACTTCTCCTCTGAATTCTGTGACCCACTTTTCTTTTCTTTCTTCTGATCCATTCCCCCACCTTTTCAACTTTCTTCTTAATGCCAAAAAGAAAAAGTAACCTTTTTTTCCTTTGGGTTTTGACTTTTGTTGTAAATTAATGCAAAGTTTGAGGGGTCCTTTCTTTCCGTACTAGCAGGCTATGAATGCGAACCAGAGCAGTATGTTGATTCTACAAGAGACATGCATAGACGCGGCCGGCTCCCTTGTGGTCTACGCGCCGGTGGACATCCCGGCAATGCACGTAGTGATGAATGGCGGCGATTCGGCGTACGTGGCGCTTTTGCCTTCGGGGTTTGCGATTGTGGCTGACGGCGCGGTGACAGGTGGGAGGAGTCCGAGTGGCGGGGAGGGAGGGCGGCAGGGTGAGAGAGGGACAGGCGGTGGGTCCCTGCTCACCGTGGCATTTCAAATCCTGGTGAATAGCCTCCCTACAGCGAAGCTCACCGTGGAATCGGTTGAAACAGTCAACAATCTCATCTCTTGCACCGTCCAGAAGATCAAGGCCGCTCTTCAATGCGAAACCTGATGCCCGATCCGCGCGTGACTCCCCACGTGCTGATGGAATTATATATTTTTTTTTACCCAAAAAAAGAACTTATTTTACTTAATTTACCCCTCCCTGAGTAATTTGTTTGTTATTATTTATTATTATTACTGCTATACTAGGGTTGTGAACCGTATGTGAGAAGGAAAGAAAATGTGAGCTAGTGTGAAGTCTTTTAAGGTGGGTGAGGTGAGGTGGGGGTATTGAGTCAAGAACGAACCGCCCGTGTTAGACACCCAGTTGGTGGCTCGGGAAAGAGGAAAAAAGGGTTTCTTTCTAATATATATATATATATATATATATATATATATGTATATATATATATATATAGTAGGGTGGTGGTGGTTGTGGTTGTGGTTCGGGTATTGACTCAAGTTTACCCTCTCTAGTTTTCTTGTGAAGAAGAGAGAAAAAAAAAAAGGGTGTTTTTGTTAATTATGTATTTGAATTTTTTTTCCCTCTGATTTAATGGAATTTGTAATTTTCCTGATCTGTGTTTGTTTGAAATTAATTTGTTGACGAGATTTCACTCATTTATAATATTATAAACTAGGTTGAGCAATATTTAGGGAAGGATTTAATATTGCTTTAGGGGTGAGTAGAGTCACGCGCCGTCGATGCAGGTGGAGTTACGAAGTCACATCTGTCTGACAACGTAATAAATATGTGACAGAAGCTGTTGGGAGAAAAGTGTAACATTTAATGTCAAGTTTTTCGGCTTGTTTCAACTGACCAATTAGGGGTATACACGTGGTGAACATTAGGTGACAGTCGGGGATAATGATGAACGGCGTTTTTGAGAGAGACGTTTTATTATTATTATTTTTTTTGAGTAGGGTATTTAGATGGAGACTGTGGGGTCGGGGGTCTAATCTCTGGGATTCCGGAACCGCAGGGTTGGATATGGGCAGGAATTATGGGAGTGTTTGGTTTGTATACTGTAAAAAAAAAAAACTTTTTATCCTGCTTCACCAACGGTGAGATCAAATTTAAAAATAGAAGACGGTGAAAAGTGGGGGAGAAAGGTTAAATCAGAAATGAAGGGCATCGTCCACCACCCACCCATGGCGGTGACAGGCGCTGGGTTCCACCGCCATCCTCAATCATATACCCTCTCCCTCTTTTTCAACCTGCTCCCACCGGACCTCCCCTCCGCCGACGCCTCCCGGTATTATGGCCTTTTTCATTTGTATTCTTTTTAATATTCTTTTCAACCTTTTTTTTTTTTGGTTCCTTCGTTGACTATGCCGACAGCTTTTTATATTTATGATCCCCTTGTTCATTAATCAATTTTCCTTAATTTCTTTTAAATGTATTTGTATTTTAAAACGAATTGACTGATCTTATTGATTATTAAAAAATTATGCAGAGAGAATCTTCTTGATAACGTTGTTTTCTCTCTCTCTCTCTCTCTCTCTCTAGATTCTTAACAAGCTTGTAGTTTGATTCTTAACGTTGAAAAGAAAAAAGTTTTCAGTCCCTCTAATTATTTAAATAAATT
The DNA here is from genome assembly GCF_002738345.1 of Cucurbita maxima. NCBI lineage: Eukaryota > Viridiplantae > Streptophyta > Magnoliopsida > Cucurbitales > Cucurbitaceae > Cucurbita > Cucurbita maxima. The sequence continues at coordinate 78,854 of NW_019272042.1, forward strand.
AAGGTTTTGTTATTATGATATTGATATGTTCACAAGTTTTAAGGAAAATGTAAGCATTATTTACAAGCGAGGTTTACCTTCACAGTTCATGTAGAATTTAAGGTTGTTTGGCCACATACAGATTTTTCTATACACTGAGCCAAGTCACTCGACTCGACCTTACCTCTATTCTACGCCAAGGTCTCTCATATTTGTCGTTGTTGGATTTCAACTTGTCATCTTGGTTCCAAATCAACATGACCCACGTATCTTGATGTCATCCCAACTCTCGGGTTGTACAAGCCATCGTAGCTTACTCGGTCATGTTCACCGAGAACTAACCCATGTGTCTATCAAGGCATGGACCATCCCGCGTCCATGTTAAATCATTTATAGACTCCATACAAATATAGGAGGTGCATATACTAACCTCGGACACATGGAATGAGACACATTGTCGACCCACCCGCATTGTCTGATACTGTTCTTGAAAAACTCATTTCAAAAGAAGTAGCTCGAGACATTCGTGTCATAATACTTGCCCATGCAGTGCTACAAGATAGCTCGCTTAGACCACATAGACTATAGACGGTGGAAAGTTGATACCATGGTTAAGTACATTTTGTTGATAATTGTTTGGCCATCTTTTAGAAGAAGCCTCTGTACTACAATTATTTTCCATCACTTAACCTTCATCAGTTTCAAGGGAGTTAGGAGGTCAATATCAATCTTCTCTTTTACATTTTTTTTCTCTTTGATTTTGAGTGTGACATCTCACAAATGTTTATGCATTAATTTGGTAGCCCTTCAAATATCTTATAATGTATCAAATAAGAGAGAAGCCACTTTAATAATTGTTTCATTTTTCTACAATCTTGTCTTATTTTTTAGGCTCTATCTAAACAAATATACCAATAATAGGATGCCCACATACACACACTTTTCTATTAATTAGGATTTTCCATTTAATGGGTCTCAATGGTAATTATATTTTCAAAATAAATAAATAAATAAATAAGTTTCTGAAAAATTACAATAGAAAAAGAAAAAGAAAAGAAATATGGTTTATTAGGTATACCCAATTTTAACAATATATATAAATATATATATGTGTATAAAGGACCTTTACTAACAAGCCCATTTAAGGAGCAACCCTATATGTATTGTTTGTAGCCCATTTATTTAGGCAGCCCACACATTTAGGCCCATTTGAAAATATTTGGACATTTTTACTGACTTACCCTCTAAAATATCATATTAATGTCTATCCTTAGCTCTATTTGAGTTAAAGAAATTTGAATGTGTGTTATTTTAATTTAGATATTATTATAAAGTGTAATATTGAAATATATAGTGGAGTTGGAGAAGCCATATTTGGTAAAAAGGAGAAGGAAGGAGGGGCAAATTGGGAAAAGGAGGGGCAAATTGGGAAAAGGAGGGGCAATAAGGCATGGAGAGGAGAGGCAGAGGATCCTGGTTTGACCGACGTACGTTAAGAAGCGGGATCCAATGATTGGTTTTGATCCGTCCTTGACCAAATCTAAATCTTCGAACAATGCCTTCTCCAAGCTTTTAAACCTAATTTCCCTTCTTCCCTTCCCTTCCCTTTTTCTCTGCCCTTCTTGTCTTCAGCTCTCTCTTTAGCAGCTGGAGGAGAGAGAGAGATCTGGGTTTCTCTCTCTTCTGCTGCCTCAATTCCCTCTCTCTTCTCTGCCCATTGCAGAAAACTCTTCGTTGAGGGGCTGTTTTTCGGGCGGATGATTCTGTGTTTCCTTGGGACTTTTTCGTCGAGGGGGCGTTTTTCGGGCGAATTAGGGTTTCATCTCTCTGTTGGGAGGTGAGAGGACGCGACCCAATCAACAATCGCCATGAATATGATGCGTCGTCTTAAGAGCATTACTTCTGGTCGGACTTCCATTTCTTCTGACCCGGTGAGTATAATTTTTCATGTTCAATTATTTATTCTTTTGCGTTTTGGGAAATTGAGTTCAAATTTGGAATGCCCGATCCACCGAAATTGAGTTCTAATTTTGAACTAATTGATTTTGTCGTTTTTTCCGCTTTGAAAGCGATTCGGCTTGTTCAAATTCTTAATGCTTTCGCTTTCGGTCACGTTGGGGAACAACTAAACTAATATTCAAATTCTATGACGTGGTGGAACATCATGCATTCTCTCTTACCATAATTGATATACTTTCAGTGCTATGATGTTAGATGTCTTCGATTTCATCATTTTTTTAGAATGTCTCCTTCTTAATGTGTTTTTTTAAGGGTGGAGATTTTGGCATAAAGCGAGCAAAAGTTGATCAAGAAACTGAACAGAAGGTTGATGGGGTTTCCGATGATGTCGAAAGAGTTGCCTCTGGTTTAGACCCGGATTTGGCTTGCACTTCTTTGGATAATGCTGCGAGCACTTCAAACATTTCATCAACAGCTGGAGCAGAGAAATCTGGTTTTGATCATCTTCCAAGGGAAATGCGTGAGATGAGAATTAGAGATGAGAAATCCAACCATGATGAAAAGGTTATTCTTAGATAACTTTCAAGTTCAAATATAGCTCCTTGTTTTGTTGTTGGTTTTAAAAAATTCTCTGTATTTTCCATATTTGTCATTCCATTTTCACTCTGTACATTGTGATTCACCTTCACATATTGAACTTATAGCAGTCGAAATGCGACTATCTTGTATACTTCGATATCTAGACCATGCTGAAAGTGTGTGTGATGGACTTGGACTGGTCTGGTTAAATTGTTGAAGCCATTGAATAGAAACAAGTATTGAGATTCTGTTTGCTATACCTCCGTTTTAGGACTTTGAACCTGATGTCGTGAATGGCAATGGGACAGAAGCCGGCCAGATAATTGCAACTACAGTTGGTGGTCGAAATGGAATCCCCAAACAGGTGACATTTTAAATCTGCTTGTTATGTTACAATGAAAGATATGACATACTTCATTGTAACGTTTTCAATCAAATCCTATTGTCTACGATTTCTTGTAATTGGTTAGAGTTGTTTGAAAATTTTCTTTGCTATTGTAACTTTGTTGCAGACAATCTCCTATATGGCAGAGCGCGTGGTCGGTACTGGTTCTTTTGGTGTTGTCTTTCAGGTACTTGATTATGCCATGCCTGTTCTGGTTCTTTTTTGGACCCGGAGGTTGGTGCAACTTTTGAAATTTACATGTACGTTGTTATAGGCGAAGTGTTTGGAAACAAATGAAGCCGTAGCAATAAAAAAGGTGCTGCAGGATAAGAGATACAAGAACAGGGAACTCCAGACTATGCGCATACTCAACCATCCTAACATCGTGCAACTAAAACATTGTTTCTTTTCCACTACTGATAAAGATGAGCTATACCTCAACCTTGTCCTGGAGTATATATCCAAAACTGTCTACAAAGTTTCTAAGCATTATATCAGGACGCACCGGAGTATGCCTATTATTTATGTGCAGCTTTATACATATCAGGTCAACCCTCAGTTAGCTGTTGATTTGATGGCATGAGTAGTATTTAACTTCCCACATTTGACTGTTGCAACCCTCCGTACAAATGCAGTAACTTCTGTTCTCTCTTCTCCAGATTTGCCGGGCTCTAAATTACTTGCATCAGGTCGTAGGAGTATGTCACCGTGATATTAAGCCTCAGAATCTACTGGTAGGACATTTTCCCTTTTTCCACCATCCAACAATTCCTTTTGCTTAGTTTTCTTCATCGCTTGATTGTTTGTTTTTGTTTTTTTTCCTCATTGAAAAACCATGCTTTCATTGAGAAAAAAAAAAAAAAAGAAGAATGAAATAATATATAAGAGAAACCTAGAGAAAACTGAAGATAGCCTAACGAAAGGAGCTAAACTGAATCCGAAATAACTATATAGACATGGCTTAAATCTGAAAGAATAGGGCCTAATGGAAAATATTATAGAACTCCAAAATTTTCATCCACCCAAGGCATTGAAAACTAGCAAGAGACTCTCCAAGCTAAAATTGTCACTCTCTCGAAGATACATCAAAAGGCAAATGAGATAGAACCTCCATCATAATTCATCAATATCTTCTACAAGCCAAGGCGAACTAAGAGCTCCAAAGATGTGATCCAGCCTTGAAAATTCTTGGTTTGTAAAAACTATATCCACCGCCTTTTTGAAAAATGTTCAAGTAAGTGGTATTGTGAAACACATTATACAAGAGATCTAATTGAGGATGACACTACCTACCTGCACACGTATGCTGCATATGCTACAGCCAAGTTGTCAAAGGCTTGCCAAAACCTTAATCCTCAACAATGTTTCCATGTTAACAGTTATCAAATCTCACTTTGTATAAACATATTAAAATGATAAGGAACTTCAAGTAATTATGCTTATTATGATGTTGAGTTCTTCCGTAAAGAGGTTACTTAAATTGAGAGTTAGTTTGAGGTAGAAGTGATGGGTAGTTATCTTTTACCTGCAGCTCATTTTATTCTGCTCATTCTGCAGGTTAATCCTCACACTCATCAACTAAAGATATGTGATTTTGGGAGCGCAAAGATGTTGGTATGAATATACCTGAATTTGGATTTGATTCTTATCTGAGGAAATTTATTAATTTATGATCTGATGCAATTTAATTTTCAATTTCAGATGCCAGGAGAGCCTAACATATCTTATATTTGTTCACGGTATTATAGGGCCCCCGAACTCATATTTGGGGCAACAGAGTACACCAATGCCATAGATATGTGGTCGGTTGGTTGTGTAATGGCTGAGCTTCTTTTAGGACAGGTAGGTCTTTACTTTAGTGTCTGTCTTGAAGTTGTAGGGCATTGTCTGTTCAGATTACAACTGTGTTGTGATTTCATAATCGTTTCGTTATATGTACATCAACAATCTATTTTCATGGTCTTTCTGATGTGTGATGGACATGTAAATTGTTTGCAGCCTCTTTTTCCTGGTGAAAGTGGTGTTGATCAATTGGTAGAGATCATCAAGGTATGATCGACCTTTGTTGACTTATTTCAACATCGAAACAAAGTCACTTATCTGATTTTTACTTTTTTTCCCTACCACGTGAATTAGATATTGGGAACACCAACCAGAGAGGAAATCAAGTGCATGAACCCAAATTACACCGAATTCAAATTTCCTCAGATTAAAGCACACCCGTGGCACAAGGTCTCTTGCATTTTCGTGCAAAATTATATAGTTATGGATCTTTTATTTTTTGTCATGAGGGTGGAATTCTCATTGAAGTTGTAATATTCAGATATTTCACATGAGAATGCCTGCAGACGCCATAGATCTCGTGTCAAGGTTGCTCCAGTATTCGCCCAACCTACGTTGCACTGCGGTAAGAATCATTACTTATTTGACAATGACTTTGTTTGTTTGAAATTGCAAATATTGTTAGTCCCTTACATGATGGATTAGGACAATGAAGTGGCCTTTTTTATCGCAGTTGGAGGCTTGTGCACACCCCTTCTTTGACGATTTGAGAGATCCAAATGCATGTTTACCGAACGGCCAAGCACTACCGCCATTGTTCAATTTCACAGCTCAAGGTAAAACCAAATTCGTCATCATGTTTCATTGCTTCAACACAACTATTCTTGCGGGTACTGAACCGAAATCGGCTGCAGAACTTGCTGGTGCATCGACTGAATTGCGTCATCACCTCATACCCGAACATGCACGAAGTTAAATTAACATGAATATGGGCTCTGGATATTGTTGATCTTTGACCAAACCAACCCCCCGGAAGATCATCCATCACCACTGTCATCAAAACCATCTGCTGGTAACATGGAGAATCGAAGGGCGGCGTGAACATGCAGAGAGGGCAAAGGAAGCTGCAACGAGGCTCGTCTTCGTACTAATGTTAACACTCAGCTTCATCATGGGAGGTGTTGTTTCTGAGAGTGTATGAGAATGTACACTTTGTTGGATGAATATAGGCTTCTTGGATGTATGTATGTATGTATGTATGTATGTATGTATGTATGCATGTATAATATTCAATTCCAGTTTTGCTTAACATCAGACGAGTCTTTAAATAGAAAAAAAAAGCTTACTGAAGCTTTTATTTTTTTGGTGAAAGAATGAGCCTTCATTTCTTTTTAACTAATTACAGCTCAACGATAAACAAGTAATATGCTAACTACTCATGAATATAGAGATCATGATCGAAGGAGTTCTATCAAGCTGATTCAGAAACTTGCCATATCTCCTGCGTCGTTCAGATTGACACTTGCAGAACCGGAGTTGAAAGACAGTAACCATGGTTGATTGAAAATGATAAATGACTAAATCATAAGAGTAAAGGAATCAAAATAGCATTTTTTGAAACTGCAAGGACTAAAATGATTCAAAGATGAAAGTAAAATGATTCAAAGATGAAAGTAGAGGAACCAAGTAGTATTAATTGACCTTCATCTTTTTAAAAAATTTATGTCAAATCAGCTAATATATCCATAAACATTTTATTTTGAACTTTTAATTTAGTCATTAATAAATAAGTTTTTTTATTTTCTTATTTATTATTTTTTGGGTATGGAAATTTATGCTCGAAATTATAACATCCGCAAGTTGAAGAAATTGAGGTTAAGTTGATTTGTTCACAGTGTACATGTATATTTATTAGGCCGTCCGGTTCAACTGCAAAATGGACCAAAATCTCCTCGCTCACACACGTTTTGCCGATAGAGTTCCCGAAAACACGGCCTTCAGTATACACAATATCTTCCTCGTTCGCTGGCGATCAAAATCCCCCAATTTCAGGTACTGAGCATCGACGAAATCCATCTCTTCCCGATCCATTTCTCCGAGCTGATTTCTAATTTGTTTTCGTGCGTATATGGATCTTAGTTCATTGCTAATTCGTTTACTATGATTTTGGTTTTGATCGCCATTCTGATCTCCAGTTTCAGAGAGCAGTGAAACCATGGGAGGAGGTGAACATGGAGAAGCCCATGGTGACTTTAGGGCTAAGGTTTGGAGCATGAGCGGAGGACCTTATTGCCGGCCCAAGCATTGGAAACGCAATACCGCCATTGCCATGGCTGGCATCGTTCTCGTCTGCATTCCTGTTGCTATGAAATCTGCAGAGCTTGAGGTTCTTATATCCCCACTTTTGTCTATCTATTCCTTGTTTTTTCTTTTTTGTTTTCTTTAACGATGAAAGCTATTCAACTTATGGATCTTTATGTATTTTAATTATCGTTTTTGGCGGGATGAAATGTGGATTCATTCTATTTCCCCCCCTCTAGACAGACTTGTTGGTGTACGGAAAATTGAGCTTGAATTCACATCAATTCCACCTTGACTAAAAAGGGAAAGGTCTAACTACAAATATGGGGCATGGTTTATTTAGGTCGAATCTTGTTCTCTTATGTCGAAAGGAACCAATTTTGCTAGAGAAACATGCATTTCTCGTCTTACCCTTTGTTAAACGGACTATTGAATGCTTAAGAGTTCAGCATACTTTTGTTCTGGATGGGTCTAATCAGTATTTTGCATCATATGATATTGCATGATTGTGGTGGAGTCAAGGAAGATCATTGGTTTTGGGATAAATATGATGTTCGATGTAAATGGTCTCTAAAATATTGTCCACGAGACGTGTGATCTTCAGTTACGAGAAGTTCCTTCTTTTATAGAATAGGGAAACATAAACTTCAAAGTTTTTAAGGTGTTTTCCTTTCCAAGAAGACTTTTGGTTGTCTTCGTTCAAGAGTTACTATTTTTGCACTAATTTCATAGAGGTTCAAGGGGCTGCGTACTTTCTCCTCAAATTGTGTTGTGGTGCATTCCTTTGTGTTTTTGCCTATTGAAGCTTCTTTTATGGAGTCAAATTCTAGATAAACTTTCAGTTTGGATTCATCTTGAAATGGTTCTATGCAAAGTAGAATAGTTTTTCAGAAAGAAGTTAGAGATTCTTCTCCAATCAAACAAGAGCTCAATGATGCTTACTCCGCCCTTTCTGAGAAGTACAAAGTAAAAGCCATAGCGGTAGATTTGAAAGCAGATTTAGAATGCCCTCCTCAATTTTCTTAATTTTCTCACAATGATATCTAAAGTCAATAACAAAGCCATTTTTTATGGTGATGTATTTTGTTAGGTTTATAAAAAGTTCGTGATCATAGTTGTTCTCTACATGGTGTTTTTAATTTCTCTTTCACTCTCTTTGGGAATTTATATCCTTGAACTTTTAAGCATTTTCATTATATCAAACGAGAAATGATTTTTTTTTTCAAACATATTGTCCATGCCTTCATCTCTATTCCCAAAAGTTATTCTATCATCAATCTACCCTTCCATAATCTCATGAAATTGCCAACATTGAAATAACTTTCTTGGTTGCACCAATTGATCCACCAATTTTTTCAAGAGGCTGGATGCTTTGGAACCAAGTCAGCTACATACTCTGTTGACCTTTTGCATTGAGCCCAATACTTGGATATTCTATTTAGATAAGGATATTGCCTCTAAAGCTGATCTCAAGTATCATTCATTTCCTTCCCTGAAAGTCACTACACTAATAGTTGGAAGCTTGGAAGTAGCTCCTTTAGCAGCCCACTTTTGAGCTCCTACCACACTGACCAACCTAATTTGCAATTGTAGTTTTTTTAAAAAAAAAAAAAAAAAAAAAAAAAAAAAAATTGGGGGGATAAAAGCTCACAAAAAATGAAAATGGAATAAAAAAGAAAAAATAAGTCTGTATAAGCTAGCTTCTTTTCTAAGTGAGTTAGAAACAACGGTGGCATTAAAAGTGTCAAAGACAAGCTTATAGGGGACTAGAAGGGTTCCCTAAAAGTCAAGGTTCTATCGTGAGGTTGGACGAGCGACTGTGGAGTTAAGTGTGTATAAATGGGATATGCAAGCCTGTCAAATTTTTTGTTCGTTGGAGTTAAAATGGGCACTCCACGATGACAAGTGATCCTTTTCTATTTTGATCTCCATGGGTGATAGATAAAAAATGCCTTATAATTTATGAGTGTGATGTCTCTCCACCACCCCTAGGCTTGGATGCCCAAGTGAGCTACCACGCGGCATATGTATGTGTCATGGCATAGGCAAGTCTTATGCCACAAGTGCCTTGGGTGACTTCCTTTGAGAACGAGCAACTTAGTGATTGTGTTGGGTGGCATGGTTGTGTCAAAAGTGCACCCTATCCCAAGGGTTGGAGGGATGGGGTTTTTGTATGCTATGCTCGATTGATATGACATGGTCGCAAGTGTCATCATGCTTTGATAATGGATGGATGTCTGGTAAGATTTGGTAAGTACGAAGGACTTGAGAGTCAATTCTCGTAAACGTGCCCGAATGCATAATGAAACTTAATGCCATTTTAAGATTTGGGATGGCGTCTTAAAGTTTGGGTGAGCACCCAGTGAGCTTTTGGAAGCTAGTGTTGACCTGGTAAGTAGTGAAACTTATTTGGTCTATTGAGTGGTAGGAAGCTTCAAGTGAACTTTATTAGTTAGTTTTGACTCCGTGAAATGTCAAAGCTCATCCTGACAAAGTCTTGACTTGGTGTAGAAGTGGACGACCAAGTGGCCGAGAACTAAGATGTAAGAAAAGATGTGATGATGCTTTGGAAGGACCTTGAGACTCATCCTGACAAAGTCTTGACTTGGTGTAGAAGTGGATGACCAAGTGGCCGAGAACTCAGATGTAAGAAAAGATGTGATGATGCTTCGAAAGGACCTTGAGACTCATCCTGACAAAGTCTTGACTTGGTGTAGAAGTGGACGACCAAGTGGCCGAGAACTAAGATGTAAGAAAAATTGTGATGATGCTTTGAAAGAACTTTGCCCTAGATTAGAGGCAAGATCGAGGCAAAGAAAGTTTGTTAAGAGAAGTGAAAGCATTGAAATGTACGAGAAAGCAGCGTACGTTGGTGAGAGAAAGCCAAGTTGCAAACAGGTCGAGATGATGTCATCGTTGAATGAGAGGATGCTCATGTGGTGATGTGTTCTAACGATTGTTCAAAAGAACCTTGTCTAAGGTTCGATAGAGCAAAAAGACTCGAGAAAAAGGATGTTATGTGCTAGAGTTGGCCTTAAGACTAGCAATGTTTGGGTTAAAAACATGATGTTGCATGGTTGAAAAGTTACGATGCTCACATACTGCGCATCTCCCCGCACGTCTGAATTTAAAAAAGAAAAAAAAAACAGAATATTGGGCATGTACTTTGGCGTACTTTGGCTTGTCAGACATATGTGTGTCTAATTCACAACCTCACTATGAAGATAGTAGGTTGTGACCCCCCACACGTGGACAAACATGGTGGCGACCCCTAAGTGGCGCCCATCTAGCCACGTGAGAGCTAAGACAGACAAGTGTCATGATGCGACTGAGGAAGACGGTGCATCATCCAACACATCAAGAGTGTGCATTAAAGTCAAGCTGAGATGCAAATAATCTTGGAGAGGGCTGGATAGGGCCCCTAGCCTAGTTGGGATTTCAATATGAGTTTTAGCATGCGACTCTGGAGTTAAGTTTGTCTATATGAAAGATGAAAGCTCACTAAATTTTGTGTCAATTGGATATCCGATAGACGCTCCACAAGGCCGTATGACCGCTCACCCAAATGACGTCTACTCTATAAAGATTTGAACTGCCTCAAAATGTACTATAGAGGGAGACATGGTTTTAGCTCTCTACCACCACTTGGCCTTGTGGCCTAAGTGAGCTACCTTGTGGCACATGCAATGGGTCTTTCAAGGACAATATCAGACGACACAGGTATGCCAACATTACACCAGCCCTTGTGTTGGAGGTTGATATATGCACCCGCTATCCGTAACGAAGTCCATAAACGATATGGCATGGACATGAGAGGGTCCAAAACCCAAATGGATGGATGTCTGGGATGACCCGATGTTATGAACAACATATAGGCCCATTCTCGATGGACATGACCGAGCAAGCTGTGATGGCCGATGACATCATGACATGAAAGGTTGTGTTAATTGGGAACTCAGATGACAAGTTGAGATGCAATGTTGCATTGAGAGACCTTGACCCCAAGTAGTGGCAAGGTCGAGCCAGATGACTGGGCCTAATGTAGAGGCAAGTCGGTTAAGTCGCAGATGATTGAACATGTACCCACAGGCGGTGTGTGTGGCCGAACGAGCTTGGATTTCACACAAGTTGTGTTAGGTTGGCAAATACAAACCTTGCCTAAGATCCAACGAAGCCACAAAAACGGGAGAAAAATGAATATAGAGCTGGGTTCCCCTCAAGACTTGTCATAAGCATATCAAGATCATAACGGTGCATGGTTGAAGATGTACGACCGGGATATCTAGCACATGACTGACACAGACACTCCACCTAACACTGAGTGTTTGTGCCTCATACCAGGGATGTTAAGGTGGGTGGTTAAATAAACATATTGTCATCCGTTTAACCTTTAAATTAGTTGGGTTGAGTTATAAATTTGTTTGTATTGGATCTGGTTCAAATATGTTGCACTTGTTTGGATCAAGTTGCTTTATTGATTGAGAAACGAACTCAAAGTTATTTATTTTTAAAAATATTTGTTTTACAAAGGATAAAATTATTGGTTTATATCTTTTCTATTCTGTTGTTGAAAGTTTCATCATGGCAAGACAGAATATTCCATATTGGTGTTCATTGAGAATAACGAACATATAAATCCTTAAAAAGTGAGGCGAGTAATTGCCAACATGTCATCTTTTATTAAAGCTGATGCTCAAGATTGGTATGAATTCTAGGTTTTGTCATGTCCTTATTTAGGCAACTGCTGCACTTTATGTCTGACTACTTGCTTAGCCTTCCATAGTGTTCGAACGAATTTTGAAAATGAGAAGTATAGTAAAAAGGATAGGCTCAAAGAAAGAACTACAAAGGAAGAGCCTTCCGGTTAATGATGCGGAAGGCCTTTCATTTTGGATGTCTTGATTCATAGATTCTCGAAATATTTGTCTCGATTTCTTGCCATCGGATATTTATTTATTGTTTGGATCTTTATTATTATTATTATTATTATTATTATTTTATGGATGTGTTTTGATTGAGGTAAGGTTTTTTTATGGGTAGGCATTTATTTTGTTTTCGTCACATGATTCCGAAGTTTTAGTGCTTTCTTTCATTTAAGTCGGGAAGCTCCCCTCCCTCTATATATATTCCTGATTGAGAGCGTGCACCAAGATTAAATAGACCTTATCATTCATTCAAATTAGAACCAGATGCTGTTAAGTATACCATCAGCAAAGTAACCTCGTCATCTCTTTTCCCATGCAGCAACGGCCGCACAATCCTGTTCGGCCAATTCCCTCACAGCTCTGGTGCAAGAATTTTGGGAACAAGGAGTACTGAATCTATCATCTGAAAATTGAGTACAGAAAATGTGTGCGTTGTTGATTTTGCAGTTCAAAAGGGGCCTTTTGGATGTTGTGGTAATTGCAGAGACTAATTTTTTCACACTGTGTTATATTTTTCCAGTTAACGTCACTCTTGTAATGGGTTATTGCCTTCTTCTAAAAATTGTTAGTGACCAAAATTAGCTGCTGTTTGTTTTATCGGGCATGTTATCGTACGTGTCTCCATAATGAGCAGAAGGAAGAAATTGTGTGTAGTTTTTGGATGGTTCAAATTCAATATCTTCATTTCTCATTGATCTCTCTCTATGACTTAATGTAGTCGTCGTAATTTGGATGGCCAAAACTTCCTCACACTCCCGTCCTTTCCTCTCCTCCTTCCACCCTAATTTTTCATCATCTTCTTCTACTACTTCCGCCTTCCTTTCATTCACATTCATTCATTCATTCATTCATTCATTCACATCCAAATCCTACATCTCCACAATGTATCTCTCTGAAACCTCCTCCCCCATTTTCCCCATTCCCACCACCATGCGCCGCTCTCAAACCATGTCCAAGTTCAACCCTTACCACCACCTCAGCATCTCCCTCAACCCCGACGGCTCCCTCTCCCGCCTCCTCCACCTCCCCGCCTTCTCCTCCCCTGCCCCTGCCGACCCCGTTTCCTTCAAAGACCTCCCCCTCAACCCCTCCTCCTCCACCTCCCTCCGCCTCTTCCGCCCCACCAACATCCCCGCCAATGACGGCGTCGTCGCCCGTCTCCCCATCCTCATTTACTTTCACCACGGCGGCTGGATCCTCCACACCGCTTCCGACCTCATTACTCACCGCAACTGCGCCGACCTTGTCGCTCAAATCCCCGCCATTGCCATCTCTGTCAACTACCGTCTCGCCCCCGAGAGCCGCCTCCCGGCTCAGTATGACGACGCCGCCGACGCTCTCCTCTGGGTCAAAACCCAAATGACGGATCCCCACGGCGACCAATGGCTCAAGGATTTTGGCGACTTCTCCCGGTGTTACCTTTACGGCGTCGGCTGCGGCGGCAACATTGCCTTCTTCGCTGGACTCAAGGCCGTGGCCGCGGCCTCTCATCTCGACCCTTTGAAGGTCGCCGGAATCGTCATGAACCAGCCCATGTTCGGAGGAGTTCAGAGGACTAATTCGGAGCTCCGATTTGCGACCGACCAATTGTTGCCACTGCCGGTGCTGGATCTCATGTGGGAACTCGCGCTGCCCAAGGGGATGGATCAGGATCATCGCTACTGCAATCCAATGGTGGGGGGGCCTCACAAGGAGTTGATCGGAGAGCTGGGACGGTGCCTGGTGATCGGGTTCGGCGGAGATCCAATGGTTGACCGACAGCAGGATTTCGTGAAGATGTTGACCGGATGTGGAGCCCAGGTGCTGGCATGGTTTGATGACATGGGATTTCATAACGTTGACCTCATTGACCATCGACGGGCTGCTGCGGTCATGAGTCTCGTTAAGGAATTTATTATTTGATTTATTAATCCCAAAACAAAAGGAAAAATAAATTAACTGGCCTTCTTTAAAAAAAAAAAAAAAAAAAAAAACTCAATTTAACCTTTTTTTTTTAATTACAATTAAAAATAGATTTAATCCCTAGTGGTAATTGTCCCATAAGATATGGAGGTAAGAATTTGATTTTCTACCCCGCACGACGATTTTTAAATTAAGTTTATGCTCAATTTGTTGTAAAATTTAAACATTATATTTATTTATTTATATACATATTTTTTAATAAAGAATTACATGCAAATTATTTTGAAATAGTTTATAAGATTTGTTACGTGTGGTTGGTGTATTTTTAGGTTAAAATGGCAACCCAACCCAACCGGACATGCTAACGCAATGGACCTTCCCCCTTCGCTTTTGGCAGGAAAAAGGACGTACTGAAACTGATGCTAGTTAAGCACAGAAACAAAGAAAAGAAAAGGGAAAAAAATGTCAACTTGAAAAGTAAAAGGTTTGGCGTTTTAGAGAGCTTTATGAGGTGAAAGTCAGTGATGGGATGATTTGAGGGTGTGAGGGCAGTTATGAAGTTTGTGGATTAAGGAAAAGCTTTGCCCTTTTTGGTCATGCTATTCTCTTCGCTTTCTTTTTAATAATCCCACTTCCTCTTTTCCTAAAACTTCACCAACTTGAGGGGATCTTCTGCCGAAACCATTACTTCATCAATCCATTTCTGATCAACACCAACGGAACCAAAACACCCATTTCCACAAAGTTTACACTCAATCAAAATCAAAATATAACCCAGCTCATAGTTGCCCGCCCTTCCTCTGAGACTTGAACAGCATGTTCGACGGCGGCGACGGAGAAAACTCGAACGGTAAATGGGGTGGCTCCGCCTCCCCTGCAAGAACTGCCACAATCTCCTTCATGCTAGGCCGTTTCGATGGTGATCTCTGCAAACATAGTAGTGCAGTTGTAATGCAAACCAATGCCTGTTCCTTATCCAACGAATGAATGGATGGATCCACGAGATCCAACAGTTTCCCATTGCGCGCGAGTTGTCGAGCCCACGAGATCAGATTAGCCCTCTCGAATTCTGATATTGGAGACGCCATAACCTGTAGTGGTCGCCGCCCCGAAACTAGAACGAGTAGCAAAACACCAAAGCTATAGACATCACATTTCTCGGATATCTGCCCTCCCCCACCGTATTCGGGGGCGATATAACAAACAGTTCCTCTCATACTAGGAGTGCTACTGATTCCACCACTCTTTGGTATTTCATCTAGGCTATTTCTTCTTCCATTTCTAAGATCGCCACTCAATCCATCCAACCACCAATCAATGCCACTCTTCTTCTTCTTCGTCTTCCTCTCATTGATTGAATCTTCATCTCGCTGCCACCATAAATCTCTGCAACTACTTGAGCTGAGCTCTTTGTTGCTGTTCTTCTTCTTCTTCTTCTTCCTCACAAGTTCCTCGCAGAACTCCTCCTTCCACCACTCCCTTGGCTTCTTCCTGTTCTTCTCTCGCTTCCTCATTCGCCCTTCATCCAAAGAAGCCCACCATTCCAGTCTCCTCTTCTGCTTCTTCTGCTCCATTTTACCACTTGAAGAAGCAATGGAGCTTTTAGATTCAACCCATTCATTCTTGGGTCTGTCTTTACTGATCTCATTTCCAATCCATTCCATCACATAATCCTTAACTCTGCCAGATTCTGAACCATCAATGGCACTAGTTTCCTGTTTCCACCACCAATCCCTTCCAGACCCACCCTTCTTCCTCTCCATCCCACCCTCAACACTAATCCTATCAAAATTCCCTTCTGATAAACTCACTTTATCGGTAGCTGGTGTCACCACCATCTCCGGCGAATCAAGAACAGTAACCACACAGCTATCAGGCAAACGATCCATACCAACATTCTCCTCAAACTCAGAAATCAGAACACTCTCGTTTTCCTCCAAAATCGACCCATTATCTCCGGTAATCTCTCTACCTCTACCACCATCATCGCCATCTTCCTCCTCCGATTTCAGCCTTGCGAGGCCGAAATCCCCAATTTTAGCCTCGAAATCGGCGTTTAGCAGAATATTACTAGGTTTAATATCGCCATGAATTACAGGGGGGTTACAAATATGGTGAAGATATTGCAAAGCAGAAGCAACGCTAAGAGAAATTTCGAACCTCTTACGCCATGGCATAAGCTCGGGGCACTTTCGATCGAACAGGGCATCCTGAAGGCTCCGATTGGGCATAAGCTCGTAAACTAGAATCAGTCTTCTGCGGCGCCGGTCGGAAGAGTAGCCGAGAAGGGAGACAATGTTAGGGTTGTTAAGTACAGAGGCGATCGAGAGCTCATTGTCAAACTCGCGCTCGCCCTGAAGAGAACCGGGGGAGTCCATGATTTTGACGGCAACGGAGAGGCCGGAGGGGAGGACGGCCTTGTATACGGATCCGAAACCACCGTGGCCGAGGCGGTTGGAGAGGGAAAACGCTGCCGTAGCGCGGCGGAGGAGGGAGTAGGAGAAACGGCGGGGGAGTTTTTGGGGATTTTCTTGGTGGGTTTCTGAAGGAGCGGTTCTGTTGCGGGAGAGTTTGCGGTAGAGAAGGAAAATGGTCAAGAGGAGAATGATAAGCGATGCGGTTATGGATGTGGCTAGAATGATGAAAAGACGGCTTGGGCGGTGGTGGTGGTGGTGGTGGCGGTGGCTGACGGTGAGCGGCGGTGGGGCGGCAGAGAGAGATGGCATGATTGTTAGAAAAATGAAGGAAGGGTTGGGTGGTTCAGGGGAGTGTAAGATTCATTGTGATGGAGAAGAAGGAGAGGCGAAAGACTGTGAAGTCAGACNGAAGAGAAATACAGCGAAGAAGAAGAAGAAGAAGAAGAAGAGGAAGAAGTCCTCTCTCTTTCCCCCTTGGAACTGTAAATAAAAAAAAAAATAATTTTTTAAAAAAGGTTTAAATTACACTTCAGATTTCTATTTGGTCCTATTGATTATGTAAATTTCAATCTAGCCCCTCTACACTTTTCTTAAATTCCAACAGTGCCCCCGCATGAACAGATATTCAAATCTTCATCGTATACGAAAATTAATAATCCAAATAAGATTAATTATTTTTTCACGCAAAAAAAATATAGAATTTAAATTACAATTTATCTATTTCATTATGAATTTTCAAGGTATTTAATAATGAGTTGTGAATTTTTAATTTCTGGGTTCGAATACGCTTCAGATAAATTTAGAGTTTATAAAAATGGATTATTTTAATTTTAATTTTAATTCTTAAACCAATATAAATTTTAACGGGACTCGCTGAGGAGAACGTGGTCTTTCTTCGACGGTGACAGACGAATGGCCTGGATTTTATGGGAGACGTGTCAGCCTCTTAATTGGTTGGTTTTCACTGTTCCGTAACCCGCATGTCAAGCGTATACGTGGGAAGCACTTAAGGTAGGAGGTGCATACAAGCGCGAATCTTATGCGCGTGGATTGACTTGTGATTCCCTAAATCAAGTACTCAATGAACCCACGTTGGTGGGATCTACGGCACTGAATTTGGCTCCTTCCCCCACGCGCCACATGTGCCGCGCGTAGAAAGTGTCCTTTTTAGTTACTTTTTTATTTGGTGGAAATTTTCGAATCTCACCAATCTCCCAACAAGTTAGAGGTTATCTTGGGAACATACCCTTCCATCGTAATCTAAGCCTCCAAAAATGTTATAATTTATTTTTATTTTACATCAATTTGTTCTTAACTATTTTCTTTTTTTCAAACATACATACATACGTTCACGGAGAAATAACCTAAAAGAAGTTTCACCTACGTGGGATTGATCTAAAGAGGAGGAAGCTAAACTCCATGGGTCAACAAAAAATGAGCGACCCCAAGGCTAGTCATTAGCCCAAAGGCGACCCGCGTGAGTTGGGTAAAGTACGAGCCACAATCGTTTTTTATTAATGAACCAGTTGGCGAGCTCCCTTTTCTCAGCGTAAAGTTATTTTATGTAATTTAAAATTATTTTTCAGAATATAAAAAACCAAACAAATAAAACGTATACATTTCTACAAATATGAAACTAAGGCTAAATTTGAAGAGAGAGAGAGATGGATGGTTATGCTGTGAAAGAAAAAAATATTATATTAAAATATTTTAAATCATAGAAGGCCGTTTAAATTCCAATCATATATTATTATAAATAACAACAATCATGAAAAAATGTGGAAAATGGAAACATCACATGCTTTTGGTCAATAACTCATTTAATATTCAAACTTCACCTTATACCTTCTTTAATCATTTCCATTTTAAAATATATTTACATATATATGAAGAAAATAAATGAAAAAAATAAATGAAATCAAAGATAGAATTCGAATCCTTAATCTACTAAATAGATTAAATTAAATTGGACATAGCTTCGTAATCATGTTTTTTTTTTTAATTATTATTCATAAAATTGTCATCTTCACACAATAACTATTTTTTTAAAAGGATATTAATCTTTTATTGAGTTGGAAAAAAATGATCATATTTACCAATTAATTTTGGAGGTAACAAATGGGTAAATATGGAAACTTGTTTTTACCACTCATTTATTTATTTATTTAATAATTTGATGTTATTGGTTTCTTTTTCTATCAAATTCTCATCATCACTAAATTGAAGTCTTTTTTTAACAATAATTGAATATTAGGAAATATGAATATCCGATTTTAAGATAAGGAGTATATTCACTTTGTTTGGTTTTTAATATAATAACATCGCTTCTTTATTGATTTTATTTTAATATGTTTTTTAATTAAAAACATGTGATAACGACGATCTTACCATTTAAATTTCTAGACAAAAATTTGTGATTTTTTTTAAAAATAAAATAAACAATAACAAATTTTAAATATTTATTAACTACTAAGTTTTTGTGCTTATATTTACCATAAAAAAAAGTATAATAATAATAATAAAAAGAGCTTCGTGAAAAGAATCTAACATTAATGAACTAAAAACAATAGATTGGTAATTTATTTGTGGGAATTCCAACAAAGAGACAGGTGGGATTCACTTCTATGCTACTTCTTGTTTTACTCTCTGTCTTGAGAAAAACAAATGATTTAAAATATATAATTTCCACATAATTTCTATTTTTAAAAATAAATTTAAAAAGTTAAATTAAAAATTAACATTTATAACTTTAAATATCATAGTTTTGTGTTTATAAAATCAACTAAATTGTAATTTAACCAAAGTTTTAAGAAAATAATAATGAGTTAATATGAGCAAATGGTAGTAGATAAGACACTGTCTCCAAAATCGATGGTCCATATATATGCTGACATGTGATACGATAAACAAAAGAATAATAAAAACATTAGATACTGAAACTACGTTTTAACCACACCAAAGAAGACCCGAGAAAGTAGTCCAAAAAAAAGAAGAGGTGGAATATTGTTTAAAGAGGTATGTGAAGGTGCATTGAGTGAGAACAAAAGGAGTAGAATCATTAAATGTGGTATATAGTAAGTTCACTTTCAACTACAAACAAAGCTACAAAAAGCCTCAATCACATTGAAGCAATGGGTTTTGTATTGTATTGCCCATTCTTCTTTAGCTTAAATGCTCACACACCCCTTCTCTGACATTCAATTTTTTAAAATGTATCAAATATTTATCTATTGGTATTTCGTGGGATCTCACATCGGTTAGAGAGAATAATCGAAACATTAGGGTGTGGAAACCTCTCCCTAACAGACGTTTTAAAAAATTTTGAGGGAAAACTTGAAAAGAAAAGTTTAAAGAGAACAATATTTACGGTAGACTTGGACTGATATAAATGGTATAAAGCCAGACACTGAGCAGTGTGTTAATCGGGACGCTGGGACCAAAGGGGTGGATTGTGAGATCCCACTTAATTAGAGAGATGAACAAATACCAACAAGGACGTGGGCAAGCGGTGGGCCTGAACTCTTACATGTGAAGGGACTTTTGATTAGACATATTGCTTAAGGTTAAGGTAGGACGTCATATCCGTTGTGTTTTCTTTGTTAAAGAGCTGCTATTCCATAAGATGCTCTTCTTTGGGATTTAGTCATTTAATGTTTTTTGGAACGTGGGGCCGAAGCATTGAATAGGAGTAGGTTCGACAGCGATGCTCTTTAAACTCATATCACTTCTTTTGCTCTTCTTTCTAACCAGTTCATGTCCTAATTATGCCTCTAACCTCCTCTTTGACTTAACCCAAGACTCCTAACTATGTCACGCAAGATGAGCTCGGACTCGTACCTCAAACAGTGTTTAGTACGAGAACCAGAATCATAGCAATAGATTACATTTATTCGAAATGATCGAGAAAAGATGCATACAAACTATTTTTTCATATGGAAGAACTTCACAAGATTAATGCAAACTTTCCCATTTCGAATATATATAAGACATGAAATCACTATGAGCTGAACGAAAAAAAAAAAAAAAAAAAGATAAAAGAATTTAGAACGATACAAACCCGGTCGATATTTCACAATTCCTAGCTGTCACACTATGCACCAACGAACATAACTACAACAGCCTTGCTCCACCATTTTCGTGCATGCTGGAAGAACTGCTCCTTCTGGAGTGACTAGATTGGCCGGTGATGGTCCGCCCCATAAACCTTCCAGCTTTGGAGAGGCCACTGCCGACAGCACCAAGGCCACTGCCAACAGCACCAAGGCCAGTACCAATGCCGCTTCCAACGATGCCGACACCGGAACCAATGCCGGTTCCCACCATACCAACTCCGGTGCCAATGCCAGTGCCCACCATGCCCACACCAGATCCAACAAAAGATGCTGCTCCCTCCAGGGCATCCATTGTGCTACCTAAAACTCCCTCCTCCTTCAGTTTCTGTCTCTCTTCAAGGATCCTCTTCTCTTCTTCCAGGGCTTTCAACTGCTCCACCTTGTTAAACTCATGGTAATGAACCTGTGCCACCACCAAACCCGAATAAAATTTGTCAAACAGCTTGTAAACAATAAGAGAAATAGTTGACCGAACTCTACCTTGATTGTAAGAGTTCCTCGATCTTTCTTGTCTTTCACTCTCAGTGTGTTGAGTGATGCAAGCAATCGCAACTCGACCTCCTTAGTGACCTCTCTTCGAAGATCAACCAGAGATAATTTTGTTATCCCCAGTTGCTTATCTTGACCAATGTCCCTATCAAAAACCTGATCAAAGTGTAAACAAATAACATTCATTACTTCAACCAATTTCAATCAACATCTGATCTGCAGCGATGGCCTATTATTTAGCCACAGACAAAAAGTAATCAGCTGCAAAATGGGCGATGACGGATAAAACCGATGCTTCCAAAGGCATATAACCATCTAGTGCAAAGCATAAGGAGAAAGAAACTGAACAAAAAAGGAGTACGAGTGCTTCAGAACCTCGAAGATAACCGACTGTGTCTCCTTGTCCTCTACAATCAGTACAAGTTCCTCGTTCCAAACAGGGTTGAGGTTGTTTTCAACTGTTTTTGTTTTGAGCTTATATAGCGGGCGAATATGCACAACAACATAAGGATCTGATTTTCCTATCATTTCCATGTTCTTCAAGTTGTTAGCTTTCACCACGGTCACAGTAAGCTTTCCTTGTGGTTTAAGCTCTAACTCACTGCAAATTAATTAAGAGAAAAACAATTGCTCAGGAAGAATGGCGGAAACCAACCAATATCATCAGTCCAAAGAGAGAAATAAGGTAACCTTAAATCGACAGGAATTCCACCAATTGGAACGACAATCCGATGGGGCCATTTGAGCATATCAGTAACAATTGTATTCACGGTATCCTGCAACACGTGACATAAGCAAATAATCAATGTAAAAAACCAAAACATATCACAGAAAGATATAAATTTAAAAATTTTAAGAAGTTCGAAGAAACTTACATCAATCATATCTGAAATTCCAGGAATAGCAGTTATGCTTCCACCAACAGCCTTCAGATTGTACAAAATTTTTGGCTCCGGCTGATTGAAAACAGAAAAATAACTAAGTAGCATTTCTTAAAGTTCAATGATTTCGAACAACAGCCAAACACTTTAAGCCATAACCCTCATCAAGGGTACAATTAAACAAACCATCACTGTCTGTAACCATATATATGGAATATCATAAAGTACCTCAGCAAGCAAGGCCACAACAACAGCAGAAATACAAGGTATCTCTTCAGCGAGTTGAAAAATAACCCGAATAACAGTAAAAACTTGAAGGTCCTTCAGCTGTAGCATAAAAAATATATAATATCGGTCAAACAAACGCATTCAAGGTCATAGCACATTAGGTAAGGAAAACTACAAAATAAACATTAAAACAACCTATATCATGCACCTACCTGAATAGGTATTGAAGCAACAAGTGCGGCTTCAACAGCTAAAATGATGCTAGGATCTCCACCCCATCGAAAATCAACATCCATTGTGATCTGACCTTTCTTTAGACTCTGAACACGTATACCTGCAAAAATAAGGAAAATCCAATACCCAAAAAAAGAGAGAATATTTTGACGAAAAGAACTCGGGTAACAATGAGTATTTCATGGACTGCACAAATGGAGATGGGCGGGCTAAGAGGGAAAGAGACAACAAGGATAGTTGGAGGAATGGGAGCTGTAGGCATATGTTAATCCGGCTGACACAAAGGACTAGCTCTCAACATATTTTCAAGAAAACAATACATCGGACAGGATCTGAGAGTGTAACCTAACTACGAACAGAATGTTGCCAACGGGAGATGCAGGATAATTAGACCATACCTTCAATTTTAGGCGCCACTGAGCCAAGAGATAATTTGCTAAACTTCAATGAAGTAATTCCTGGGGGCCTGTACTCTTCCAGCAGAGGTTCAACAGATTCCTTTATCACCAATTCTGCTGCCTGTAAGTAGGCAGACAACTTCAGGGAACTCACAAGAGCATATGGGTCATCTCAAAATGCATGATGATCAACAGTTTTCACGAAAAAAGATATTAGCATGTTCTCAATATTAAAGCAACAAACAAAGAATCTTCATTATTTCTTGGAGTTCTTAAGGAAAGTTGGATGATAAACCCAAAGAGGGTAAAATATAAACCACATTAATACAAAAACGTGATGTGTCCTTAATACTATGATCTTAGAAGAGATGTTACAAGTAGGATATTTGTAAATAAAGTTTAACACTGCAAATGTAGCGAATAAACTTACATCTGCAACAAATGGCCACATTTTGCTGAGTAGCCTGTTAAGCCATTTCACCTAAAATGATAGAACAAAAATATGATGAAAGTACAATCTCAATTTAGTAGACATACAAAAATAAAAGTGATTGAAGTATTATAATCAACGCAATTCTAAGTTTACTGCTCAAAGACAAAGAATCGTTAATAGAAATAAACCAGGTTTAACATCATGAACAATGCTCATGGGTGGAAAATTTTCAAGAAACTTAGAATCGTTAATAGAAAGAGTTTCATTGCATAACTTTGTCTTATCGACCCTCGCATGCACTATGATTTGAAAATTTAAAAACAATTCAAGTAGTGTGATAAAGCATTTCATTTGAACATAAAAAAGAGAAGCATAGAAAAAAAAGGGACCTGCTCATAAACTGGGAAGGAGATCCATTCGGGAAAATTGTCCCCACATAATTTCTTTAAATCATCTCTACTGAGAGAACCGAGAATTTTCACATCAGCGGCCTGTGCAAGGAAGTCAACAACAAACGTGTTCTCAGATAACAAAGTAATGGCCAAACTTTAGGTCCACTATAACTCATAAACAAATGTCAAAACATTTCTTTTCCAGTCAAATTGCATTATCTTTTTCTGACCACATTGATAAATTCAAATATTTCGAGAAGAAACTATGGGTGCTTTCTTAACAAATTTATAAAGAACTACAATCTCTGCTCAGGAGCCATCAATGAAAAATAAATGAAAAATAAATGAAAAGCTCCTGCAGCCATGATCCAATCAAGTCAAGCCTATGAAAGGTGACAGTCCCCAGTCCTTTTATAATAAGCATTATGACCAAATGGCAGTATATATCATAAGAAATTTGTCAAATAAGCAATGCAGTTAGCCAGAATTCAATGTATGAACAAGATATGTATATATATATATATATAATAAGCCTACCCAATCACCAAATCAGAGAAAGAAATGAACGAAAATTAACACGAGTTTGAGCAAGATAAGCTGAAGAGACTCCAAAAACATCCTAAAATACACAGAATGAACAATTTACCTTCGCAACTCTTTTGGTGCTTCTGTGCCTCGTCATGTGCTGCCACCCGGCCATCAATGCAATCCCAAAGATAACCCCCATAAAGATCCCAGCAATCAATACCATTTTCGCGGAATTCTCAACCCCAATTCCAGAAAGAAATGAAGAACAAAAAACTACAAAGAGATACAAACAATCAGATCGCAGTATAGACAACACAAATTGCAGCAACAACAACAAAACCAATAAGAAAATTACCAAACAATTGGAATAGGAAGAAGGAGAAGCAGAAACGGGAGGCGGGTCACCGAGTTTCGCGCGGTTGAGTAAAGAAAAAACAGAGGCAGATTCGTGAGAGAAAGGAAAATGGAAATGGGTCACGCTCGCACCGTTTCGAAAGGGATAATAATTAAATTCATCAAGCGCCCCTCTCTGTATAAACGCACAGATTTTATGGCTTTTCTGAAACGGTTGATTTGTTTCTTCGAATGGGTCGTTGATGTTTACAAGAGAGATATGAGAGAGAATGGGCGGTGGTATCAATGCCTTCCCGTCTCGCCCATGAGATTTGATGAATCAAGGAAAATGGTAGGACAGAGCCGGAAATCTTCACCCCTTAGTTTCACCTTCAATGCATTTAATTCAAACTTCCCATGTTCATCCGCAAGAACAAACAAAAAGGAGATCAAATCTTCGATCCTCCTCTTCCCTCTCTTAATAATTCTTTTCCCTCTTGTTTTAGTATTAAATTAAGGGAGGCTTCATCGTGTGGTACATGTTTGAGAAGTGTTGAATCATAGACAATCATATCTGTTCATGCCTAAATTTAAGAAAACTTCTACCCAAAATAATAATAATAATTCCATTTAATGCTAAAAGAGTGATATTAGAGATAATTTAAGAGAAATAAATTATTTTGATTTTTTTTTCAAAATTTCAAATTTCAAATGCCACGTCAACAATATTAAAAAAAAATGCATTTATTTTATGTTATAAATAGTTCTTTTTTTTAAAAAAAAAAAAAAAGAAAAAAAAAACCCTAAATACTATTTATTCTCCCTCCCACTCCATCTGCAGTTCAGCGCCCTTTTATCCCGTTTTTCCTTCTTCACCAATCTTCGTACCCTCTTCTCTACTACAACCACAACCCACGCCGGAACGCCATCTCCGCCGCAGTCGCATCCCCTCTCCTTCCGTTCCTCTCTTTCGATATACCCTCTAGATTTCCGGTTAAAGCTTCATCGCCCACTCTATTACTTTCTTTCTCCACTCTCTGGGTAAGTTGTAAATTTAAATTTCGATTGCATTTGATCCGCACCCATTTCAATTTTAAGTTCTTTTTCTCCTGTTCTTCTATGGTTTGTACTAAGATGCCTGAATTTTATTTTTGTATGCCACTCACCCTTCAAGTTCAATTAATTAGTGGGAGGTTGTTGAGTGAAATTCGCTCTGTGTTGTTTTAAATTTACATTTCTGGTTCTTCTATTGAAGCTATGGTTGGTCAGGATATGAATTGTTGCACTTCTTTTTTGGATGAAATATTTACAAGTTTTAGAGTTGTTGTTTGTATGTTCTAGTGTTTATAGTTTCAATATTGGGTTAGTGCCATTCTTTTGAGCAATGAATTTCTGCCATCTAAGGGAGCCTTCCTCCGATGGAAATTTCCAAAGCCTTTTTAGAGTGGAGAGCCAAATTCTTATTTACATTAAGGGAAGAGGTTGACTTTGCTCCAAGGAACAAAATGGGAGCCACCATTTTTCACAGCTTACCTCGCGAAAGAAGTTCCTTATGATTCTTTCAACATTGTTGACAATGACGACCAGTTACCATCTTGATGCCTCTTTCGCCTTGGGGTAGGCACAGATTGTTGGAGAAAAAAGAAAAAGAAGTGTTGTCATCCAATTTTGGCATTTTACATTTGAGTAGTTTTAATCTCATTGAACTCCCAAAAGCTATTTAAGTGTTGATTACATTTTCGTTTTGCATATCCTGCTAATTACAAGTTGCAGTTTATATGTGTTCCCTGAAACCATCTCTAGGATGTCTGATTATTTTCTGAAAATCTTTGTTTCTCTGAATTAAGGCGTCTTATGGATGGACAAGAGAACATACTTGAGGCCATATACGAAGAAGATGACTTGGAAAATGATGATGTTGAAATGGTCGATGTGGAAGAAGGAGAGCTCGTTGAGGGCAATATCAGTACAGAGAAAAGCAGTCTTACAGATGTCCAAGCGCCAAGTATAGATCATAGAAGTAAAAATCGTAAACGTCGGTCAAAGAAAAAGAAGAACAAAAGAAAGACATACGAGTCAGGTTCAAATGGCACTGATATTAACAGGTGAAGTGAAATTTTCTAATCATGTTGTATGCATTACACTGCACTTTCTTTAGAGTTTGTTTTTGGGGAATCCATATTAGTTTTGTGAAGCAAATAAGGATAGATTAATAGATTGATTAGTAGCCATTAAGAAATAGCAATTTTTTCCCTGACTTCTATATTATGCTGATTTTTGTTTCTTTCAGGTTTGTGTTGGATGCATGCAGACGTTTGAAAGAGAAAAAATCATATATGGTGTACACTGCTGTAGGCTGTCTGGGAGTCTCTGCATTAAGTGAATTTATCAAAGAGGTAATTATTATCTTTTTTGAACCTGATAGAAGAATACTTTTTTTGCTTGAGTGATGAAAATTTATGAATAATCCATCATTGTTAGTTTGAAAACTTTTCTTCTGGTTTTCTATGTTTTGTTTGGAAATGAACCGAATTGACAAACCCTATCTAACCAAACCACGTCAACAAGTTTTTGACTGGGCTGCCTAATTATGGCCATCCAGTCTCGACTCCAGTAAGTATCATACCGCATAGTCACTCTTCATATTTAATCAGTATTATTTCCTACCCTTGCAGATTCTGTTGCTGAAGCTATTTGCTCCTTTTAAACCTTGTTCTCTGAGCTGTGAACCATCTTGGCTGGACTACTGCATCTGTGCTATATAAGTTGATGTTGTTTTCCCAGCATTTTTTGGTTATGATCTCTGTAAGATATTTGTACTTTATACAGAAACTTTAGCATTATCACAATTCACAATCCCTCTTTTCCATCCACTTCCCTGAAACCACTACTCCACCTGATTATTCTTACTGATCTAGGCTTTGTTGAAATGTGCTGGGAAGTTTTTAACAACACGTACTTTTTAACAAGTTTTTAACTAAAATATGCAGCTCAGTTGTGCATGTCCTATCATATTTTTGATCTTAGGGTTTGAGATTTGCTTTCATATGTGGGCTCTTGAAAATCTGTTTTCACTTCTAAAAAATTATAACCATTTATTGCCTTGTTTTGCCCTTTTGAGTTACTGATGTTGCTTCACTAATCTGTGGTTGATTTTTCTTGTAATTGTTTTAGCACTTCCCTTCCTACGATATGACACCATATGTTCTATGTTCTATTTATACAAGTTGACATGTTGGAACTCCAGGTCAATGCAGTTCAGGCTTGTGGAGGTCAGATGACTGCAGATGGCAGGCGCTTTCGAACTGGAGGTGGCATATTATGGAGCATCATCAAAACCCGGGAACCAAATGCCTATAAAGAAATTATGAAACGAGCGAAAGAGTTTGAGGTATTTAACAAAACCTTTTTGACATCGTGGTGTATTCCATGTTCTTTCCAATTGAATGTGCAACTCTTATTTTGGTCGCATAGAAAAATACTATCAATGTTCCTAGAGGAGACTCTTAAAGGATTTTTAATTGTCATGGCAAACGTTTCATCTTTCTGAATCTTTCATCTTATTCAGAGTGGCCTTAGTTCGCTAGGGAGCCTATATCTAATGACATTTCTCAAATTGTTGAGCTCATTTACTATCTGTTTTTCTTTCTTAGTTTCTTTGTTCTTGAAATTCATGCTTATGTTAGAATATGTCAAAATCCAATTTCTTCTGATGATCCTATCCGTGAAGCTAATCCTTCATTGATTATTTCTATTTTGGTAGCATGAATGATAATCATCGCGATCATACGTTTTTTTGTTTATTTCATGATGGAGCAGAAACAATTTAAGCAACCAAATATCCGACGGGAGGCTACAGAAATTGGGAAAGCAAGTTCTCAGGAAGTTCTTCACCTGTTCTCACAAGGAGCTTCTCAAGATCAACCAGATAGCATCCAAAGCCTTACTCCTTTGCAGAATCAATCTAAAGAATCAAATTCCGAAGAAAAACGATCATCTGTTCTCGAAAGATTAAGAGTACCAGTTTCGTATGACGACGACATTCTTCGAGAGAATCCAAAAGAGGAAGATACAACTTGATTGTGGTTAGGATCTTCCCATTTTTTGAACAATTACTGTTGGTTTCTACTAGCTCATGTCTAACAAAGTCAACAGTGTTTACCTTTAAAAAAAAATGAGGCAGAAGAATGTTTTACAAGCTGTGAGTTTGTTCCGTTTATTTTCAGTGGCTTTAGGCTACTTTGGTTGAAGGCTTGAGCGCTTTGGTTCTACATGTGAGGATGGAATTGGCACATAGAAAGAAAATGGATTTATTGGGTTACAAATGGAAAAAGGTTTTGCAATTGCTTTGACATTATATTCCTCCCTTTATCATTCTCTGTCGTTGAATGTCTCTACACTAAAATCACACCCCCTCAAACTTAGAAGTTCGTAGATTTGACATATTTTGAGATAAGTAGAAGTTCTTTGATTAAAATGAGCTCAGACTCTTTAATATTATAATCTCGTCTCTATTGATATCAATGAACTGGAAGTATATATATCTATATATTACAAAACTGCCACACAGAGGACAGGGAGGGAAGCCTGTGATCTCGAATCTGACCTCGGCCGTCTAGCAGAGTAGCAGCAACACCATCACCGCGATGAAGAAGAAATCTCGGCGTGAGTTAGCGATGGTTTTGTGGCTGCCGTTGTTCTTTGTTTGAGGAATCATCAATGGAGGCATCTGAACCGAATTGGAATCCGGCGGCGTCGCATAAGGAGGTGGAGGCGGCTGATTCAGGCTTGGCGGCAAACCGAGCCCGGTATTGACCTGGATCTCGAAGGCCATACCTTCTTGACATTGAACTCCGTCATTGGCGTCGGAGAAGAAGTAGTTCGAACCTTTGATGGTCAGTGGCACTTGAATGATCAATGGCTTGTTGAAGTCGGTATCTCCGCCATTGTACTGAAGCGTGTCGTTATCGGAGGCGTCGTCGAAGGAGCAGCTCTGGAATGCCGTCAAGTTGTAGGACTGGATCACGGTGTGATTCGAATTCGTTCTGAAGACTGCAATTAATAAGACAAGCGAAACAATGACCATGAAGTTCTGTTAGTTAATTGATTGATAAGAGAGAGCAATACCCGTAGTCGGATTATCGAATTCAGATTGCGAAATAGAAATCTAGATTTTGAGCACAAATCTGAACTAATGAAGAGAAAATAGCAGAAATCCATTGGTTTAGTTGATCTAAGCAACCGAAACACATTTATTCCTGAACCATGAAGGCAGTAATGTATAGTTGAAGAGAAATTAGTGAAGCAAGAAGACGATTACGAACATATAATCTAAAGGAGGAGAAGAGAGATTGAGCTTACCCAGGAGGAGTAATTGGCGGCGGAAATGTTCTTGGTGGCGTTGAAGAACCAACCTGCAGGGCCACCGACTGTGTGATTAGAATAAGCCGTCGGAGGGGTTTGAGATGCCGCCGCCGTGATCAAGAGAGCGCCGAGCGCCGTGAACGCTGCCGTCTCCACCGCCATCGATGTTGGAGTGTCCGAATGTGAGAAATGAGACAGCTGTGGTGAGAAATTTGGGAGTATTAGTGCTTTTTTATATTCGACTGGAAAACAAATAGTATGAAAGCAATTGTCTTTTTTAGGTGAAGCTTAAATTGAAATTGTTTGTCGCTAAAAAGTTCGAATGCAAGGGGAAAAAACTCGAGGCTAAAGAGATGAGATTTGTAGCAATTTGAAGCAAATAATTATTGCATTTTCTCCAAATAGCTTATTTTTTTACTCTCAAACTCTTACTTATTAGACCATGATTCTTCTTTTTATCATATGCTTTTCTATTTATTCTCCCCCTAGTAAAAATTATTATTATTTTTTTTTTTTTAATATTCAGTGGGTGAGGGCATACAAGTCATTTCACTTTCAAATTCTTTTTTTAACTATACTTTTCTCATTTCCTTTTTATTTTTCCCTTGATTTTGCCCTCGCAAACCTACGTTGTTTTCTGCCTCTCATAAAACGCCATCGGCAGAGTTCCCTCCGGTCTTTTTCGGCGGCGGCGCTTGCAGCTGTACTCCGGTTTCCAACTCCGACGTAGGGTTGTAAATTTTATTCTCGGGAGAGAGATGGGTGGCAAAGGACTACGGAGGAGAGAGCGGAATTACAGAGCCGCACATGGAGGCTATGATCGTCTCCCACCGCCGCCGAACGCTTCCCAAGTCGATACTCTACCTTCCAAACTCCGCAAATTAATGTCCTTCACTTCCCCTCGACCTCAAGGTTTGTTTATTTGTTTGTCGATGAGTTTCTTTTATTTCAGGCTATAATCTCCTCCCCTGGTGCTTACAGAGTCTGAGAAGGTCTCGGAGGATGTTCAGCGTAAGCGCAAGAGAGAAGCCGTTGATACTACTGAAAAGGTAATTGGTATTTTTCTTTAATTCTTCTCTGTCTCAGATTAGTATGTTTGCAGTTATCGGGTTTTACTTGAATTATTTTGTCTTAGGGCTTATACTGGACAAGGTGACAGAGGATTGGCATTGTATCATTTAGTATTTCAGTCTCTAACCAATGTTGTTGTTGTAAGTTCGGGTGCAAGAAAGTTGAGATTAGTATCACTAGGCATCCCAAGTATTTTCGTTTCATCATCTTCTTCTTTGGTTGCCGTTGCCCTTGTCTTACCGCGTACCTGGTTTGGCGTTAGAGTAGAAGATATATATTAGTAGTTTCTATTGTTTAGTAAATGGCTTATTCTGTTATTTTATCCGGCGTGGTTACGAGGTTAAGCTTACTCCCCCTGAATGGGGATGCAAAATTTCTCGTGTTAAGTTTGCCTGCTTGAAGACCTTGATAACGGCATTACATGCTTATAGTCTGTGTTACTCGGTTGTAGTTTGACTTCCACGTTCTATACAGAAATACCATCCAAAAGAAGCTCCGGGAAAATCTGACTTAAAGAGCAAAGGAAATGGTGGAAATTCACAAATGCCTCAACTTACGGGGAGTGATGATGACGTTCAAAGCAAGTCCACTGAGAAGAAAAACAAAAAACGAAAGAAAAAGCAGGTTACTGACCTTCGTTTTGAAGACTTGTCGGAGAATTCAAATCGACGTTTAAAGAAACGGGAACGCCAAAAAAAGTAAGCATTTTACTGCACCTCAAAAATTTGTTCCCTTACCTTTTGTGAGGTTGCATGTTTTTTTTACTATTGAGATGACTTGTTCATTTTGCATTTTTATTCCAATTACATCTCCATAAGTGAAAATAAAACAAATAAGTTTTGAACGTATTGCTTAAATGATGAAGAGAAACGTCCAGAAATTGCAATGTCCCAATGTTTTCCTTTTGGTAGTGACATAATTTGGCTATCTGAGAGGACCCTATCTACCTCATTTTTGTCAACTTGGTGCCCAAGGAAAGTTTTGAGCAATTTGATTATACAAGGTGCTTTTTATTTCAATCATAGCAATGTGATAGGCTGTAATGAGACTTATGCGAGCAAGAGGCATCATGAAGTATTGCATGCACAAAGGAGACTAGTTAGAAGGGTTCATGGTTATTTCAGGGAGTGAGAACGAGGAAATTTTTTGTATGAGGGGAATATGTGTTTGAAGGGAAAATCGGAGAGAAAGAAGTAGTAGTGCTAATTGATAGGGAAGCAATCTAAAAAATTTTATCCAAAAAAAGTTATTCAGGAGGATGGTTTTAGGAATACCTTTAGGGCTGGTGTTGGAAATATTATTAAGGATATTAAGATATAAGGGTATATTAGGGAGGTGATGTAGGAAACAATTGTTTTGTTAGACTTTGAGTTTTTGAAGCAGTCTTTTCAAATATTTTAACTATATTCTTCAAGTATTTCGAAAATATTTCTGTTCTATTTACTCTATCAATATTGGTACTAGAACACTTGACCTGGAAGTGAAAAAATACTGGATGGAATAAAAAGTGATATTAGAGCAATCTCTCCAATTTGAGCATTGAAATCGAAATTAATGGGGGAAGAAACTATCTTAATTCATTTTAAGGAGCCTGCATGCAAACGAAAGACAGTCAACCAATGTTCAATCTGAAAGATTGTTGGCAGTTTCGAAATTAGAGCAATCGAATTGGCATCAAAATTGATACTTGGGGGGAAGAAACTATCTAAGTACATAAGGGCTGGCATGCAAACGATAGACAATCAACCAATATTCAATCTGAGAAATTGTTGGCAATTGCAAAGGAAGGATGATGGAGGGTTCTCAAAGGAAGCATACAAGGGAAGAATGAGGTTGGGTACAGAGTAAAAGCAAGGAATTTGTAAGTAATTCAGAGAGATGGAGGGACTCTCAAATATAATTCCAATGTTTCAACCAGTTTTCTTATGGTTTTCTAGAAGTATATCCTAATCCTCTGGTTTTTCAATTGAACTTAAGGCTATTACAGAATTATGCACTAGTTTATCTACCCATTTTCAGTATTCGAATCGTGGTCATTTCGATTGCATTTGTCATGTACCATGTTATAGTAGGTCTGTTGTAGAAACTTGATGAACTGGGAAGCATTTGTTCCCTTTATTTAACTGATCCATTACGTTTATTTCTAATAGATATCACGAGGCTAAGAAAAATAAACACAAAAAAGGCATATCAGACGAGGATCTAGACTTCCCAAGACATGAAAAAATAAAATTTGGTGACGTGGTTGAAGCTCCATTGAAGTTGACTGCAGTTCCGAAGGTAACATCTACCTCTACATGGTCAAGTTAAATGATAAATGAACACTCCCATTTGGGTACTTGACAATTTTGTTGTTCCTATGTTTCATATAGGCGTTTAAATCTGCACAAGTTGCTTCTCAAGAGAGGAAGCGATTGCAGGCTATAACTGAATATAGAAACCGCAAGGGATGGACCTCAAGGCCAGGGTTGCAAATACCTTCAATGACAATATCACCAGCTGTTTAATTGTAAGTTTACAATCATTCCGTTCCCTTTGTTTCCTTTTACAAGAGTCTGAACTACATTTAGTTGTTAAAGCTTAGCCTCTTAATTTTCTGAAGTATATACAATCAATAGAAACAAAATGTGACTGTGTGGCTGTATTTGGATTCTAATTTACCCTCTATGCTTTCATCACATTGTATTAAGATCTATGCCATCATCTCATTGCTTCAAGTCTCAAAGTTAATATTACCTTTCACATTTTATGCATCATGGTTAAATTTTTTAAAAAAATTACCCTTCAATTGTCCCTATACATCTTCAGAAATTTGATATTTTATAAACTTTTCAAAATTACTACTGAAGTAGAAATCTCTTAGAATTTCTTACTAAAATTGGGACTTGAAATAGTGTGTAAGTGACCTTGAATGAAATCACTGCCACACTATTTCAAGTTTCATTTTCGTCTAAAATTCTTAAGAATTTGTACTCCTAGTATAATTTTGAAACGATGACTATGTAAGGTCAAGAGTATTAATGTTGTAACTTTTAAAAGTATAGTTGTGACATTTTTTATCTTTCATAATTTAGCCATGAATATTTGAAACTAGGATATATAATGTGCCTTGTGTGTCTGTTTGCTAGAATATGACTATCTTTTAAAAATTATTTTGAGCTCCTCTTCCAAAACAACCTGGAAAACTTGAAATAGAATCGTGATGAAACTCTTTTCGAACTGGCATCTTTGAATAGCTCAGCATTCTTAGTTGGCAGCTGGATTTGCATTAATGGTGGTGGTTGTGTTGGGGCAGCAGCAGATTTTGTTCCATTAGGGGTGCGATAAGCTGGCAATGGGATTCTCTCGCCGCATCACTAGCCCCAAAGAGTTGCTGGAGAGTTATGAGAATATTGTCTAAAAGGGAAGATTTGTTCTAAAAATTACCAAGCAATCGACTCAGAAACCAAAGGTCAGATTCTGAAAATCTTATCAGAAACAGATTCTGTGACGAAAGCTAACCCCGTCTTATGCTCTTCTTTTACTTCATATGAGATTAATAGGTTTCTTTTTATCGTTTATTGATGTATGAATTTGATAAAACATCAGGTATTTGTAATTGAATTATAATGGTAACGTAAAGTCTATTTGTTACGCATTTGAACATTCATACTGAAGTTAAAAAAAATAAAAGAAAAATGTTTGAATGAGCACAAGATCTTAAAGTTTGAAATAGAGTTAAAAATATTATCATTATTGTTAGTTATATGTAAAGCATTTCACAACAAAATTGAAAATGAAACAGAAAAATAAAAAAGAATAATGAAAAGAAAAACTCCCACCAAAGAACCCAACTCTCAACGTTCTTCTCTGTTTACGGTTGAGAATGTGACCGTTGCCCCCGCCCCCCACAAAAAAAGACATTTTAATAACTACTGCAAGTGGTAAGCTCCGGGACAAAAGGGTAATTCCGCCTAAAGTACGAGAAAGCAAGAAGCCACCTCTGTGCCATACGCCAAGCACATAAACCACTTTTGTTATTTCCAGCTGTGTACAAAAGCGCCTTGCCTCCTTTTTCCTACATTCCCCAAAATACCCTTAACTGTAGTTAACTTCCCTTTAACCCTAGTTGGCTACCCTTTTATACCCTCTCCACTCCCTTAACCCCCCGTTCTTTCCTACTCCACCTCCGTCTGTTTCTCCTCTCCCTGTTCCCATGGCGGCCTCCAAATCCCTTTTCTTCTTCCTCGCCCTCGCGGCAGCCACTGCCGCCTCCGCCCACAATATTACAGACATTCTTAAGAACTTCCCTGAGTATAGCGATTACAGCAACTACCTGCAGCAGACGAGACTCGCCGACGAGATTAACAGCCGGCAGACCATCACCATCCTCGTTGTCTCCAATGGCGCTCTCTCCTCCGTTGTAGCCAAACATCCTCTCTCCGTCATCAAAAACTTCCTCAGTCTCCACATTGTCCTGGACTACTACGATCCTGCGAAACTCCACAAGATCTCCAACGGAACCACTCTCTCCACCACGCTCTACCAGACAACTGGCCACGCGCCTGGAAATCTAGGTTTCGTCAACATTACCGATCTCCAGGGCGGTAAGGTCGCATTCGGCTCCGCTGCGCCTGGATCTAAACTCGATTCGAGTTACACGAAGTCGGTTAAGCAGATTCCGTACAACATTTCGGTTATTGAGATCAGTGCGCCGATAATCGCGCCGGGGATTTTGACGGCTCCGGCTCCATCGGCTTCCGATGTTAACATCACGGCTTTGCTCGAGAAAGCCGGATGTAAGACGTTTGCGTCGCTGCTTGTTTCGAATGGTGTGATCAAGACTTACGAATCGGCGGTTGAGAAAGGATTGACCATATTTGCGCCAAACGACGAAGCGTTCAAGGCAGACGGAGTTCCAGATCTGAGTAAACTCACGAATGCTGAAGTTGTTTCGCTTCTTCTATACCATGCTCTGGCCGCTTACTCTCCCATCGGCGCCTTGAAGACGACTAAGGATCCAATCGACACTCTGGCTACTAGCGGTGCCGGCAAGTTCGACATTACGACGACTACGGCCGGGGATGCGGTTACTCTCCATACCGGAGTTGGATCCTCGAGAATCGCCGATACAGTCCTCGACGCGACTCCGCTCGCTATTTTCAGCGTCGATAGTCTGTTACTTCCTTCGGAGTTGTTCGGAAAGTCTCCTTCGCCTGCGCCAGCACCTGAACCTGTGAGCTCTCCTACCCCCACGCCGTCTCTGGCTCCAAGTCCGAGTCCTAGCGCGAAGGCTCCGTCTCCGTTCGCCGCGTCCCCGCCTGCTCCTCCTTCCGAGACGCCGGAAGGTTCGCCGGCCAATGCACCTAGCGCTGAGGCGCAAACCAGTACTCCTGGAAGCTCCGCCGTTCACGTGAAAGCTTCCGCCGTTGCCGTTGTCGCTGCCGTTGCTACCACCATGTTTTCCTCTCTACTCTTGTCCTAAATCGTAATTCTCCTCTAGCATCAGTCTCTTCGTTTATTGTATTTTATTTTTTGAATTGGGACTTTATTTGATATAATTTATTTTTGGATTTATTAGTATTTTCTGAATACACCTTTGTAGAGAGAGTGAGCGAGCGGCAGCGTGTGTAGTAGTGGTCCCCACGGCTGCTGGTTTGGTTTGGAGAAATGGACTCTTCCTACTCTTATAATTTTCTCTTTCATTTCTTCAATTTTCACATTTTCGAAATTTTTAGGATACGTTTTAACCCGGCCCATAATTTTGTGGACAAATTTCTAATTATTATTTTGTTTTAATTCAATTTGTACTAATTTACCCACAAATTTTAACATAAGAGAAGGTAAAAAGTGATGTAAATTTACTGCTTAATCAATTGATTAATTGTAGTGAGATAAGATTAGTATTATTAGAGCGTTTACGAATAAATTCTTTCTGGGCCTCAGCCCAACAGAAACTAAACTATGCTCCGTAGATATTAGGAAGCCCAATACCATGACTCTCCTCCTATATGAAATTTGCAGCGGACTTTCGGTTCACCACAATCAAGACCCGTGCTCCCTTTTATGGGAGAGCCGAGATAAAATGTACGGACTGTTCTTAGTTTTTCTCCCCGCAGTATTGAAATTTGACAACATTCCAACTGATCAAACCAAAAGAACATCCATCCATTCCCCCATCTTTACTTGTACGTGTTGTAATGATAAGAACGATAGCCTAATCCCAGATTTTGTAGGAATCTGAAAACCCCAGGCTTCCACGTGGGTTAGCTTAGCCACCAAAACGCATAGAATAATGTATGCAAAGGCTACTTCACTTTATTAGAATCTCAACAATTTTATAGAAATGTACGAACATTGAGATCGGTGTAAGGGCTGCCTGCCCATCGTCATAATTATCCGAATAATCTTGTATAGGAAGTGAAGTTGGTGAGTGAAAAAGAGGAGAATGTGGGTTGTTTGAGTACGACCTCAAACAAATTCTCCTTCCACTTCCACGCCCTAAGAGAGGGCATATACCACAATCAGGCTATCCGATACTTCTTAAGAGTGAAAACTATCCCCACAGACCAAGTCCGTTTGGTTCTCACTTCACATGCATCCTAAACGAACGCCCAACACAAAACCTACTTAATCATGAAATTTTTACGATTTAGTCACTGAAAAGGAAAATTACACGTTATTGGTATATATATAATAACTTTTATTTATGCGGAGTCTTTCTTAATTATCCTATCATCTCACTCAAATTTTTGGGTGGACGTGGAATTCAATTTTTAGTTTTGAGAGCACCAGCAATGGCTAGGGTTTAGAATGAAAATAATAATAATAAAAAAGGGGGGGGGGGGGGGGAAATAGAGAGAGAGAAAGAGAATTTTAACGCATACTGAAAGTGAATGAAGACGGGTCTGGTTTGTTGCCTCGAAAAGGAGCTGTTTTCACACACCTTTGCACGTGTGACCCAATGCCCAATGCTCCTCTTTCTCTCTCTCTCTCTCTCTCTCTACAAACCCTAATTTTCTCTCTCCTCCATCCCCAGTTTTCAGAACAAAAATACCTCAAAATCTGACCTCATTCCCCCTTCTACATCGGATTCTCCACCTCCCCATTTCCCCATTCTCCGGCCGCCGCCCTCCGCCATCTTCTCCGGTGGCTTTGAAAAAATTAAGAACAAACCCTAATAACATAACAACTAAAAAATTAACATAATTTAGTTAAGACATAATGATTAATAGGTAGGATTTTTGACATCCTTCTTCTAATTCCACAATAATTACCTTCATTTTTCATCATTTTCTATGTTCCAATTAAAACACAAACTGAAATCGCACACATAAAGGAGAACACAAGTTAATTTAGAGATGATAATAAAAAGTAAATTCCAAGTCATAAAAAGAAAAGAAATTTCATCAAACCCCCAAAAGATTATGTTTTCAAAACGGTGGCCGACCTCCTCCCCAATACGCCGCCTCCGCCGCCGCTAATTGGCATGAAGAATTCACACCATCAAACAATCCCCCATTCAGATCCCCCAACAATTGCGGCGGCGGCGGTGCTGCCTGTTCTCCCGCCATCTCCGCCGCCGGTGAAGTTTCGTCTTCCTCGTCAATGGGTAGCCGTTCATATGCAGCATTTCCAAATGAAGCTGCCATAATAATCACCGGACCGGACGCCAGAAGTGGGCCGATTACATTCCCGCCGACGACCTGCCCCTGCCCCTGCCCCTGCCCCTGCCCACCGGCTAAGTAGACGGTCAGCCCGGAGGCGGCAGGGGGAGCCGGCGGCGGGAGGAAGGAGCCGGATAGGGAGAGAATTTCAAATCTGCCATGTAAGGAGATGACAGCGGCGGGTGAGGCTGGCTGTCGGAGAGTGAGGTTGGCGACGGTTCCAGTGGCGCTTAAAATACAAACGCCGCGCTGACGCCTACGCGCGAAGGCGGCGAGGGTATGCACGATGTCGGAGGCGGTGGAGATTTCGATGAGATGAGATCTGAGGGCGTTGGCGCTGTCTCTAGTGATTATAATGGGTGGCTTTGGCTTGTTTTTGGAACCAGCTGGTCGGCCACGTGGGCGTCGAGAAGAAGAATTGGATAATTCCTTAGTCTCCGCCGCGGTGATGGGATTTTCCTCCTCCCTATCCCTTTTAGCTCCGCCGCTTTGGTCGTCATGGGAGTTTTGGCGGTGGTGGAGATGAAGACCCTTGGAGAGGAAAGGAGGGGGAAGAGGGCGAGTGTGGGGTGTAATTCTATCCATATCAAACTCCATCAAACAAATCTCTCTTTTTTTTCTTCTCCTCTTGTTTTGGGTAATTGGGTTGAATTGATTTGAATCTTGCAGAGGGGTTTGTGATGATTTTGGTGAGGAAAAAGAGATGGGCAAATTGAAGAACCTAAATCATCACATATTCCATCTCCTTCTTCATCGTGTTGTGGGTACCCATGGATGACCAAATTTTGGAGTTTGGGGAGTGTTTTGGGGTCGAGGGTTTGGGGAGGGGGGTGAATGAAGAAGAACGTAAAGGGAGGGACACCAATTTGAACATAACTCAACTTATTACACATCAAACAAACGAGAAGGAAGGAAACCGAGAGGGATGTGGAATAATAATAATAAATTTTGTGTATGAGGGCGCTAAGGGATTAGGTCTAAGGGAATGGATGGATGGATGATGGGGCTTTGGGTTTGGTTTTGGTTTGTGGCAGAACGGCGTGCGCATGGGCGGTGCGCATGGGCCCACTCCCTCTTCTTTCTCTTGGAACATGGAACATACAGCATACAAACATACAACGTGCATATCACACCCTTCAATCCCACCTTAATTCTCACTCAAACAATTATTATGTGTCCCTCAATCATGCAAATTTTGAATGGACCAAACCTTAATTGGGTGAATTTTAAGAACAAAATGCAAATTTTAAATGGTCTCAATTAATAATAATGTATATGGAGATTTTGAGCGACAAATTATTGAAATAATGTGAAAAAAATTAAATTAAAGGACAGGTGAAGAGCTGAAGCTTGTAACCGTTGACAAAGATGTTTGGATGCTTTTCATCAAACAAATCAAAACCCATTATCTTAAACTAAACAAAATACTATACCAACTTTTTTAAGATTGTTGTCTAAACAACTTCCTTTCAACCTAACTTCAATGTTTTATAATCGAGTTGGAGCGAATAACTTTACAATTGAACGTATAATTAGGTTATCCAATTCATGAACTAACTTTAGTGCCCTTTTCATCAAAGTTTAGTCATATAATATAAATTATAATTATAGAAAGGGCTGAAGAGCATCAAGACACTATTTTTTATAGCATACACAGCCGACTAAATTCCTGGGGTGCCATGTGTTTGGATAGGGATTGGTTTACAATTAGTTATCGTTATTTAATTTTGTTTCCTTAAACCATTATTTTAATTACAATTAGTTTGCTTAATTAGGTGAGGTGTCAACTTTTTTGAAATCTTCGAGGTTAGATCCTTTCAATTTTGTTGCATTTGATTAACACCATCCTTGGGCTTGATGAACTCGTGCGATAATTTCAGTCCAACTGTTAATGAGTAATTTTTCTTTACTCTAAGATATAGTAATATTGTCGCTCACAACCCAACTACACTCGAGTAAAGAAAGTACATGAATGAACCAATACCACATATAAATGAGAGCGATCCTCGTAATATTATCCAGAGAATTGAAAGGCCCAAGCAGTTAAAATGGGATAAAGGGAGCCCAAGCTCAGTTCATGCAAGGCTCGGCCCAACATAGGGGAAACAGAAAGACCATTTCATAATTTTATTTTTATAGTTTTTACAAATAATTCAAAATTATAGAAAAAGGATATTTTCAAAATTTAAATTTAGATTTGAGATATTGACATAAATATAATAATATTATTAAATTTAGATTTGATAATATTATTGGTTACAAATATATTTTATTATCTAATGATATATTAGAAAGATATCCAATTAGCCGCTTAAATATAATTTGTGGATAAATCTATTTTTTAAGAGTTTTTCAAAAATAGTTTTTAAATTAATTTAAATCTTTTTAGTGGTTTTTATTTATCAATATTAAAAATACTTTCTATCATTTTAAATTATTTGACAAGCTACACTAAATACAAATTAAATTCTCCAGTCAAATTTATTTGAAAGAGAAAAAAAAAAAACAAAAAAACAAATTCAAGCACCCATCAATTTTCCACTAAAATTTTTGACAAAAGAGAAATCAAGGAGGCAAGGATTAATTTTTTTATAAAAAAAAAAAAACAAAAGGTTTCATTTAGAGAGCGATGGCTGCGACGAGGCATCGGAGCACGGCGGACCGCCATGTCTATGGAGGAGTGCGCGGGCCAGGGCTTGAAGATCGCCCTCTCCCGCCGTTGTGGATGAACCGCCAGCAACTCCACTGGAGAACTGGCGATGGTCGAGCCGCTGCTGTTGCATGGCCCATGCAGGCTGAGCCATTGGGTCAAAGAGGGACGACAAGTCGTAAGTGACCGGCAGGGAGGAAGCCGACGGCAGGTCTGAGATGGACACCTGTGGTTGCGCCGCAAAATTTGGCGGCGGAGGCGGCGACGGAAGCTCCAGTGTTGCTAGATGGGCTTGAAGGTACGACAGCTCGGCTTGTAAACTCGCCACCTACAAAGTTAAACATTTTAAGCTTCTAATTCAATCTTACAGCACTGTGAAACAATTGTAAGCTTTTTCCCTTTCTTTTCAAGTATATAAAGATTATGTTAGAAAATATAAAATTATATATTTTTTTAAAAAATTCATTTTTGTACTATTTACAAAGAAAAAAAAAATACAAATTTACCTACCATACTGTTAATAGTACATAGATATTTACGTAGTAGGTATTGCTAATATGCAGTATACATATTAGGTATAAAA
This sequence comes from Cucurbita maxima, assembly GCF_002738345.1. Classification (NCBI taxonomy): domain Eukaryota; kingdom Viridiplantae; phylum Streptophyta; class Magnoliopsida; order Cucurbitales; family Cucurbitaceae; genus Cucurbita; species Cucurbita maxima. The sequence continues at coordinate 120,425 of NW_019272042.1, forward strand.
AATAAATAAAACGTTATAAGAAACAAAATACAAAGATTAATAAAAAGGAATAAAATGTTTTGGATTAGAAACAGTGACAAGAAGCTGAAAATTGGGGAAACATAGGAAATAAATCTTGTCCCTCTAATAAAAAGCTTAACTTTAAGGCAGTAGACCGCCCGATTCCTTAATAACTGCAAAAATCATAATTTAAAACAAGAAAAAAAAATTACCCATTTAATTTAAGGGCATAGGAACCGTAATTAGATCCCATTTGAAGAAGTGATTAAAATTGGGAAAGTAGAAGCATTTATTTGAATAATAAATAAATAAATAAAAGGAAAATAGTTGAGTTGAATTGACCTGTTGTTGGAGAGCGAAGATGTGAGCGACGCAGCCATAGACAGGGTCTCGAAGGCGGGCTTGAGACTCGTAGCAAATGGTGACGACAGCATCGAGGCGCTTGTGAACCGGGATATGAAGGAGGAGCTTGGACACATTGCTGGCTCCAAACACCTTGTGCACCGCGGCGAAGTGCCCTGCGCCTTGCTCCGAGTCGAAGTAAGGCGCAAATATGCAACCAGGAATACACTTTCTTCTCAAAAACTTGCACGCCCCACATGGGCCGCCGCCGCCGCTAGTACCAGGGTTGGCACTCATTATATTATAGGGGATAGGAAGTAAAGATTGTAGATGGAGATGGGCGAATGAAAGAAAAGGGAGAAGAGGGTTACTTAGGGTTTGGTGGGAAATTGTAGGGAGAGGGGAATGGGCTGAGAGTTAAAGAGGTAGAAGAATCAGCAGCTTGCGTGAAGCAAAGATGCGACAAGGCCTATGCCTAAAATTTGGGACATTTCTCCTTTTTCTTTTTTTCCTTTTTTCTTTTAATTTTGGGCGAGTATTTATGGGTTGAATTTTATCCCATCCATACACAACATACATTTTTATGTTTGGATGCAGCTATAAAATGTTACGAGTTACTTCCAACTTATTTTTAATTTATTTTTAACTACTTCGAATTAATATATTATCATAAATTTTATAAAATGTTTTAATTTTAAATTTTACTGTATGTTAGCTTTTATTGAAAAATAGTTTAAGAAAGGCATTCTCATCTATTTGTAATGAAAATAAAAAAATAAATAACATTAGAGTTAAATATTCGTTAATTCTTGCTGTTCAATTATTAATGTATGTATTAATGAAACAAATATTTCTTTAATTACCGAGGTGGGGACCACAAAACCATGCTGCACCAATTTGCGGATGAATGTAACGCCCGGGTACTTTAATGACCTCACATCCCCAATGCTTTAAACTGGATTTATACCCGGTAACGTCTTTCTTTCTTCCTAATTAATTATTTTTTTAATTATCATAAACCAATTTCTCTACTTACTTTATTCATTTTTATTTATCTCTACTCTATATTTATTAGTAGGGTTGATGTTGGAATTGGAAGATTTTGTAGCCCTCCCTCAACCATGATGTATGCTTATGTATGCTATGGGATGACGATTCCATGTTATGTATGTATGCAATATTTTATTATGTCATGACTTGATCCAAATGAAGAGGAAAAAAAACTATGCAATGCTATGTTTCTCCATGTTATAGATCATACGATAAAGCAAGATGAAAACCATGATTACTATGTATACATGACACATACGTATGCTCTGACGTGGATGAACGGAAGAATAAAATGATTTTGATTTTATGCTATGATTTTAAACTAGGAGGAACGCATTCAATTTCCCTGTTATGTTTTGTTAGTAAGGACGCGTATCTTCGATTTTTCATATTCGTCATGATATCATGCCCACCGAACCAAAAAGTCAAATCTTTTCACAGCATCCCTAGGATAAAAAAAAAAAAAGGAAATATAGTTAAAAGTATATGGGGGTAAATCAAAACCATATCCCAATCATATAGTTAAAAAAAAATAATAATAATAACTTAGTCGTATGATTAATAAATAGAGAATGGAAAAAAGAGAAAGAAATGTGAACAGTTCGTCACGGCGCATCACCGCGCTGTCCGGCTTTTGTCCAATCCGTGCGGTGTGAAGAGGAAGCAGTGATAGACACGTTCCATTTAATCCCACTAGATATCTGACACGTGTCGAAATCAATTACTCTCCTTTCTTTGATTTGATTTTGCTTACATCCTCACAGTACCTTCTTTCATTCTCTCTCCACTTTCCCCTCTATTTATTCAATTTTATACATTTTTATAAATTTCTAAGCCTTTTCATTTTGTTAAAGAAATATGAGATATCATTTAATTATTATCTTGATTATTTTTGTTAATATATTTAAATATATAATAATTTACTTTTTTTTTTTTTTTATGGATTCAATTTAAACATAATTTGAAACATAATTGATATGTTATCCACCGTGCTTGGTTGAAATTATGAATTCTTGTAACACATGCGGACAGCCAAAAGTTGGTTGAGATCACAATATTAAGGATTCAAAAGCTATGTCCTATCTGGTTTTTTTTTTTCTCATGCTTTTGACTCCTCTGGTTTTGACCAATTTGAGTATTTGTAGATTCTTTTTTATATTATACCAAAAAAAAAAAAAGAAAAAAAAAGGATAAACTTAGTTAAACGATCCGTCAAAGCTACAAGATGTAAAATAAAATACATGGTAAGAGAGCATTCCTTAGTAAATGAATCATGAGCTTCATCAAACACGTTAAAAGTTTGAGTGAGAGCTATAGATCCTCTATTCAACTCTGACTCTCCTATTCTAATTCTGAAAAAACTTGTTAGGAGAGGAAAGACCTCTTAAAGATAAGATATATAATTGAGATAATTCAAAAGATTATACCATTCATAATACGATCTCCGCACAAGACAAAAAAATTCTGTCACAATTCATTGCTACATTAGATTCAAGATGTGATACGACTATAAGATGAACATGATTATTCTCTATAATTTGGAACAACCCATGTTTCTTTAAAACCCTATTACATCTTAACAACATTTTCACGATAGAAACTCGATCGGTTTCAAATTTTAAACTACAGAGACTAAATTTTTACAATTTTCAATCAAAGTGGAGGAAATAGCGTGTATTTTAACCAACATTTCAAATGATTATAGACAAAATTTTGTTTAAGAAATGATACAAACATTATGAACACACATTTTGAGATAAAAAAGATGAAGTTTGTCCCACGAGCTCCCAAACCGTGTGACCAAAACCTAGAATTCCTAAACTTTGGTCCCTAAAAGGCATGTAAAAATTAAAATATTTAGGGTTATGATTGTATTCCCAAATTTAAGGGTTTAAGAAATTTGTATTAAATTGCATTATGTCGCCTAAACAAACGGCAAATCCACCTTCCAATAGACTAACAAAGTCAAATAAATGCTTCGAAAAGGAACATGTTTTTTTTTTAATTAATTGAGTTTAATTATGATTAATTATCTTTTATTGTGATTATGCAAACCCCAGGGGTCAATGAGAAAGATTTGCACCCTAAATAATAATTAATTTAATCTAACCCCTACATTTTTTTAATTTACTTTAGTAGTCCTTTTGGTCAAAACTTTTTTGGTAAACAACTTATTATTTGCTTTTTAATATGCCATTTTGCTAATTAGTCCAAGTAATTTCATGCATTAAAATATGGGTTTTGTGTAGATGGATGTATTAAAATAAATCTTATATTTTAACTTTTTTTTTTTTTTGTAAGTTTTTACTCCAAAATATTACTGTTATTTATTTATTTTATAAAATGTATCCCTTACAACTATATTCTTTGTAAATTTGGAACGGGATTTGATTCGAAAACCGATTCAACGATCTTTGATAGATTAAGTTATTGTGCACGTAAAATTTCTAAATTAATAACGTAATTCATCTTTACAAAACAACTTACCAAATTTAATCCAATACGATTATTTTTTTAACCATTTTTTAAAAAAATATATAACTAAGTCAATGGTGCATCTCAAGTAAATATTAGGTTCAATTTATGTAGATTAATAATAATAATTATAAAAAAAGTAGAAAAAAAGTAGAAAGGATGAAAAGACATTTTGATTTGAAATTTGAATGTCTTGCAAAATCTAAGTTAAAAAGTATTTCATTCAGAGTTTAATAAAAGAAGTCAAATTATTATTTTGGTTTGGAGGGGGGTAATTAAGGTTGCGCCAACGTTGTACGCTGCAAAGTTGAACAGGGCCTTGACCGTGTGCCACGTGTCTCGAAATGACAATGAAAACGTACAGCAGGCGTGGATTTTGGTGTAACTGCTGGTGATTTTGACTTTTCTGTCCTTTTCACTGCTGATTTGCGTTGACAACCACGCGAATTATCAAATTGTCAGGTAATAAAATGTCTTGTGGACAATAAGTAAAAACTATTATTATATTATCATATATAAATCATAAATAATCAAAATTTAAATTTTCAATTTCAATTAAATAACACAATTAATTAATTAACTAATTTTTGGTAAATTTATTTGAGAATTATGATGATGTCATTTCTGAATAATAAAAGAATTGACTCAAAAGGGTTCAAGATGCGATCGGGAGTTGGTAGCTAACTCACGTGCCCTCCGAACAGCACAAAATGTTCGTCTATTACACGCATCAAGTGCCCTCAATAGTCGTACATATCCTACTCAAAGAATGATGCTTAATTACGAGTTATTATTCAAAATGTTTTGAGTTCTAAACGACAAATTATGTGTAGGGCACACGTGTGAGCTAAGATAGGGTAAGTATTTGTTGAGAGAGGTGGTGATGGATAAAGAGAAATTTAGGGCTCATATGTAGCTATCTGTGTGTGATCCATCAATAGCAACCAAATTTGGTTGTATGTCAAATATGAGGCCACTGTGACCAACATTAATATAGCAATGGGCCTACATGTACCCTACACACACAACAGAACTTTTATATACATACACCTTTCTTTTTTCTTTTTGTGGGATTGTATTAGGGTTCTTCCCAATTCAAATTTGGAATCAAATATCTGAGTATAGTTCAAATGGATGATATCTCGTGTTTTTAACCTATTTCTACCGTTTAATTCGAAAGTGTTTATGTTTGTATCGTAATAAATTTGAGTTGCGACGGAGGCTTTCTTCATTTGTATGTGAAGTTTTTTTTTAATACGAACACTTATTGAAGTTATTTTAATTCAATGTTCATTTAATTCAACTATGTTCATGTTGGAATTTGAATGGGAGGGGAAGAGAGAGAGAGGAGAGGATAGAAAAGAGAAAGTGATGGGAAATATAAAATTAGGATTAGATGTGTGTATCCAGGTGGCAGGCATTGAGAGGGGTTAAGAAGTTTGCTTCTGTCACCACTGGATGTTTATATGTTTGCTTCACGCAAGCAGCTGCCTCTCAACTTGCCCTCCTCTTTAAGATTCAAACCAAAATCACACACAAAACCCATCTTTGCAAAATAAAACGATCAAATTCATCAAACTTAGAATCTAAACAACCAAAAAAAAAAAAAAAAAAAAAAAAAAAAAAANAGAAAGTGATGGGAAATATAAAATTAGGATTAGATGTGTGTATCCAGGTGGCAGGCATTGAGAGGGGTTAAGAAGTTTGCTTCTGTCACCACTGGATGTTTATATGTTTGCTTCACGCAAGCAGCTGCCTCTCAACTTGCCCTCCTCTTTAAGATTCAAACCAAAATCACACACAAAACCCATCTTTGCAAAATAAAACGATCAAATTCATCAAACTTAGAATCTAAACAACCAAAAAAAAAAAAAAAAAAAAAAAACACAACAAATACCAAAACCCCATTACCATACAATTCCCCGACATCCAACAAATCCCACCTCCAGAACGCCGTGATGAGTAGCGCCGGCGTCCACGGCGGAGGACCCTGCGGAGCGTGCAAGTTCTTGAGGAGAAAGTGTGTGAAAGGGTGCATTTTTGCACCCTATTTCGACTCGGAACAAGGCGCCGCCCACTTCGCGGCGGTGCACAAGGTGTTTGGAGCTAGCAATGCCTCCAAACTCCTCCTCCGCATCCCGGCAAACAAGCGGCTGGACGCCTGTGTTACCCTTTGTTATGAAGCTCTGGCTAGGGTTCGAGATCCTGTCTATGGCTGTGTTGCCCATATCTTCTCCCTTCAGCAACAGGTCAGTTCTTCAAATCCTACTCAAATTTCACCTAAATCTCTTTAAACATCCATCTATTATGCATACTCCAATTTTGGGGTATTCTTTTTAGAGGGTGTTGGGTGTGTAACATTCAAGTGCCTGAATGCAAAAACAGGAAACTATAGGGGCGGAACTCAAAATAAATATTTCTTCAAGGGTTTCGTTCTTTCTATTGATTTTTTGATTGGGAATTTGCTTGAAAACCATGGGGACTTGAATTTGTAGGAAACAAATTATTAGGGTTTTTATTTTGTGGGGTGAAATTTAAGTGACCCATTTTCCAATGAATTTTTGTCAAACTAATTGAAATAATTCCTTGTTTTGAGAGAGAGAGAGAGAGCGGAGAGCGGTGGCGGCTGGCTTATATATTTGGTGTTGCTTGCCGAAGTTACTAAGCAAACAATTTTAGCTGCTCGAGAAATAAACAAATATATAACTTTGGAGATTTGACCTTTTCATATTTATCCCCCTTTATTTATGACCCTTCTATTTTTAAATATTAACAATTTTTCATTTGTATTTTTCCAACCAAAAAAAAAAAAATCATAAAATTCAAAATTTAAATTACTTTTTTCTCAATCTTGCTCGGATAAAATTAAAAGTTTAAGCACGTATTAGACACAAAAATTGATAATTTAAGAGCCTATTAGGAACATATTGGATGTTTGAAACCTGAGGGACGAGATAGACTTAAATTTGAAACGGTAGGGACAATATAGGTTTGTCTTTTATGGTTTGAATTTGAAGTGGATCATGAACTTTCGCAAATAAAAATAGTTAATTGATTGAAAGAGTTTGTTTGTTTAATTTTTGCTTGCTTGTTTTGCTCTATATTTGCCAAGAATATCAAAGTTTAATTGTCATTATATGGTCTATTATTGTCCATCAAGCAATCTCCCTCACACTTATATCTACCTATGTACATACATACATTTATACGTGCATACGTACATACATATATATAATTGTCTTAGGTAGGACGCCATGTTAGTTTGCATTTTGAGATAAGTTAGAAAAGAATCTTTCGTTATAGTTTCAAATTTATGGCTTTCTCCCTCTCGTTCTTACTCAGAAGCTTTATTTATTTGTCGTTATTATTATTACTACTTTGAATTCAATACGTGATCAAGAACATCGACCTAAACAGTTGAATTGTGTTGAAATTAGGTCATAGAACATCTCGGTATTGGTATTTCAACTTCGATAAACTCATTTTCCTACTCATCAAGCCTAACCCTAATTCATATCAATGTTCATCACAGGTAGTGAACCTGCAGGCAGAGCTAGCATACATTCAGGCCAAACTTTCCACATTGCAGCGGCTACTACCGCCACCGCTACACAGCCCGTCCTCGACTGCTCGCCACAATCCGCTCCCGGAAACCACCCCTGCCTCCGATATGGGTCTGCTGCCTAATGTTCCAATGCTCCTCGACCCGCTCCAAACGCAGCTAGGTTGTAATGAAACGACGAGTAGCTTTCTGAACCCAATTGATCATGAAGATGAGATGGATGAAGATGGTGAGCTTCAATGTCTGGCTCGAGAGTTCGTTTCGAGGTATTTGCCCGGAGTAGGATTCCGGCCGCCGTGCTCTCAGATTTGAGAATCTAAGCTCTTTTGTGGGATCAACTTTGTTTGAACCCTTTTTTTCCCTTTATTGGTCTATTTTGGTCTGAATCAGAAGTTGGAACTGTTGCTTTTGAAATGCGACACGTAATTATTTTCCCTTTTCGGCATTTGAGATTTCAATTATAACTCTTTTGCATCAACCATTCTAGCTACTAATTGATTCAAATGTTCTAGAGCCACGTCGATTAGAGGGTGGATTGTGAGATCCCACGTCGATTGGAGAAGGGAACAAGTGTTAACGAGGACGCTGGTTCACAAAGGAGGATGGATTGTGATATCCCACACCAATTAAGAATTGGAAAGGAGAACAAAACATTGTTTACAAGAGTGTGAAAACTTCTTTCTAGCACAAGCAATTTAAAAATTTTGAGGGGAAACTCGAAAAAGAAAACTCAGCCATAGCCCTGTCAACAAGTTGAAGTTTATGATTAAGTGGCTAAAGGCATTAGTTTGAAAATCAATTGTATCATGAGAACTCGTTCCATTTCCTCGGGTACTGAAGTGGAACTGTGAGAAAACCTTTTGGTAGAATATCTTTTCTAATCTTTCATAAATATTTTAAAACTACTCTGAAAATAAAAATCGTTTTAAAATTTTAGATAAAAATTGAGACTATGGAATAGCAAAGTTTCTTATATTTATTTTATAAATAAACCTAGAATCAAATGATACATAATTGGAATAACTTTTTAAAAAAATATTTTTTTTAAACAAAATTAATTTTTTAAGATATTTATGAAAAAACTATTTAATATCTTTTTAAATGAGGTGAATGATGAAAATAAGAAAAATCTTATTTTGGAAAAAATTTTAAAATTAGAAACCTTCTAAAAAATTTGGAATAATTTAAAAGCCTTAAATTTGAATTGGTGTATTTTAGAAATGTTCTAAGTGCATATTCATTGTAGCTTTAATAATATTAGATCAAGGTGATATGAATCGAACTCGTAGCCTCTTTACTCAAAATAGATATGTCAGCAAGATTACACTACACTTTGTCTCACCCCGTCGAAGTAATCGATCCACCCAATCGACGAAGAGTATTGCTTTTATTTATATATTATAAAATAAAGTCTGAGATTCGAATTTCTGATCTACTCATCAAAGACATAAGGCTTAACAAATTGAACTGGTACATTTTTATTTTTCATTTCAAAGCAATATACGTGTCAAACTATGCTTTCCTTCTTCTTCTAACTCGTTTGGGTAGTGAAATGGAGTCGTGCATGGGTGTTTCTTTGCATCTATCGCCATCATTTTCATCCTCTTTGACAAGAATTTGAAGTAGTTACCAAGTGAAGAAGAAGAAGAAATAGAAGAAGCAGTCAAGAACGACTTGTGAAATTTGTGTTTATGGTGAAGATTGTGAAGAAGGGCTTGAAGATGATCTAGAGAGGAAGGCTGATGATGAAAGCTTTTTGGATGGGAGAATTGATTTATGATAGGTCTCTCTACATTCATTGTCCAAGTTAGCATCATTAATGTTAGGATTTCCTTGTTTTGCTAACACAAAAGGGGCAATGAGGAAGACATTAATTGAATGGTTCATAAAAATAGAACATTTTGGCACCGAATTACTTCTCCTTTTCCATCTAGCATCCTCTCTCTCTGGTACTTGTTCCTCTCTCAAATCAATGTCGTTCCTCTCTTAAATCAATGTCATTCCCCTTTCTAATCAATTTGAGACCTCACAATCTACTCCCCTTTGAGACCCATCGTTTTAGTTGACACTCATTCTCCTTTCCAATTGATGTAAAATTCCACCACGAATGACACATTGTCAACCAACAAATTCAATCACTTGTCTTGAATGCCATCATTTGTACATGAAATAAAAAAATTTGAACAATGTCGAATATTTAAAATAGTGAGTAGGTGACCCTACTATTGAATCTCGAATTTCATATAAATGTAAATTGAGATTTTTCTATTTTTTAAAAAATTACTATCAAATTAAATCAAATTATGTAGATTTCATTTTCCAACTTAACATGATCTCAACTAAAAATCTCTTGAAGAAACTAATAATCTTTCTTCCAATTTGAAAGTTTGAATCTCCACTTCATCAGGTGAAGTATCGTTTAGAAAAGGGGGAAAAAAAAACCCCTATTAATTTCCCTATTCAAGGGACAATAAGCCCCCTCTCTGGGCTATGTATACCAAAATTTCTGCAACGGCAAACCAAAGCTCACATCTCATCCATACTTCCTACTATTAACCATAGCTTTGGTACCAAGAAACATGCCCGTATTTTCAGTGATAAGAGAAGTGTATAAACTAATGAACCTTAATCAATACGACATCATACACGAGCCACGAATCAGCTGGTATATTTCCCCCATTTCCTTCGCTCCCATATCTGCAATAAAGCATGAACTTAAGTGAAAAGTGATGCAGGAAAACTCAGTGCAGAGGGGGAACAAGTATTGGCTTCTCCTCTCATACCCCATTGAAGGCGGAATGGTAAGTCTTCGTTTCTCACCGACTCGCATACCTAATGGTTTATGTGCAGAAGATGTGTTCATCAAACTGAGCTATTAAAAACAGAAAAGAAAAGCACAAGCATTCATTTTGAAATTTGTACCATCAAGACCAGCATCCCATCCCTCTATAACTTGGCCAACTCCTGGAGAAAGCAAATATATAGAAGATAATTTCATTAGAAAGGGGGAGACGGATCATTGACACATTGTTATAAAAGTGATCTTACCCAAGCGAAATTTATAAGGAGACTTGTCGTCGGTTGAGTCGACTATTTCATCACTTTGCTTTAACTTGCCAACATAAAGTACACTAATCTGAAACCAAACAGAAGTCAAGGATATGAAGGACATTCTAACTTTGAATCAGTAGTAAAGAAGGTAGCAATCAAAATGTGTATGTGTAAGTCAAATGGATCTTGCCTTTCTCTTGGAAGTAGCAACTTTTCCATTTGGTTTCCCAGCTTCTAGTTCTTCAATAACCAAGCCACTCGGTAAGGTTCTAGCTTGAGATGACTTCGAGACACCATTACTTTCCTTATCCTCAGTTTCTGACTTCAAAGAATCCCCATTTTCTAGTGCTTTGGTCCTTTTCTTCTTGGTTACTTTCTTCGTCGTAGAATGATTTTCAGTCCTGAAAAATTGCAGTCGAAAACATTGAACTTAAAGGTCGTCCATAAACATTGTGGCACAAAAAAATAGGACACTCAGGCTCGCAACTGGTTTAGAAACCAAGGCCTTACCCAAGTCGAACAAGATTCTAGATACCTGGTTTAGAAAATTCCATCCTCTCCAGTTGAGGTATATGTTTTATATTATAAAGATAACAAAAGAAGATTTTGGATTGTTTTGACCATGACAACTCAGATGAAATTAGTTTCAATAACTTTTCAATTTCTAGGTGACAGTTATTTTTCCAGTGAATTAGGGATATCTCATAAAAAAAAAAAATTAACACCGAGGCCGAGCTGCATTAGTGTTACTGCATTATCTTTCCGTCCTGTTTCAAGCAGAAAAGTGACAGAAATGCAGCATTCACAAACTGCAAATAATCACTTACTGATCACTCACAAACTCAGGTACCAACTTAAGAATTAAGAGACTGCACACTTACTGATCAAAAGTGGGTTGCACATCTTGGTCCATCTTGTCAGGCTTGAGATCGCATGTACCATCATTTTCGATGATTTTCGCTTGCTCTGACCCTTTCTTCTTTTTCTTTTTTGGTCTCTCACTATCTTCATGGCCCACATCAGTGCTTCAGATTTGGATAATAGCAAAATCAAGATAAAAGAAATAGAATAGTCAGCAGGCTGCTAAAATACAAAATATGCTAGAATAACTTAAATGAATGTAATCCAGCAACTATAAATATCTGAAGCTGATCCTCACATGTTCTCCTGTTTCTCTCCGCACACAGTCTTGACTGTGTTATCCATCTTCAATTCATCTTGCTGGATCTCAACTCCTGAAGTGGCACCACTACAACTATTACCATCAGCTTCAACATGTTTTCTCTTCGATCGCTCTCCTTTCCGTTTCTTCTTCCGTTCACTACCAACTTCTGAAGATCTGATTGGCAAGCCTAATTCCCTATATCCAATGCACAAGCAAGATAAGTGAATAACAAAAGCAGATCTTGTCTCCTTAAAAGAAATACCAATGCCAACCTACTGGATAAATCCTATTCAAGGCCGTAGAATAAATGCAGATATCAAGCACTAACTGAGCTAGTATACTGGTTGACATCATTCAGAATACCAAAGAGAAAAACCCAGTTTCAACAAGAAAAATATTTTGGCCAATGCTATAAACAGACATTATAAGCTCTCTCCCAACCCTAGCTAGCCATTAGATAATGCTAAGCCAGTTGTTCTTTTAGAAATTGGCCTATTCAGCTTAATAATCCTTGATGGGGAATTGCCTGGAATCGGTTTCTCATTGATTAATTGTTTTCCCTTTTATACCTTTGAGAGGAGCTCATTCAATTGTTTTCCCGGTTTCTTCATCAAATATGCAAGGTCAGTCCCTTCAAAAGAATTATTTCTATGAACAAGTAAACGACCCAACGGAAAAATACTTAACGGATCCGAGTTATATGATGTTAGAACTTCAAATCAAAAGGGGAAAAAATAAAGTTAGATGTTGGTCAATCTGGTGCATTATTTGGCATAGGCATGGCTTCTTTAGTATTATTATTATCTGAGGATGGCATAACCCAGCAACTTGAGAACACCCCCCCCAACCCACCACTAACGTGTTCCTTCAACGTTTCCAGGAAATGACCCAGTAGCAAAAATGAAAAATTATTTTGCTCTCTAGCTTCCTTGCTTGGATTCATTAAATGTCGACATCATAAATTAATAACACTGTTCAACAAAAGCTCCAAGCCATTTAGACATCATTTCAAGACGTTCTCAAGAAAGGCACTAACTGTATACATAAAGTAGCATGGATTTGTGACCTTCAAAACATTTCTAAGAGAAAATCATAAATGCCCTGCTATACAAATCTAAGACTTGCACTTTATTTTTCATTGAGAGGAGAAAGCAAATTAACAATTTATCTCATAAATGACAATTTTATAGCCGGAACTCACCCATTCAGCAGACCATCATCAATAATACCATCAGTATTTCCATTAACTCCAGTAACAAAATCGCCATCAAATTCTGTCTTCGTATCACTGCTTTCATGTAAGACTTTGTGCTCTCTTGCTTCCTTTTCCTCTGCATCCGTAGCTATCTCTCCCTTGGTTCTATTATTGCACAAGGAGGATATGGGATGGTTGTCTTCATCTAAACTCTCCGATTCTGAGGGGATCCCAGTTTTTACATTATTTTTAGGCTGAGAATTTTCTTCGTCATCAGATTCGCTCAACTGATAGCTCTTTCTGAGCCGCCTACAGTTGCGAGTTTTATTTCTGATTTTGTTCTTGCCAAGAGTTTCATCTATTCACACCAGATTGAGAATGGTCAAACTATTGGAAATCAAATAGCATTCATACTGCGATCAGCATGATTTAAACTACTACTAAAAATGGAAAATCAAAACTTGTCTTATATATAATAAGAACCATATTGTAAATGTTTGAACATAGGTCATCTGGGAAAATATAAGGTATCTAGGTCACTAACATCTAAGGTACAGCCATATAGATCCCTAAATCACATAGCATATGCCATTTTCTAACACAAAACGTGCAATTAAATTTCTCCTAGTTTAGAATATTTTTTTCTTGAAAACTAAACAACCTCTCACTCATATAATGAAATTGATTAAAAGTTCAAGGGATACAAACTTCCAAAGGGAGTGAAAAAGAAAATTTAAAAAAAAAAATACCAAATACACAAAATAGAGAACCATGAACAAAAACTTATCATAGACCTAACAAAGTGCACCTCTATCGAAGATGACTCTATCATTGACTTTTACTACCATCTTAAGAAACTTGAGAAAACTAGGGAGGGCCTTCCAAATCTGCTATAATAGCTTTTACTTTGTACTTCTCAAAAAATAGCGAAGTAAGCATCATTGAGCTCTTGTTTGTATTGGGAAATAATCTAGCTTCTTTTGAAGATATTCTATTATGCAAAGAACCATTTCATGATGAATAAATTCCAACTCCCCATCAAGTTGTTCAATCCAAGCGGAAAGTTAATCCATAAAAATGGAATTTGGCCCCATTAAAGAAGCTTCAATAAGCAAGGAACAAATGAATACACCAGAAGACTAAATGAGGAGAAAATACGCAACCCCTAAAAGAATTAACGGATGCATGAATGATATTAAACTTCCATGAAATTATTGCAAAAACATAAACTATTGAATGAAGACAACTGAAATTCTTCTTGGAAAAGGAAGCACCTTAAATACTAGGAACTTAATGCTTCACCCCTCATGCATATTAATGCACCTTGAACAAAGAGAATTTATTTAAGAATCGAGGATAACAAAAACTTCAACTTCATGCATAATGTTGAAAATCGAACCAACTTGAAACTTAGGCTGCCTAGAGACATCCAAATCTGAATATAAATTTATTTTTTCCATAATACTTCATAAATGCAGCCTCAAAAAATTAAAGAACAATTAAACATTGAAGAGATTAAAACTTCTCTCTCATAAACAACGTTATAGGCCAAAACATCCTGGGACATGGTCTCCCAAAATCAAAAGGAGTGCGGATATAAAGCTTCACCATCCCTGAATCATGAGGATTAAGGCAGCCTCAAATACTTTGAAATGCAATAAAATCAATGCAAATAACAGCAAGCTTTAAAGGATGACTTCAATAAATGCAGAAAGAGCAGAAAATGAAGAGACGAATGCAAGGAGGAAACAAAAAAGACCCCACAATTATTAGAGAGGGATGGTAATGCAATCAAGATACAAACCTTCTTCATTCGAAATAAGAGAGGGGGAGAAAACTTCTGGATCCTCATCATTAATAAAACTATCCTCATACTTGTCTTCGTCAGCATACTCAGAGCTCTGTGTATCAGTGTTTGCAATATCTTCTCCATAGGATTCTCTTTTTATTTAGTTAGTTAAAGAAGGATAACAAAAATTCATCATGAAACAATGCAATCAACAAGCCCCAGAAAACAAGGCATGGTAGAAGGGAGAACACAGGAAACATGGTAATTTATTGTCATAGATAGATGATATATATGCTTAGTAAATTGGGCATCTCAAAAAAACCCAAGCTATATGATTATCCTAACTTGAAATATAAGCGATGCCCATCCTATCCTGAAAATATACAAAAAGCTTAAGACATTTTATATTTCTTATCTTTGCCTACTATTTTTTATAATTGAAGGATTGCAAATACTACACCCATAAAGAGCTACTATACATAAATAAATATAAACAACAGAGAAGTTATCCACCCTGATGCAGAGAAACTAATGGATACGTATTATCATCATTTACATTATTGTGTCGGGAACTTCCTAGAAAATAACCAGAAAGGTGAATGCTTCGAGGACCAATAACGGAAAAAATGACTTCATCAGCCTCTTCATATTCCAAATTTAGTTGCAAACACTCAGTCTTCTCAGGAAACAATGAGCATAGATAGACAGGACTCTTATTCCCCACGTTACACTGAAGAACGCTTTTCTTTGTTGCTGTACCAAACCCCAATGTTGCCTGCGATGACATCCATGAGAAAAACCGTCTCCTTTGTTTTTTTTTAATCAGAAACTGAGATGAAGTATATTAAAGCCACAAAGAGGACAACCTAAGGGCAGGGGACAAAGAGACCTCCATCCCAGGAAGAAACTAATACACAAAAAAAAGGGCTTCCAATTGCTAATTATCGAATTCATTATCCATAAATTCATAATAATTACCAAACCCAAACAAGGACTAAAAATCAAATCTACACAACTAATACCCAAGAAACTACGGCAACCCAGCTCTAAACTCTAATCACAAAGAACAAAGAGTGGAGTTTGTAATCATTACCAG
Organism: Cucurbita maxima; assembly: GCF_002738345.1. Lineage (NCBI taxonomy): Eukaryota > Viridiplantae > Streptophyta > Magnoliopsida > Cucurbitales > Cucurbitaceae > Cucurbita > Cucurbita maxima. Next base: position 136,150 of record NW_019272042.1, read on the forward strand.
TGAAACATGAAGCCTTCCTTTGAAGTCATCGAACTTTTGGGTAAAGGGCTTTCCAGGCTTCACTTCAGTTCCTGGAAAACTAACAAACAGAAATGAGAAAACACAAAGAAAACTCAGAAAATCAAAACAATGAAAAAGCAATCGAAAAATACACCCGACACTCGACAATGCTAACCAACAATCAAACTCCATAACATGATAGGAAAATTTAAATAAATAAAATAAACAACAACAAATTCAATATAAAGGATAGAGAAAAAGGAGAGAATGAAATAAAAAAGATAACAAGAAGAAAGAAATGGTGAAAATAATACAAGGGATTGACAAGTTTACCCCAGAAAGCCATGTTTGAGTAAGCTGCAGAACTCTCCTTGCTAAAACCCTAACCCTAGCCCCTCTGAAAGCAAGCGCGCGAGAGATGAACTGGGACGCCGGTCCATGATTGGAAACGGAGTGCGATATTACAAGAAAGCCCAGTTGGAGGTGGGACCCATTGAAGCTATTTGGCGCGCTTTCTATGGCCATATAATACCGTTATGTAAAAACCAACGGTTAGGATTTATCTTTTTAAAAAGGAAAAATGTTTTTTTTTTTTTTTTAATTTTGATTTTTTGTAATAAAATATATCATAGTTTTTTTAAGAAATAAATATACCATTTTTTTTTAATAAAAACTATAAATGTACCAAAGAAATGGACAAATCTGGCAAATGTAATTTTCGACATTATTATTACCGGGAATAAAAAAAATTGAATGTGTTTTTTTATGAAAAGAATGGTCAAATTCATCAAAATTTGACAAATTTCGAGGTCAGTATTGAAATTAAATTTAAGTTAAAGAAGTACCTGGAAATAATATTTTAAAAATTTAAACATGAAATAGATTTTTTAAGAACGATAAATGATGTCATGTTAAAAATGAAGAAATATGACATCGGTATGCCTTCAAAAATTGATGAAAAATGATTCAATATATTTTTTTTGGACGTGTTTTTGCTATAAATATGGATCAAATTCATCAAAATTTAAAATCTTCATCGACATCACTTACCCATATTGTCTCTTGCTCCTATTTGAATAAGTTCCCAGTTAAGAGATATAGTTCTAACAATCGTATGCTAGCAAAAGCCATCATTCAAATGAATACATATACACACATACATGCACAGAAGATAACAGACAATTCTAAACAGAAATATTAATAGAAAAGGATGAGCTAGAGATAACCCTTCTCTTTGCAGCTTTGGATTGCTCCGTCAAACATTTCTTCAATACCATACTTGTATTCAAAACCAGCATCCAAAAGCTTCTTTGATGAGACAGGATTGAATTTGAACCCTTTGATATCCTTCAAAGACCTACGGTCAAAACCAGTTGGAGTTGTAGTTGTGTTTCAAATAAATAACCAAGTCTTCGTAAACTTGATAAAATGACGGTGATATGATACATCTAATTCAAAAAATCTTGCATGATTCGATAAATAAATGATAAAATTCAAATGATGTTATGAGCCAAACGATAAATAAATAAAGAGTGTTTATGAGCCTAAGTTTTAAAAAGCAAATGCTTATCAAAGGAAGCCGAGAAACTAATATGCAGTGGAACTCACTCGGCAGAGGGTATCTGTAATTCTGGGTACTTGGCAGACAATAAGTTAGCCAATTCTTCGATTGTGATTAAGTGGGAAGAGCAAAGGTATCGCCCATTTGCATTTGGATGTTCAAAGAGAAAAATGTGTGCTCTTGCTACATCATCTACATGCACCATGTTTGATTTTAAGACCAATCCATACTCCGCTTTATTACCTGCACAAATTTCATGTTTAATATCATTGATGCTACTCAAGTTTGAAATTCAGCAAGGGAATAAAGTAACATCATGCAACTTCCTAGCTTAACGGCCTATTTGGATTGATTTTATAAGTGTTTAAAAAAGCTTTGAACAAGTGTTTAGAACACTACGAAAGTGAGTCCATAACGACTCTAAATCAGTGAATAATTCCATGATATCGTTATCGCTATGTTCAAAAACAATTTATAATTTTATAAAGATCTCTAGCAAAAAGATTCAATAAAACTTAATTATCTGCCTATTCTTCAATGAAGATTTCCAAGTCTTTCGTGCAGAGCGAAGGATGCATTCAAAGAGCATAAGATACTTACCTAACACAAGGGCCATTGTCACACGAACAGAGCCGGGAAGTCTAGGACAAATGAAGGGACCAACAACATAACTTGGAAGGATACTAACAACATCCAATCCGCTCTGCTGAGAGAACTCGAGAACTGCTTTCTCGGTTAATGTCTTGGAAGTCGGGTATGATCTTCCGAATGGTGAGGCGCTATTGATGTAATCAATGTCACTCCAACAACTTTCATCCAAGAAGTCTACTGTGTGGTGATTAAAATCCATGGAGACTACACTGGAAGTTTGTACAACTCGCCTTACCGTTTTTGAATCTAGACAAATTTTAAGGATGCCCAATGTTCCTTCGATCGCTCTTCTCGTCAAAACTTCCACATCTTCTTCGTCCTTCTCATCGATTGGGGTAGCAAGATGAAAAACTCCAATGCAACCTGCTATGGCAGGAGCAAAACTGTTCGGGTCGTTGAGATCGGCATGGTATATTTGGAGTTTTTCCGATGCATTGGGTAGACTTGTCAAGAAGCCATAGTCCTTGTTCTTCTCTGTGCATTATTAAAATGTAAACAAATTTAGATGAGGAAAGTCGAGATAGACAATTGATCTATTCAGAAATTAAAATGTAGACACGTTAGACAAGTATTGCATAGGCTTATACCTCTTACAATATATTGTACAACGATTTTGTTTTCGGTGACTTCCTTCATAAATTCATACTTATTCAATGAAAATTTCATATGCAGTTGGATCTACTTCTTACAATCCTTAATGAATACCAAAATCTTAAAAGTAAATTTGCCCAATCTTTAAGAAGCACAAAGTAGAAACAAAATTATTAACACCGAGTGTTCTATGGCAAGGAGGGTATAATATAGTAGCCAATCCAACTGAACTTTGTGGCAGTTTAATATGGTGTTAAATGACTAGCGGTGGGCTTGGGCTAACAGATTTTTTCCGCTTTGGCCCGTATGGCTGTCAGCCTCACGGTTTTAAAATGCACTAAGGAGAGGTTTCCACATCCTTATAAAGAGATGCTTCGTTCCCCTCTCCAACCAATATGAGTTCTCACAATCCACTTCCCTTGGGGCCCAGCGTCCTTGCTAGTACAACGCTCGGTGTCTAGCTCTAATAATACCATTTGTAACAGTATAATCCCACCGTTAGTAGATATTGTCCGCTTTGGCTCCTATCGCTGTCGGCCTCACGGTTTAAAAACACGTCTACTAGGGAGAGGTTTTCACATCCTTATAAATGGATGCTTCGTTCCCCTCTCTAACCAATGTGAGATCTCACAATCCACACCCCTCAAGACCTAGTGTCCTCGCTGGCACGCCGCCCAGTGTCTGGCTCCAATACCATTTGTAACAGCCCATGCCTACTACCAGCAGATATTGTCCTCTTTGACCCATATCGCCATCAGCCTCACGATTTAAAACACATCTACAAGGGAGAGGTTTGCACACCTTTATAAAGGATGCTTCGTTCCCCTCTCCAACCAATGGGAGATCTCGCAATCCACTCCCCTTGGGGCCCAGCGTCCTCGTTTACACACCACCTGGTGTCTAGCTGTAATATCATTTGTAACAGCTCACGCCCACTACTAGCAGATATTGTCCTCTTTGGCCTGTATCACCGTTGGCCTCATTGTTTTAGAACACGTCTACTAAGGAGAGGTTTCCACACTCTTATTAAAGTATGCTTCGTTCCCCTCTTCAACCAACGCGAGATCTCACATAAATTAAATATATTATAACCAACTAGTTTAATGTTTGAGTTTGTTTTGGAATAGTAATCAAAGAGCCAAAGACAGTGTGCTTAAATAGCAATCAGGTGATGAACTCTCATAGTAATTTCATCAAACACCAAGCATGCAAACCTCAAAATAAGTCAAAAAAGCAAAATCAAGTAAAGAATTCATGTAACATTCAAATGACTCAAGTACAGAATTGGAAGAAAGATTCAAAACACTCATTCTTAACAAATGAATATATCCTTTACAATCCAAGAAGCTGAAGTCAGCCATGCAAAGCCAAGAAAGCAAAACAGAGACCAAAAATGGAGAGAAGAAGGGGTGTTTTTACCTGGGTCGGCTCTGACGGTGGTAGTTACAGAGTAGCCATCCTCGAGAAGCCTCTTGATGAGCCATGAAGCTAGAAATCCAGTGCCTCCGGTTACACACACTTTCCCCTTCTCCAAATTTTCCATTTCTCGATCTCTGCCCTCCGTAGAACATGGTGCAATCCCACGCAATTGTTTACATTGAAAAAAAAAAAAAAATTAAACCCACTTCAATTAGCTAAGAGAAACATTAAAATATTCTGCCAGAGATTAAGATTCGAATCTTCCCAATGTATATGTACTCATAATTAATTGATTTTTCTTTTATAAATACTCATTAAAAAAACATACGAACACTGCTAAAATTATTAGACATGTTATTAAACTCTTTATAATTCCTTTTAATTTATAGTTTGAATCCGACTTAGAATTAGGGAATCGAATTTCATTGCGAAGAAACTATACTTAAAATTTTGACGATTATAATTAATCAATAAGATAATAAGTGATTTTGTTAAAATCGATGCTAAATTTTCTTTTTTGAGATTCTAATCTTAAAATAAAAAAATATTCAAATAATTCTCCAACCACCGGAAAAGAGAAAACATCCAAAATATGATCAGACTCCAAAAATCTTTCCATTCTAAATTTTTTTGATGTACTTTTTGAATTACGATAAACTAAAGAGTCCTTCCTTCTTGACTGTGATCTTAGACATACCTGAGTTGGGTTACCTTCCAGAAGTCGATTGACAAGACACGACCTGTAAATCTAGTGCCTTCTATTACTCAAACTTCCATCTCTCTACACAGTTTGAAGAACTAAGAGATAATGTTTAAGATTTATGGCTTTTTTAGTGTACCTCGTACATTTGTGATAAGGTTTCTAGCTGACTAATGGACATGCAATCTTAAAAATGATGTCCCACAAGATGGGAAGGTTTTCATTTATCAGATATCATGTGGAGGCTATGTTTTTTCTCTGCTCAACTCCATTTTCTCTTTCTCCCATCGTTTTCTCATTTTTCCAAATGGATATTAAAGCTATATAGAAGGATTCAAGCGAGTGATAATACAACTAAAATAATTGGTTTTATTACAGAAATTTACAATAGTTAATGAAATTTTTTTGGAGAAGATGTAAAAGGAAATCCAACTCGAAGACAAAAGAACTCCCTATCCCCATCTTAAAAGATTTATTACTTTCAAAAGATTAGACAATGTAACAGAGTCACCGGTAGTAGATATTGTTCGGAATGACCCGTTACGTATCGCTGTCAGCCTCATGATTTTAAAACGCGTATATTAGGAAGAGGTTTCCACACTCTTATAAGGAATACTTCATTCCGCTCTCCACCCGATTTGAAATCTCACATACAACGTCTTGAAACGGTATCTCTAACATCAATTAGCTAAGAAATCAATTATGAGATTTTATTAATTATGTTTCTATGTTTACTACTCCTTCGTTCATACAGGTACCCTTTCTCTTTGTAGCTTTCGATTGCTCCATCAAACATTTCTTCAATACAATACTTGTATGGAAAACTAGCACCCAAAAGCTTCGTGGATGCGACGTTACTGAATATGTAGCTTTTAATATCTTTCGAAGACCTATAGTCAAACCAAACCAGTTGTGTTTGTTCAATCTCTCCATTTCAAATAAATAACCAACTCACAAACACAATATGATGCTCCCATGTTTAAGATTTAGTAAGTGAATGAATATTCAAACATCAAACAACCAAATGGGCATTGGTATTAAAGACTTTCACGAAACATTAACATAATCTAATGTTCTGAGACATAATTCAAACGTTATGTAATTGAAATTTGTAACAAGTTTGAGGATTTAAAAAGGATACGATCCTCAAAAGAAGTTCGAAAACAACTTATAATTTAAAAAAGATGAAGTGAACTATTTCTCTAGCCAAAAGTTTCAGGAAAAGTTAGGTATCTGCCAACTCTTCAACAAAGAATTCCAAGTCTACAAGCATAAGATACTTTAAACATGAAAAGAAATATATAACATCAGAGGCATTGTCATAAGAACAGAGTCAGGAAGCTTAGGACAAATGAAGGGACCGACAAAATAAGATGGAAGGACAGCGACAACTTCCAATCCATATTGCTGAGAGAACTCAATAGCTGCTTGCTGAGTTAATGTCTTGGAAATCAGGTATAATCTTCCCAATGGTACAACACCCTTCATGTAATCAATGTCAAGGGATACGATGCAAGTCTACGAGCGTATACAACTCGTCTTACCGTTTTTTAATCTAGACAAACTTTAAGGATGCCCAATGTTCCTTCAATTGTTCTTCTCGTCAACACTTTCCCAGCTTCTTTGTCATCTAGATTAATTGGGATATCAAGATGAAAATATCACAACCCAATTTTCAAGGTTACGAGAAATTGGATCGCAACGAAAAGTCGAAATCAGACACAAATAAAACAGAATTAAAACAAAACAAAACATTAAAAATGTAGAAAAAACGGTAAAATTTCACACAGTTTAAAATAAGTCTCTCAATTTTCAAACTCGAACATTTTCGAGTTTGGAACAATCTTGCTTTTGGCTCATACCATTAATACCTTTGGCTATTTTGTAAACTTTGGATATATTGGGCTAAATAAATCATATTTATTATTACATTTTTCCTCTTCTTCCTCTATACATGTTTTCTCAGCCCTCTGTCTAGCTCGTGTTGACATATCTCTGGCACTAATTTGAAACATTCTTGGGCTCTGATCTGTCTAGCCAGCCAACACTGATTTGGAATGTTTTCGTTCCAGATTTTCCAGATCTAAGAAATCTGAAAAAAAAAATTTGTTTTTTTTTCCGGGTTTGTGATCTACCAGCTCACTGCTGAGACGCCAACATCTGTGGGTTCGTGGTAGAATCGCAGTTGCATGCATGCATGGATGAGTCACAATAAGTGGTTTTTAGAGAATGTCTACCACCCTAAAGAACATGAGTTGTTTCACCTAAAACAAAAATCTTACTTCTCTTTGGATGGGTGGCTGGATAAAATAAATAGCATCCATTCATGGCAATACTTGCCTTCTTGAAAAGGTCTTCCATAACCGCAGTAAAAGATGAATTTACATCACTTTTACCAACCTAAAAAGATATAGGTATTAACTAAATCACTAGGCACTAAGTAAAATTATAATTATAATTAAGGTATAGATATAATTAAAGTCATTCATTCAACATTCCCCCCACAAGCTGTGAATGACATAATTGAGGCATAAATATAATTAAAATAATTAAAGTCATTCATTCCCGTATGAATAGATGTTAATCCATAATAACAAGATGCGGAAAAGATGTCATCCATTCCCAGCTTGACTGGATAGGATTATGTGCAATATTGATCGCACGTCAAGTTATGATATCAACAGTAGCTGTGATGACTCCAAATAAATTTGGTCAAGGTGGAAGATTGGTAACAATAAAGGCTGAATAAATTTGGTCAAGTGGAAAATCGATAACTATAAAGGCAATTTCATCAAGGTGGTAGATTGGTAGCCCTCAGAATAAATTTGGTCACGGTGGAAGATGCTACGCCTATTAATCACACCTCTTAAAATAGAAGGGACCATGTGGAAGTGTAAATCATTTCTTTCATACCGTTTATAATAAAAAAAAAAAAACCATACATATTAGGAGATAATATAAACCATACAAAAAATATATCTAACTAAATCAGTAACAATATAGTTATAACTAAGATTAAGATCTAGATAGATATGATTGAAGTCAATGAGCCATCATAAACAAAGACAAACTGGTAATTGAAAATATTGAAAAAGGCAGCAGATACAGAGTTTATGTTGTATATAGAACAACGATTTCAAATAATGAAAAATATTGGAACAGAATTTAGAATGGCACGTACCACATTCCAAATAATTTATGAATATATTTCATAAAAATCTAGTTGCTTTACGCTCTAGTGCAATAAAAGTTTCATTTCACAAATAGAATGAGGAATAATACAATTTCAAAGAACACACCTTCCAAGGTTTTGAATCCTCCGAATTGGCTGCTCCTACCATTTCGTACAATAGTCCTGAGAAAAATTCAACCATATGCATAAGAATGAATTGACCAAGGACTAGCATTCCCGTAACAATATCAGGAACTCAGATACTTTAATGCCTCATTCAATATCTTCTTCCGCAGTCGTCATCGCCAATATCGTCTACCATCGACAACGAAATCAGCAACCAAATTTTATTCTTGAGGATTTTTAGGAGAGGAGTCTCACATTGGCTAATTAAGAAGTTGATTGTGGGTTTATAAGTAAGGAATACATCTCCATTGATATGAGACCTTATGGGGAAACCAAAAGCAAAGCGATGAAAGCTTATGCTCAAAGTGGACAATATCATATCATTGTGGAGAGCCGTGATTCCTAACATGTTCTTTTTTCACTTCCTTATCCCTTCTTTTTTTTTTTCTCTCTTCCTTTTTTCCCCATTGTCATAATAAATATGTAACGCGTTTTAAATATGAACGAAAAAGGATCACTGTGAATTGATAGAGAAAGCCCCCCTCGGTTCATACCCAAAAGAAGGCGATTTCCCTTCGCAAAAGAATGGACCAAAAATACTTCAAAATGTAAATTTTAAAGGTGAAATTATTGAGTTTGAAAACTCATGCATCTAAATGCCATTACTAAAATAGACATCAATGACCAACTTGGGTCTAAGAAGTCTACTAATTAATCCAATCCCATAAACACACAGAACCAAGACATGCCCTTAAAAGAGTGGTAACCTCTGAAGAGCTGTAATGCTAACAGAAGCCAGCATTCAAATATATATATATATATATATTCAGAAGATAACAGACTGGTAAACAGAAATAGATACCACTTCCTTGAGAAAGACAATTGTAACATACATATTTTATATGGGCTAAAGCCTAGAAGAACTAACCACATCAAATTATTGGCCTCTTTTTGCAATCATGAGGAGCTTTTATTAATACCGTTCCATGCTTACTACTAATTTGTTTCATGGAGATAACCCTTCTCTTTGCAGCTTTGGATTGCTCCATCAAACATTTCTTCAATACCATATTTGTATTGAAAACCAGCATCCAAAAGCTTCTTTGAAGAGACATCACTGAATATGTAGCCTTTGACATCTTTCAAAGACCTGCAGTCGAATCAGTTGTATTTATTTAATCCCCAAACTTCAAATAAACAACTTTGTCTTACTTCGAACCTTTAAAGTCCCTGTTGTGAAATTGATAATGATGACGATGTAATATGCTTAATGGAAAAATCTTGCATGATTTGATAAATAAATGATAAAAAAGAAGTGAACAGTTGAACAAAAAGGTCTATAAAAGAGATTTGATTTGTTGTTTCAAAATAGGGGCATATTGTATGCCAAACTTCATTTTGACTGAGTATCACCTTTCTTCTATCATCTACCAATCAAATTGGGCCAAACCAATCAATATTTATCCAATAAGCATATACAGAAGGGCTACATAGAATCACAAATTCAAAAAAAAAAATTATAAATAAACACCACGATCATTAACCTTGTTAAGACCCCATTTGATAGCCAAATTCCAAACAAACAAAAAAAAAAAAAATCAAGTTTTTTAGAACTATTTTTTAGTTTTCAATACTTGGATTGGATTTTGAAAACATGTCTAAAAAGAGGACAATAAAATAACAAAATCAATAAGTAGAAGTAATGTTTTTAAACCTAATTTTCAAAAAACCAAAAATAAAAAATGAAATGATTATCGAAGGCTAACTTTGCAATATTACTAAGAGAGAAGATTCTGTAATGATAATGGGAAACTAATATGCAGTGGAACTCACTCAGGCGATGGTATCTGAAATTCTGGGTACTTGGCAGAAAAGAGATTAGCCAATTCTTCGATTGTGATTAAGTGGGAAGAGCAAACATATCGCCCATTTGCATTTGGATGTTCAAAGAGAAAAATGTGTGATCTTGCCACGTCATCTACATGCACCATGTTTGATTTTAAGATCAATCCATACTCTGCTTTATTACCTGCACAATTTTCATGTTTAATATCATTTTGGAACTAAGTCATAAACAGAGTGTAATTTACTAATTTCCATGCAAAAGAAGCTAAAGGGCTCACATTGATGCTACTCAAGTTTGAAATTCAGCAAGGGAATAAAATATTTAAGCATCCCACAACTTCCTAGCTTAACGGCCTATTTGGATTGACTTTCTAAGTGCTTACAAAAGCTTTGTTAAGTGTAAAACAAGTGTTTAGAACACTACGAAAGTCAATCCATAATGGCCCTAAATTAGAGCATAATTCCATGGAGTCTATGGATCATGAACTCAGTCAACTCATAATATCATTATAGCTATTGTCAAAGAACAGAGATAAAAGAGGTATCCCAAGCAAAATGAAGATAGGAAATGTCTTCAAAAGTTCAAATTGAATTACAGTCTATGTAGTCCTTATCATTTATACCATCCCCAAAATAATGCATGCCATTGCATGCTCATTAACTTGTTCAACTATATGTTACTTCAGCCAATTCAATCAAAATCGATCAAATGGGCATGTCATAATAACATTCAATCATTCGTATTAATGGCTTGCACTAAACAAAAACATAATGTTTAACTTCTGAGACGTAATTCAAATGTTCTGTAATTGGACCCTATAAGAGGTTGAGGATTAAAAAGGAAACAATGCTCAAAAGTTCAAAAACAATATATAATTTTATAAAGATCAACTGCCAAATATGTCTCTAGCAATAAGATTCAGTAAAACTTAGGCATCTGCCTACTCTTCAATGAAGATTCCAAGTCGACGTGCAAAGTGCAAGATGCATTCAACAAGCATAAGATACTTTAAACATTAAAAAAAAAGTACCTGACATCAGAGACGTTGTCACACGAATAGAGTCGGGAAGTCTAGGACAAATGAAGGGACCAACAACATAAGTTGGAAGGACAGTGACAACTTCCAATCCGTATTGTTGAGAGAACTCAAGAACTGCTTGCTCAGTTAATGTCTTAGAAATCGGGTATGATCTTCCAAGTGGTGCAATACTATTGATGTAATCAATGTCACTCCAACAACTTTCATCCAAAAAGTCTACTGTGTGGTGATTAAACTGCATGGTGGCTGCAGCGGAAGTGTATACAACTCGCCTTACCGTTTTTGAATCTAGACAAACTTTAAGGATGCCCAATGTTCCTTCAATCGTTCTTCTAGTCAACACTTCCACACCTTCTTTGTCACTCATATCAATTGGGGTAGCAAGATGAAAGACCCCAATGCAACCTGCAATGGCAGGAGCAAAACTATTCGGGTCGTCTAGATCAGCATGGTATATTTGAAGTTTTTCTGATGCTCCGGGTAGATTTGTCAAGAATCCATAGTCCCTTCTCATCTCTGTGCCGTATTAAAATGTGAACAAATTTAGATGAGGAAAGACGAGTTACACAATTGATCTATTTGGAAATTAAAATGTAAACAAGTTTACATACAGAAAACTAGTTAGAAAAGTATTGCACAAGCTTATACCTCTTAAAATATAATCAATAACGATTTAGTTATTGGTGGTTTGTTTTATAAATTCTTACTTGTTCAATGAAAACTTCATTTGTGGTTGGATCTACTTCTTACAATCCTTAATGAATTCCAAAAACTTAAAAGCAGAAAGAAGAAACAAAATTATTAACACCGAGTCTTCTATGGCAAGGGAATAATACAGTAACCAATCCACTTGAACTTCGCGGCAGCTTAATATGGATCTAAAGAGCCAAAGGCACTGCGCTGAAATAGCAGTCAAGTGATCAACTCTCATAGTAATATCATCAAACACCTAGCATGCAACCTCAAAAGAAGTAAAAAAAAGTGAAATCCAGTAAAGAATTCATATAACATTCAAATGACTCAAGTACAGAATTGGAAGGAGAGTATCCTTTACAATCCAAGAAGCTGATCTGGAAGTCAACCAGGCAAAGGCAAGAAATCAAAACAGAGACCAAAAATGGAAAGGAGAAAGGGGTCTTGCTTTACCTGGGTCGGCTCTAACAGTGGTGGTTACAGAGTAGCCATTCTCGAGAAGGCTCTTGATCAGCCATGACGCTATAAATCCAGTGCCTCCTGTTACACACACCTTCCCCTTTGCCCCATTTTCCATTTCTCTCGATTTCTGCCCTTTCCAGAAACGATTTGTAAAGATTGCAATCCCACGCAATTGTTTATATCAGGAAATAAATTATACCCATTTCACGTGTTCATCACACTTTTTAGAAATATTGGGATTTTACCCAACTTTCTATCATAATGGAGAATTTCTCATTCTCGCTTCTACCAATAAAAAGAGAGATATAATCGTTGACTTGCAAGTTATTATCAACAATAACGACCAATCTTTAACCTTTTAGTCGAAACTTCTGACTTAAAGACCATATAGTTTAAATAATTCTTAATTTTGATTATTGTACTAATATAATTTTATTATATTTATTTATTTAAAAATAATTATTAAAATTATTCACGTAAAGCATATTATTCTTAATACATCTATTAATAAATGAAAACGAAAATTAAATTAATTTAATAATTTAACTAAATAATAACAATTATTTTTTAATTTTTATAATATTTATTAATAAATTAAACTTAATCTTAAATTAGATTAATAATTTGACGTAATAAAAATAAATTAGCTATTAACAATTAATTTTCTAAAGTTAACTGATATAAAATAAGATTACTATTTGTTGGTATGAAATTATTATAGATATATTTATATAAAAAGATTTTGAATTAAAAAAAAAAAAAAACCGATTAAAAATACATATTCGAACTTTCAAGAATATACGTGGAGCTCTCGCGAAGTTAGCCGTGGTATATAAAGTAAAAAGCCCGCAAGATCCTCCACGGCCACTTGCGAAGAACCTCGGCTTTTCTGGTTTCTTCTTTACATTTCCACCTGTTCTCGGCTTCCTCAATCCCTCAAGAATTAACAGGTAATTCTAATTTTCTCGTTCTTCATTTTTCCTAGCAGACCTTAGAAATGGAACAAATCGTTCAATGTTTCTTGTTTTGGTTTATTGCTGACTTAATTTGGCTGATGATGGAGATTACTACTAGTTCATCTTTTTCTCGAATTTCAAATTTATGTTGTGTTATTGGGATCGGAGTCTCGAAATTACTATTTATTGCTGGAATCATCAAGAATCTGAACGGTATGGAAATGTGATGCACGGATGCTGTGCCTTTTTCCATTTGAATGAGGTTTTGAGTTGATTATTAGCTCTTGGCTTCTTCCCTGTTGCTGTTATTGTTTTTAAGTTTAATAAAATCAGAGAGATTGGTGTATTTCATTCGTATCTTTTTTCATCTTACTCCACTGTGTTATTCGCATGCTTGTTCATAATGCTAGATCCTACATGGATGGCCACTAAATTTTGCCTCTGTGGACTGTTTTCTTTGTTGTAGCTTCTCTAAATTTCTATTTTTCCATAGAAATTAGCAGATATAATATGCAGCAAAGGGGAGGAGCAGAAGGGAAGGATTCGCTTTTCTCAAGCGACTTCATGGGTGGTTTCCCTGGATTTGGTATATTTGGATCCCACAGAAGTATGATGTCTAACCTTTTTGGGGAGAGGGATCCATTTGATGATCCTTTCTTTACTCGCCCTTTTAATAGCATGCTTGAGCCGAGTGTATCCAACCCCCATGCTGCTGCATATGATAAGGGGAAGAAAGATGGGGCACAGGGACTTGTGATTCAAGAAATCTCATCTGATGAGGAGAGGGAGGTAGATGACGACCTTGTGGACCAGAAACAGGACAAGAATGAGAATAGTTATGGGTCAGACAAGGAGCCATCAGTTGAGCATCCTGATGATCCCAATGATGGTAATTGAGCTGTGATTTTGATGTTCTTTGGTTCCGTGAACTGTGTTATTCAAATTTTACCATGCTTCAATCATTTTATTGTTTGATGTACTAGAGCGCCAAATAATAACTCGTAGAGGTAGTGAAAATAATAGTATTGGAGCTCAGCCAAAGGCTAGTAAATCCAGTATGCATACTTGCAAGGTCACATATGGCGGTGTAGATGGAGCATATTACACTTCTACTAGAACTAGAAGGGTAGATAATGAGGGAGTAAGTCAAATTCTTCTGGAATGACTGTCAACTTTATGGGTAAAGTACTGGGTTTTGATAGCATGTTTTATGAATCAGGTATTGCTTGAAGAGACGAAAGAAGCAGATAAGACAACAGGTCAGGCCACTCATAGGATCTCTAGAGGAATTCATGATAAGGTATAGATTGATAATGGAACTCTGATACTTCAAGGGTTGATAAATTGTTTGACATCACCATGTCTTGTCCTCGGTTATCTTTAATGGTTGCTTGACATTGAATCCATGAAACCTAGACCTACTCTGAAATTGTTTTTCCCTTCAAGTTTTCTTCTTGTTTCATATAAATTTTAAGTGGTTCTATTGTCAGTATTGTGAACCATGTATCTAATACAAATAGCTGTTTGAAATGAAAGACTTTGTTTCTTTTCTGAGAAGGGGACAGTACTCATATCACTCAGATTTCATTTGTGGCGTTATTTGAATGTGTAATTCTAAATGTATGCCCAATAAGTGAAAATTGTTTCTTATTATATTTGTAATCTAATCGTCTCCATTAAGAGCGGCAGGGTTTTATTTTTCCAAATTGCATGTGATTCAGTGTGTACTTGCTTCATTTTCTGTGTATGTCTTTCCCACATTCGTTTGTATCCTCTCTTGCTTGAGATATGATGGTGAATTAGAAAGCTGGGCACTAAAACAATTGCTTTACTTCTGCAGGGTCATTCAGTTACGAGGAAACTGAACCCAGATGGTAAAGTGGACGTACTTCAGACTCTGCACAATCTGAATGAAGGTCTGCTCTGTCTGTTTAACCATAATTAATGATTATCTGGTTTTATTCACGTTAAAGCTATAACACTGTGTCGCAATACTTTTCATACAGAAGAACTTGCTGGTTTTGAAAAAGCATGGAAAGGTAATTTTCAAGGGCATCAAAGTGTTCCAAAAGGTGGATTTCATATGGATCCCAGTGCAGGTAATCTGATTATTTGCTTTTCCAAGAGCATCTTTCTCATCCACTCTAAACCCCATTTTGAACATCATATCCTCCATTCCAATAAGTATACCCAGTAGTTGGGTTTGGTTAGGTTGGTAACCTCTCAATACACAAATAGAGAGAAAAAAATTTCACAGACGACCTGTGCATCCTCAACACCTCTGAGATGAAGTATATATTATACATGTTCTGCTGTTTTTCCCCAAGATATTCTCTGCAAAATATCTTTTTGGCACTTCAGTTTGCTCTTTGGTGTCGGTGTTTAATTTTGATCAACATCGACGATGCAGAATCTAGTGGCAGTAGAAACAGAGAGATGATCAGTCGGGCTTTTCCATCCTTTTCTGAAAGGAAATATGAACATGGTGGTGGTGCAAGGGAGAGCTCTGGTTCTGGTAGAACCAAAAAAGTAATCAGGATCAACATAGAATAGAAGGTGATGGAAGAGATCTTGGCATAGTTGATGGAAGTAGAATCTTCTCTGTTTTGAGGGATGATAGTTTTATGCAAATTCAAACATTTAGTTCATTTACTGTAGTTTAGTTCGTATAGTGTAGTTCCTACTTTAAACATTCAATGATATGATAGTGGTGGTTATACAGTAAAAGGGTGGATTTTCTTATGGGAGTGGTCTAGACTACAGGTATGATACGAAACAGATGAGGGTGCCTGTACAAGTTAACGTAATTAGTGTATTGTACTATTTCTGTTACAAATGGTTTAATGTTTGAAGGTTTTAATTTCCCTTTCGACCTTTTCAACTAATAAAAAAATACTGAGATATTCACTTTTTAAAGTTTTAGAAATATTTAAGTCTGAAATTTTTTAATTTAAAAATGTTATATGAGGTGTAAATAGATTAAAAACTTTTTACGGTATTACTTTATAATTTTTATAGTACTAAAGTATTCTTCTTCAAGTAAAAAATAATTAAATTTGTAGACATTTTTTATTAATTTGGATTATAAGAAAAAAAATTAGAAAACACTATACACAAATAAATTATGTAAATAACGGGTGGAAATTTTTAAATTTTATATAATTTAATTTTGTAAAAAATAATTATTGACGGGCTGGCCCAGAGGCCCAGCCCATAATGCAGTGCAAATTTACCAATCAAAATTATCAAAACCCTAATAGCAGGGATTGTTATGCAGTGTTTCAGCAAAGGAGCCGGCGAAGTTGTAGTTCAACCTTGAGGATCAGAATCCGTTTCTTAACCACGCGCCGTCGCAATGGGTCGTATGCATAGTCGAGGGTTCGTCTTTACTTTCAGCGAACAAAGCTTGCTTTTAAGCTTCATCGGAAAATCTGTTTATACATTCCTAATAACTCTTTTTTACTCTATTTATTTCCATTTTCAGTAAGGGTATTTCAGCTTCGGCACTGCCTTACAAAAGGACGCCGCCAAGTTGGCTGAAGATCTCTTCTCAGGATGTGAGAATTCCTCTCCCAAGTTCTCAACTTTTTTTTTTTTTTTTTTTTTTTTTTTTTTTTTTTTTTTTTTTTTTTTTTTTTTTTTTTTTTTTTTTTTGGATTGGGCTTCGATCGTTCTAATTGATTAGAAATAGAAAACTATGGAATGGAAAATGTGCGGTAAAATGTAGATTTCATCTAATTCTATTGTGTTATGGAGGCTTTCAATCACGAGTTAATATCAAGGTTTTCAATGTTTTTATGATGATTGAGTTTCGTGATCTTTCAGTAATTGAGCAGGAAAATTCCTAGGTTATTATTATTGATCACGAAGGTAGCTCCTGTAATATTGTTTGTGTGATTGGCAAATAATTGAAATTGCAGTCGTTAATATTGGTGGGGGCATGGTGACATGTTTTTTAATGCATCTGAGTGCCAAGTTTGATGGTTATTCTCTTGTATATATAAGAAAACTGATCAATTTCTTCCCTGGAATGCCATTTTAGATGTTAGTCATCCGAAATGAAGGAAGGTTAATTTCTGTACTATCTGTAGAAATTGACGTCTTTTCTTTTGCTATTCAGGTTGCCGAGAATATTTGCAAATTTGCCAAGAAGGGTTTGACACCATCTCAAATTGGTGTTATTCTCCGTGATTCTCACGGGATTGCTCAGGTCAAAAGTGTAACTGGGAGTAAGATTTTGCGCATATTGAAGGCTCATGGTGAGCCCTATCTACCCTTTCTCCACCTATTTTCTTCTCTTTTATACTATAGTTAGAATTATTTTGTGATTTATATGTCCATTTTTTCTTTCTTGGCTCAGGGCTAGCTCCTGAAATACCGGAGGATCTTTACCATCTCATCAAGAAAGCTGTTTCGATCAGAAAGCATTTGGAGAGGAACAGGAAAGACAAGGATTCCAAATTCAGGTTGATTTTGGTGGAGAGCAGGATCCATCGCCTTGCCCGGTATTACAAGAAGACAAAGAAGCTTCCTCCCGTGTGGAAGTAGTAAGTATTCTGAGGCACAGAATAACATGAACTATTTAGTATCTTCACTTTTGCATGAAAAAGTCGCATAGCTTACGTTAAATTCATATTCTCACATGCTGCTGATCTTTAGCTTTTAAACTGTCTAATTCTGGAAAGATACGGTTAAAAGAGAAATTGGGTTAAGATGATAGCTAGCGAACACCTGTTCGGTTTCCTTGTCAAAACAGCACCTGAATTTTTCTTCTTTTTTGTCTTTCTGTATTTTTGTTTTGAGTTCAACAAATGGGGATGGTGGGGATTAATTTAATTTTAGGGGGACGTATAGGTGCGTGGCACCAACTAGATTTATCTCATAAAACATGAAAAAAAACATAGCAATGTAATGTTTCAATACTCGTAGCATGTTGAATTGCCAAACTGCAAAGTGTATGTAGAGAGTTGCATCTAGATTCTAGACTCGAGAATAAATAACGTGGTGTCCATCATTTGCATTATGCTCGTAGCCCACTCCCTTTCTCTCCTAAGGTTCTTAGACCATCTCAAAGCCAGCATTAAGAAGAGAAAACAGTGGTCAATAAGTTATTAACTTTTAGGTTTGTACCTGAAATCTTAAGTGTGTATCTCCGAACTTCTCAAATTCTTACCATTAGGACGAGGACAACTTTGATGGTCTTCGCGAAATGTCGAAGAACGTATACAATTTTGTTGGTTTGTGATCTTTTCTTCAATGCCGAGCTGTCTAATTGAATGTGGATGTCTTTTTTCACAGTGAATCCACCACAGCCAGCACCCTTGTGGCTTAGAAGCAAGCTTTTGGTGATGACTAAGAGAAACCAAGGGGTTATTTTGGCGATTCAACTTTCCATTAAGTACCATGTTTAATATTTTATCAGTACTCACTTCGTCCGTTATCCGTGTTGTACCTCACTTTGGATTCATTATTGCAAATTTGATTTCTGCAATGCTTTTGTGAATGACTTTGCTTGTTGAATGGGTCGTATGGGTGCAAGTTTTAAGTGGTTCAAATTTAGCTCAAATTTTTAATTGAAATTAGTGATCTTGAAATTGATTGATCGAAAAATCTAATCGACCTGAAAGCAGTTCAAAATTTTTCTATTCGACTCCGAAAACATCGAGTTTTTCTTTATGAAACACTATTTGTAATCGAAATAAGATGGTTTTTCTTTATGAATCACTATTTGTAATCGAAATAAGAGTACATTTTTAGTTGAGCCTCTCACTGTTTATTATAGTGTAAGCTGGGACACTTATTTTAAAACAATACTTTCAAGATATGGCCATGCTTTACCAAATGCAACGCTAAAGTTAACAGCAGGCCATCGAGATGGGAGTAGAAGTAAAACCGACCAACGTTACATCAACTACAAGAACAATCTTCGTACCAGCAAATATTGTACTTGAACATGATGCAATCCCAAAGCTGAGTTACAATTCAGAAGGGTAAGTACAAGATGGGCATCATTCCATGAATGAAAGAGTTGCATTACAAACATAAAGAAAATGGGCGGAACTCATCTGAACCACTGCATCAAAATTTTCTGCCCAGCAATTCTGATTCATTAAAGCACCAAATATTCATACCGTCTCTTCCAGATTATATAATAAGCTAAAAGTCGTCGTCATCTTCTTCAGCTATGTGCTTTGCAAGTTCTTGCTCCTGCTGTTGTCTCTCTCTCCTTTTCTCAGCGCTTTCTTTTTCTTTGTGTGAATTTGGCGGAAACCGAAGGGCACGAACTGCTTCATTATGCATATTCAGGCAAAATGCAATTCTCGAGTTGAAAGCCATCTGAGGTTCATTGGTCGAGTAGATATCACCAGTCTCCTTCGATACCATCCATCCATTCGCATGGTCGACAGTTGCATCGATTGCTCCATCTCGGATTGCCTTCGAGACAATACTCTCAGCATCAGCAACAGGATTTGGGGAGTCCAACCTAAGCTTTTTAGCAACATCAGCCAGAGAAATACGCGAATAAGAAATGCTAATGTTGCGAAGGCCAGTCCTAATGACATTATGTCGCAGCCTCACAATCAAGTTGTTGGTTCGATCTGAGCTGAAAGTACTGGAGAACTTCTCAGCAACAGTTCTGAAAAGCTCCAAGTCACCAATTCTCACAGCCTGAAAAAAAAAAAACATTGGTAACTAACATTAAGAAAAAGTATAATAAACTGGAATCACATTGCCATTATCTTGACTTGATCATGAACTTGGGAAAATTCGAAACCAAAATTAACACTTAAGCCAAAGATATCCCCCCTAGGTTTATCCCTCCACCTGTATCTTATCTACCCATTAATGTAATTACCTATACTATCAGCAACTAACATATGGTTCCCACTAACAAGATTCCCTACATTACCACAACATTTCCGCTTCCCTCATCCTCACCTTTTTAAGAAACAAATATTTCATTTTTTTTTAGAGAAAAAAGAAATGATTCCATACAAACTTTGAACTTAATGGAAGAAAATAACTGGAAAGTATCCAAAAATTACATTTGTAAGTTCGAAGTATGGCCTCAGAGCTGTCTCCATGCCTTTCTGCATGAAAACGGTCCTCTCAGGGATTTCTCCTAGCAGCAACCGAACAATGATTGCCCATTTGTTGCATTGCACTCGAAATCCAAGAGCTGCAATGGGTGCTTTCCGAGCAGCTTGTAGAAGAGACTCCTTTGCATCTGTATACTCCAGCTGAATGGTCCTGATCTTGCCAAGGTAAAATAGGTACCTACAGAACTGTAATAACCAATCATTATGAGATATCTAGAATTGTAGCTTATAAATTAAGTTCTAATACTAAAAAAGGCGAGAAAATCTACCTCAGAAAAACATCCCTACAATTTCAAATATGATGCTTAGATTCTTATGAATTCACATACTACACAACTGCTATATTCTAAAACTTCATAAGAACATGGCTAATCATGTCAACTTTAGCAATTTCAACATCGAGTTACCTAAGGGTGCATTTAGTTTGTTATCTGAAAATATTAACTTGAAAATAGGGGATTCAACGAAGAACAAAGTTATATTTTACATTTTCAGTGTTTTCAAATATATGTTTAGTAGAAGATTTGGAAAATAGACCCCAATTTAATCAGCTGTTCAAAATGAGTTTGATAATATATTTATATACTATAGATGTAATTTTTTAAATAATAATAAAGAAAAAAATAGTTGTAGCCACCAAATAACTATTAGGTTGAATATCAACTATTGTTAAATAATGTACGTACATGTTTTATGTTAGAAATGTTGTATAATTATTATTTTACAATATCATATGATTTATAATGTTCTACCTATTTTATTTAACAAAAATGAAATGACTTGATAAAGTTAAATACTACAATATTAAAGGCTTTGTCTTCTTTTCTCTACTTTTCTTTGACTATGCAGTTTAAAATTTCAATTCCAAAATATGGATACCAAAAACATAAAACATAATTTAAATTGCATACAAAACAAGATCTAAACTATTTAAATGATGGCCAAGTTACATCTGCCACAAGCATTTCAACGGAAAACAATGCTACCTAAGAACTGATTAAAAATCTTTTAAGAACCCACAGATACTCATTACCTTAGAATAAAGAAAAGAAAAAGAAAAAGAAAAAAAAAAAAAAGGAACTTAGAACTCGCCTGCTGATTTGAGTGAGCTTCAAATCGGGGTGCCTTGGACCTCAACTTCTCTGCTTGATCATAGAGGTTGTAGTGGAGGTAGTTACGAAGTAGAAGGTTAAGGATGGTTTCCTACATGACATTGTTGTCCATATGTAAGGTACCATAATGAACTCACGGGTGGTATGCACCGAAAAGGTTTGAAGGACTACCTGACCCAATTCATCATGGCGCAAGGTTGCAATGCGATGCAGTGCTAGGAGGTTACTGCCAATCAAAGTTTTCCACGTTAAAAGATTAATATATTCAATTAAACATTCCTCCTCATTTATATACTCCGAATTAAAACCACTAGACTCATACAAAGGCGTAAACTTAACTACCATAACCCTATTACAGTTTTAGATGAAAACTCACCCCCTTATTTCAGCAAGTTCGCCAGTGAGTTCGTAGCTGAGGGAGTAATAGAAGTAGAGCCTGGATGCTAAAACATCGACTGTTCTCCTATTTAGGCTCTTGAGCCGCGCGATGCTTGCTGAGGCGCAAGCCTTAGCCTGGAAATGTTCAGTTAGTGCTCAAGATGACAAGCCAAGAGTTGAGGAAAAATATGAAAAACACTGATTCCTTTGCATAAAACCTCACATCGTCATATTTCTTCTGATCAATAAAAAATATTAGCACAATCAAGTAGCAGAATATCTCTATCTCGGGCAGGGGGTGTTTGACAGGAGCTTGTGTTGCCGTGTCAACGTCCATTTCAAAGTCGTCCTCCTAAGCAATTGTGCAACAATTTGAAGGCTCAGAACACAACTACCATGAACTCAAATTGATCAAGCCCACTCAGAAACCAAAAAAAAAAAAAACTAGCTAACGACCTCAAATTGCATTATGCTGATGAAAATCAAAATTTCCTAATAATTTCTAAGTACCTTTGGGAGAAATGACGATAACCTAGTGTTCACCTCTGACCCTGGGGGGAGAACAAGATTCAGAAATTGAGAAAGGACAGAAGCCTTCAACTTCCGCCTCAAGGCCATGGTCAGACGAATGGCACGAACAATGCGCCGAACCTCCCGGGCATAGGCACCAATCTCAATGAGCGATACAATCTCTTTCAAAACTGATTGAAAGAAGAAATCACTAAGAAATTTAAAAACCAGGCACTCTAAGGATTGAATGAAGCCCTAAAGAACAAACATAAAAAAAATTGAAAGATATCCCAATCCCTAATCCCCAGTAGAGAGTCGCATTCAAATAAACAAAGCGCAAAAGCAAAGATTAAAAAACATAGATAAAATTTTCTTACGCTGAAGAGTTGAGGGGGAAGTTGAAGAGGACGAAGACGAAGACGGCAATGGAGCAGGAAGCTCTTTCATTTCGGCGTCTTGGGTCATCTTCGCAAGTTCTGTATGAAAATCTCACAAACTAGATAAAGTAAAACAACAACAATTTCGGTGGCAAAACAAAAAGGAAGAAACAAATCGATAGTTCAAGTGGATCCGACCTGAAATCGAGAGAAAGAACAAGATCTTCGCTGTGTAAATGGATCAGAGATGAAGAAGCAAGGGTTTCTTGAAATTTCTGCTTCAGCAAGACAAACCCTCAGAGAATGTGAGAAGAGATCAAAGTTCCAAAACGACGTCGCTTTGGCTATTAATCGGTATTTTTGAGTTTTGTGAAAAAAAAGTTTTATTTTATATATATATATATATATATATAATTTTTTTAATGCGACATGAGTCCGATTCTAACCGTGGATAATAAGAAAACCTCTGGTGGCTTCATCGAATACTAAATCAGGCATAGAACCAACACACTATCGTCAGAATACAAGCTTAGTCTTAAGCACTAGAGCTACACAAGCTAACCTCAGAAATGGGGGTAAAAAATTCTCTAATATGCTAACATAGTTTTTTTAAATTTAATCATGTTCCTAATATCATTCATAAATCTTTAAAATTCATTGATAAAAGGATATAATTGTATCTAAATATTGTAATCAATTTACTCCACAAGCCATAACAATGATCATTTATTGAAACTATCTTAACCATGGCGAATCAAATTAAACATAGAAAATTAATGAGTAGAATGGTTTTTTACTGAGTTGTGGGCGTTTATCAATTAAATGAAACCCCTCCAAAAACAGGCATATGCCGGAGAAGAATGCGGCGTGCACACGGTATTCTTTAGTAAAAGGCGAAAGAATAGTTCGCTCTGTGCTGACCGCCCGGCTCCGTGAATCGAAGCAGTTGGCAAAGCGGCTTTTTATATTCCCAAGCGGTGTCCGTTTTTGCAACTTTTCCGATGTGGGAACTAGGCTAATGTTAATGGACCAAGCACTTTTGATGGCCCAAAAGAAAATTCCACTTTGCTATTATACTATATCCTAAAATGTAAATTCATTACGTTATATTATTAACTTAATTGATACAGTTAAAATTTATAACTCGTGACATCTTCCAAGCAAATGACCTAATTGTAATTGGTTGCTATGATGTTTATTATATGTATCAAAATGTGATACGACATTTACTACTCAATCACGTTCAATTTGACCGTACTAATATTTGGGTGAAAATCAATTTTACCTAATTTTAAAATGACACCCTCTCACTCACTCTCAGCAGCTTGTGATATGTTCTTGATTTATGTTGTCAAGATCTCTAACTTTCAGTCCAACACCTTTAGAATTACGACTTATCATTGTACACTAGTTTTGATTGTTCGAGTACCTTTTGAGAACGTCATACTGTTATTTACTACATCAGGTTTTCATCTCATATCATATACTTGAACAATAATGGTAGATTTTCAACACTTCAGCGAGGAACTATAAGTTTGTTTTTCAAATATTAAATCTCTACACTTCATCATATAATAACAAAAGGTGCATCACTCTTAACCAACCCTCAAATGTCATGACCAATTAATCCGACTAATGTTCAACAAAAACACGTTCCCTACTACTAAAAGAACTTCCCAAGAGGAAACGCTTTCGGGAATCTCGACAAAGAGAAAATGACACAGCTGAGAGATGTTGTAGGTGAAAGAGGAGAATGTCTTTAAATTACGAACACTTCATAAGAAGTTTGATAGATTTTTTGGGGGTAATGAAGAAGGGCAAGGTAACAGGCATCACCAATCGATATTGGACGCTGATATCGACAACTTCTACTACCGAAAATCAGATTTACACAAGACTGAACTATCAATCTAAAAGAGGGAGGGGGGAGGGGGGAGGGGGAGAAGAACAAAGATTCTGTAAGATGATATAAATAAGTGATGCTTGTGAAACCTTTATTCACAAGCTCATCATCCCATGCGTTAAAATTATGTGCTTTTTAGAGGACGCGGAGCTGCGCAAGGAAGGCAGCACAAAGATCCAGGAAAAGAAACTGGGGGCCTTGAACCCTCTGTAGATCAAGCAAATACTTCTCTTCGCGTGTTTTGTACAGCTGACAACAAAATCCAACCAAAAACAAATGAGAACGACGCGATGTAATTAGCCCTCGACATTATCTTTTCTATAGATTATCGTGAAATAGCAACAACTCATTCATGAAAAAGCTCAAGAATAAATCAACCTTAGGTAATGTAATGTCAAAGGTCCTAGTTGCTGGGAAGGGATGAAACTGTATATTGAAAAATATGTAATCCTTTTCGAACAAGAGAAAATGGTACATTTCTTACCAATGCCCCAATAGAAAGAAAAATACCTGAACTTCGAACTTAATAACGTTCGGCGATTTTACTACGCCGTCATTTTCAATGATGGTAGACTCGTCCCCGAAGTAATGATTACTATGCACAGGGCTGTTAATCATGCCTTCATGATGGCCTGGAATTCCAGGTAACCACCTACATTTCATATTGTAGTGCCCAATCTTCTTCCACGCCACATTGAGCTCTCGTAGGGCCTTAAGGACTTCGGTCATAATTTCACGGGGATGAGCTCGAGACTGCCAAGTTAGACCAAAGAGTACAATCATAATCCGTACCTTGGGCAACATCAGTTACTAGGTTACTCAGAAAAGCAACTCAGTACCCATGCGCACACATACAACTTATAGGCATCCATAAGAAGAAAATTCAAGCATTAAATATAGATCTTCTGCCAACATGACAGAAATGGCAAGAACGCCTCATTAAAAGTTAGGCACCAAAACAGATTAAAACAAAGAAACGAACCTGTAATCCTAGAGCCCACTTCCTCTCAACGGGAAACTGTGATCTTAGGCCCATTCCTTGATAATCCATATATCCAGGAAGCCGGTGTCCTACAGCAGGACTTGTAGGATCACCAGGGTGCATAGAATTGAATCTGGTTTCCTACCAAACAATAAAAATAAAACAGTATATGTTGGATGCACAAATACTAACATGATAGAAATGGCTAATAGTGAATCTTTTTTAAAGAAGAAAAATGTAGAAAATTTAATACTTAATAAAACAAGTGGAAAAAAAAAAATTCAACTGAAACTACAATATTTAAACAAAATACAGGAGAAATACACCACAAGATGAGGCCAGAAAATTTCCCAAACTTCTTCTCTTTTGCCACTGAATGTGGAAACCTTCAGGAAGATGCATTCTGGAGGGTGGGTGGAATGCTTTTTATAATAGTATAAAAAGGAATTACGTGTTTATCAGACCAGAAAAAGAACATGAATACCATAGTCTCCTGAAACTCAGCTCCAAGATAGCCACTAGAAACACGAAACCGGTTGTCCAGCAACAAATAATAAGCAACAGTAGCCTGACATATATTATCAATAACAACGACCATCAGTAACTAGCAAGGAAGTATTTCAAGTTTCTTAAGAGAATAAGTCTAATTAATAATGCACCTCATTTTGAATCCTGTTACGAAGAGACTCCACCAGCTGATTCCTGTCAAATCCCATTTTTACAACTTCCTGAAGAATGTCTTCATCAATCTGAAAAAATAAAATAAAGTAAAATAATTAAAGGAAAAAGTTTAATTACTTGGACAAGAGAAATAAGCAATTAAGAACCTATATTGCTAAACCAGAAAAGAACTTAATTATCCTATGAAGTAGAATAGATATTGAGTACATTGGATGGTTATATGATTGACTGGTTCTACTCTTTGTTACATACCAAAAGCCTTATTAATGAAGCAAGGCAAATGGCCTACTGATAACTGCCGAGTAATCCTACCAATAATATTTTTATATCTAAAAAATGCATGAGGAATGAACAGTAAAGTATCATTCCTATTTTCTACATTGAAATCTGTTTTAAAAAAAACTATATTACCAAGTTCTACATAAATATATTCTTCTAAATTTTGAATAATGCAAGTTTCAAAACCTTACTTCCAAACAAGCCCTAATTTTAGAAATAAGAAACTCGTAGTAGACAAACCTATGTTCACAAAAAAAAAAAAAAAAAAAAAAAAAAAAAAAAAAAAAAAAAAAAAAAAAAAAAAAAAAAAAAAAAAAAAAAAAAAAAAAAAAAAGTTATCAACTGCAACTTGGGTCGACATATATTTTAATCTTAATTTTAAGTGAGAACTACATAAAAAAAGAAAAGAGGAAATTATATGGTCCAACTATGTTGAGAAGAAAGGCAGAAAACGAAGGAACACATTCAGACCTAGAAGTCTCAAGACTAAGAAAAGAATACAGAATCAAATAACATTTCTAGTAGTCTTTCCCTGTCTATAATCCAAAATAGTGAATTCAGAGGTCTTCGTGTGCAAGCTCTAAAAATGTTCTCATATGTCAGGAAATTTCCTAAAAAAAAATAAAATCTCCTGAGTAACCTAATGAAACGATTCTGCTTCCTAAAAAAATTAATAAATAAATCTATGAACTGTTCGCTTGTCTGCCAATAAAATCATGAAAACAGAGTTGGTATAATAAAAAGTAGTAATCGGTAGGTTTTGAAGCACAAGGTGAATTGAAGAGCAAAAAACCTCTCGAGCTTTACAAAGTGCAGAAAATGCAAAGGTTTGTTTAGGCTTCTATATGATAGAGTATAGTACTATGAATGACAAGAAAATGAATGTTTAAAGAAATTACAAATTTTTTCAAGAAATTGTTTAGAGAATATTTTTTAAGGATCTTTCTTAAATTTTTAGTACTGAACCTTTTTCGCCTGTTGAATTGTATCAGGTGGAGGCACGGCTAAATAGCGTGGAAGATGAGCCTGAAACCATGGGTGCTGGCGAATCTCAGGGATCGTGATGCGCTTCATTGGGTCAACCACCAGCATACTAGGGATCAGTTCTCTAGCACCAGATGATAAATGACTTGGAAGAGTATAGATTCCACCCTAAAGAACAGCAAAATTTTAGTTAAGATTTGGAGTCTTCATCACTTCTGGGACGGTTTGAATTGTAAGGTGTATATATTAAATTAAATAGGTGCAACAGAGACAACTTGGTATCCATAAGGAAGAGTCCAAGCACATGAAATCAGTATCTAAAGTAAATAAATGTTTCTCCAATGCCCCTTGAGGACCCTTAGCTAGGATACTAATAATACTAATAAGTTATGGAAGGAGGTTAATCCTCCTTGAGAAGCTGAAAATAATCAGATCATATATGCAAATACTGACATTATAAAAAATAATAAAAAAATCGCTCCAAAAGAAGTTCAAACTCACCAAGACACTTTATTCCAGCCATAACAAAAATTAAGCTAAACGAAATAAATACAGAAATACCTTTATTTTCTTAAACAGGTTGGGAATGTTTTCATCGTCAAAAGGAAGAGTGCCACATAGAAGGGCATACAAAATGACACCACAACTCCACACATCTACTTCAGGTCCAGCGTATAATTTCCCGGAGATGACCTAATTATATTAAAAAGTTATGATTGTTAAATTGAAACCCAACAACAAAATGGCAACTGCTCCTTCGGAGTTTCTGCACTGCAACAAACATACCTCTGGGGCAGCATAATTGGGACTCCCACAACTTGTCTTCAGAAAGTGACCATCTCGCATTATATTGCTCAAACCAAAATCAGCAATCTTCACATTATATTTTGAGTCTAAAAGCAAGTTCTCCGGCTTGAGATCTCTGTGAACTACCATATTCCTGTGGCAGTACTCCACACCAGAGATTATCTGTTCCATGAAGGTGAATTTCCCACAACATAACTAAGATGGAAGAATAAGACGAATACCAAGTCACAACCAATGATTAAAATTACAATTGCAACATACCTGTTGGAAAAAATTACGGGCTTCATCTTCCTGCAACCTTCCCTTTTCTACAATATAATCAAAGAGCTCCCCAGATTTTACATACTCCATCACAACATAAATGTCTGCTGGAGTCTCTATAACCTCATAGAGCCGTATAATGTGAGGATGCATGAACAACCTCAATATTTTAATCTCTCTTCTCACTGCGCCAATTTCATAGTGAGAAAAAAGTGTAAGCCTTTCCCAGACCCAAACCAACTTCATAAAAAATTACGATTAAAAATTAAAATAATGAAACGTTCATCATGAAAAAGGGTGAATGTAAACAAATTTTTGAAATCCAAGAAGGCCGATTAGCACCTTTTTCTTGTGGTGGTGGGGTTAGATGGAATGGAGGGAACCATCAAAAGAAATTAAAAGTTCTAACTTGTAAGTAGATTGCCGCCCTTCAGAAATTTAAACTAAACTTGTACTTAGAAAACAAACCTTGAAATCAAAATGAAGAAATCATGATTGACAGACTTTTCAAAAGATTCATAAATTTTATGATATTGTTTCAAGATTGAAAGTACATACAATTCAAAAAAGAATCAAACCTTTTTCTTCCATGTCCAAATTTTTTATCTTTCGGCGGTTAAGGATCTTAATAGCAACTTTATGACCAGTTAAAGCATGCTCGGCAATTTTCACTTTCCCAAATGAACCTATGCCAAGGGTCTTTCCAAGTTTATAGTTCGGTAAATTCATATCCATGCCACTACCACCGCGACCAGTTGGTCCATCCATTTGACAGATCTACAAAAATGGTAAAAAATAAGAAATGAGATCAACGTTGAAGAAAAAACATATCTTTCATATGAGATGAGAATATGATATCACCAAGTTGTTCACTAAAGAGATAGAAATGAATGAAATTGGTTATTCCAGGCATCATGAAGAAACATATAAAGGGTTACAAGCATCTTCCAAGGGGGTTAGAAAAAACACTCTCGAAAGAGTGGGTGACAAGAAAACTACACGAATCTACTCAAAATCTCAAGTCGCCAATGATAACTATGATATGGAAGTTTATTGTGCCAAAAAAGATTAAAGTTTTGCTATGGAGTTTAGTCCATAAAAGCTTAAATAATCAAGAAAGGCTACAAAGGAAGCTTAATAATGAGTGTACTTCTCCTTCAGTTTGTCCCTGTTTTTGAAGGGACAGGAGCCTATCAAGCATCTTTTCCTTAGATGCCCTTTCACTTTGAGAGGGTGGGACCTTCTTCTTAGAGCGTTTGGTTTTTGTGTATGCCGTCCAGATATGATTGTGAGGATTGGCTCTTAGAAGCCCTCAACGGCTGAAACCTAAAAGGAAAACATAGAGTTTTGTGGGGTTGTGCTTTGCAAGTGCTTGTTTGGGAGACTTGGAAAGAAAAAACAGGAGAATCTTAGAAAATAAGTCTTATTCTTTAGAAACTTTTTGCACTTTCCTACGAAATACCCATTCGTTATAGTGTCTTAGAAGTATGGAATTCTTGTGTAACAATAGCCTAGCTCAAACCTCTAAAATTGGGAGGTCATACTCCAGTAACTATTGTTTGGGAGGGAGGTTCCTTCCCCTCTTCCCTTAGGCTGTTGGTGTTTATATTTTTTCAATATACATCCGTTTCTTATAAAAAATAAAAAAATAAAAAAATAAAAGAAGAAGAAAGAAAGAAAGAAAGAAGAAGAAGAAAACTTCATTGATAGAAAAAGAAGAACAAAAGAGTGGGTGATAAGAAAACTACACGATAGCCAAATTCCCTCCAAATACTTAGAATGTATGGTATCTCTGACTTCTTCCATAACTCTATAAGTCACTTTAAAAAATTCTATATTTTCTTCCCAATGACCCCTCCCAAAAGCATGTTTCTTTTTTATAAAAAATTGACGGCCAAGAAGATTAGCTCTAGAGCTGCCAAGGCTTTTTGAGGGAAGCGCCAAAGCAATCCAAATTTAGCAAAAGAGAGAATCAGAAAGCTTGGGCATAAGGGCAATGGAGCAAGAAATGATCCAGAATCTCCCCTTGATTCTGACATATGCAGAAAAGACAGATGAGCTTATGTGAGGATATCTCCTTTGAATCCCATTTTCCCATGTTGAGGCCCCCAACTACAAATTCCAACAGAAGAACTCAACATCAACACAAAGGATGATGAGGTTGATTAATCCCCCAATTTCCCTTTCATAAAAAAGGCCTCTGGAAGAAGAGCTTACACTTTCATCCCATCTCATAGGTTACTCATAGCCACGTTTTTAGTTTTTTAAAGCACAAAATTGGGTACAGTCTGGGAGGAAAACGGTCAGAAGTTTATAAGCTGCACAACCATTAAACCTGAAACTAGTGTTTTCCCCATTCTCAGGTAAGCGAATGCAGACGCCTTCTCTTACACTTAACCGAAAAAACTCCCAAGGGGAATTCCTTCTAATTTTGTTATCAGTTGAGGTAAACCACCAGAACTCATTCAAATCCATGTTACTGTAGAGCACCACATGGCCATATAGAATCTCTTTCAAGGGGGATTCTCAAACCTAGCTTTTAAAAGAAAAACCAAAACTCTTCTGACAAACACAATTAAAGCTTTACTGTGGATAGTATAGATGGAAAGGAATAGAATAACTTTTTGATAGTTGGGTAAACCGGGAAAAAAAACATACTGCACCCACTTCGACTGCTTTCCATAATTCCACTTACCACGAACACAATAAGATGAATTCAATTACCATGGAATTTCATACTAATTCATTAAAGTTGATAGAACTACCAAAGCACGACATCAAAAATTCCCAAATTCATCATACATGGCTTTCTGTAATTTTTACTAACTTCAAACATCAAAAAACCCCAAATTCAGCACAAGTTATTAAGGAAAAAATCCATCCAAGCAACCCTCGCAAAATAAGCAGAAATTACCCACACAGATGAAAATTAATAGGAAAATACTTAACGATAACCTCGAGAAAGACTCCTGCGAGATTCAAAGAAGGGCACCGGACAGAGATCGAAACAAAATGGATTACAAACCAGCAAATTGGGACCTGAAAAACTATATAGAGACCTCAAAAATTACAGAAAACAATCAATAGAAGAAATTCAGCGCAGATGAAAAGAGAAAAAACAGAAAATCAAAACAAAGACATACAAGAAGGAGAAAGTGAGTGAGAATCGGCGTTATGAATGTCTGAATACAGAAGAAAAACCCCTTCTACGAGTGATAAAGAAAAAATAGGAGAAGAAAACCTGAAGTGAGGGGGATGGAAAGTGTAAATCTGAGGAAGACAGAGTTGAATGCTGGCTGCGAGCGAAGGGAGAACGCGACGGGGCGTGGCGATGGATGTTGGGACCGATGCGGGAGAGCGCAACGACCGGGGACTGGATTCGAAGAGAGAGAAACTCCTTTTCTTCATTTCTTTCCAAATCCAAATACTATTTACAATTTCATTGTTTTCCTTCTTTTTCATTTTTTTCACACGTTTAAAGTTCTACTCTCCAAGTAATCAACAAAGAATTTCAAGGGTTTTTTTAACGGTTTTTTAATGGACTTGAAATTTTCAAAAATCATACAAATGGTAAACTCGATGTGTAATTCATATTAAAAAATATGAGTTATTTGCGACCCTTACATATGAGTTATTTGTGACCCTTGTTATATATGAGTTATTTGTGACCCTTATATGTAAAGGATCATTAGTGATTAGTTGGCATGATCATTAGTGATTAGTTGGCATGTTATGATTTAGCATTAAACCTAAGTTATAATTACATTTGCGAATCTTTCCTTGAATCAAACGCATAGGAGTTGGATTCAAATACAAATTTATTCAACGATTTTACTAAAAAACAATACAATGGCAATAATAACTAATTAGTCTTGAGAAACATACCTAACCTTAATAAAAAAAATTCACACTAAAAGTAGACTGAAATGAAGTATTTTAACCTTGGCTTGTTGGAATTTCTCATTGAGAACTCCCTCCAAAAATAGGCGTATGCCGGTGAATGGGACGAGTACACGGTATTCTTTAGTAAAAGGCGAAAGAATAGTTCGCTTTGTACTCGACCTCCGGCTGCGTGGCTTGATGATACTTACCGCTCCCCATTTTATACTCCACTAGACTGCTGAAAATTTAGATTTTACCGATGTGGGATGTCGTTTTAATGGGCCGGAGTCTGTAATGGGCCTCTCCAATCATCCATCACTTAACTATCTGATTATTCATCCAAATATAAATAAATTTAAACGCACAATTTTAGTATTTAATTCAAATCTCAACTCTAAAATTAAATATGTAATTCAGTAGTGATTGTATTCTATAAATATTATTCTATTACAAATTATAATACATCATTTTTTTTTTATATATTTTCTTTTATCTAACCATTACATTTTTACGGCCCTGCAAAATGGGTCAAATTATAATAATAAGCTCAACAAAATAATGAACTTTGGGTGCTATAATATTATTGCTTATATATTACAACATCTAAGAAGGGAGACTGTGATGTAACATTTAAGTCTAAGCTTTTTGTGTGTGGAATATTAAGCTGTAATAACAAATTTTGATTTGTTTAAAAACGTTATATTATATTTTTGTTCATATGAATGCAACTAAATAATCCTAAGATGCAAAGTAAAAACAGATCGAAATATTTGAAAAAATAATCAAAATTTAAAACTCGTCTTAAACATATGGATGGATCCTTCTCCATCTTAATTAATAAAATAATTTACAACCATATTTATAATCATACAATTAAAAAAATAAATAAATAAATAAATAAAATTGCTATAACCTTCCATGATCCCAAAGGGTGGGCTCTCACCTCCATGAAGTATGACCCTTCTTTTATTTGTCCTCTTTTTCAGTAGATTCCCTTTTATTGGTACTTTAAAATTTGACATACCATTATTCAGATAAAATATAAATACATTATTCAACCGTCATCCACCAATCCAATCGCACTTCAAGTTCCCAATAGAAAAAGAAACGCATCATATCACAATAACATGAAGGATAGTGAACCTCATTACTTGGAGAACTTAAAGAACAGAAGTTCCAAAAGAAAAAAATGGAAAACAGAGGAATCCTATCCTAGTGTCTACTGTCGTCAAACACACACACAGTGGACCGAAAACTCAGACCTCTTTTATTGCAGCATAAGAGACCATGTCATTGGAACAGACCTCTTGGAAATGGTCTCTACAGATATTCCCGCCTAAATTCAAACAAATGGTAGATTTTGGACTAACCTGTTCTAAATAACTTGTTTAGCAGCAGCGATAACAGCCTCAACCGTGATACCGAACTCTTTGTAAATTTTCCCTGCTGGAGCACTTGCTCCGAAGCGGTCAATGCCGATTGCTTTTCCTTTGCTTCCGACGATCTTCTCCCATCCAAATGTTGTTCCAGCCTCAATACTCACTCTGGCAGAAACAGCAGCAGGCAAAACACTTTCCTTGTATGCCTCTGATTGCTCGTCGAAGAGCTCCCAAGAGACGAAGGAAACGAGTCGAACAGCCTTTCCTTCCTTTCTCAGTTCCTCTGCAGCTTTGGCGGCAATTTCAAGTTCAGAACCAGTTCCAATCAAGATAACATCGGGCTTGTTGCCTGAGGAATTGTCCGAGACAATGTATCCACCCTTTTCAACTCCTTCAATGGAAGTTCCAGGAAGATTAGGCAACTTTTGGCGAGAAAGGGCAAGAATTGAAGGTCTCTTTCGGTTAAGTACTGCAACTTTGTATGCCCCAGCAGTCTCATTACCATCAGCTGGTCGGAGCATCAATATGTTCGGCATAGCCCTGAAGCTTGCCAGATGTTCGATTGGCTGATGGGTCGGCCCATCTTCACCAAGACCGATTGAATCGTGAGTCATGACATAGATTACACCAGCTTGACTCAAGGCGGATATCCTAATGGCAGCTCTCATGTAATCTGTGAAAACAAAGAACGTAGCACAGTAAGGGATGAGTCCAGGACTGTGAAGGGCAATTCCGTTGCAGATGGCTCCCATTCCGTGCTCTCTAACACCAAATCGAAGATTACGCTCTTCAGGAGTGTCCTTTTGGAAGTTTCCGAACGATTTAAGCAGTGTCATGTTTGATGAAGCAAGGTCAGCACTTCCACCAAGGAAACCAGGGAGAACTTTCGCAAGGGCATTAAGGTTTTGCTGGGAAAGATTCCTGGTGGCATCAGCTGGGCTCTCCGGGGTGTACGTCTGCATAACACATCGAAAACACTCAGTCTTTAGGCAATAATAACGTACAATATAGTTTTTCACGAAGAAAAAAGCGAACTCTAACTACATGTCGTAATATGTCAGTTTAACAAGTAATAAACAGTCATGTTCGGGACGGGCTACTCACTGGCAGTGCTTTTTCCCAACCAGCAGCTAGTTCTCCATTAATAATAGACTTCAGTTCAGCAGCTTCCTCTGGGTAGTTCTTCTCATATTCGGCAAACTTAGTGTTCCATTCAGCTTCAAGAGCAGCTCCCTGGGGGATGTGACGGCTCCAGTGCCTATAGGATAAAACAAGGGTAGATCAACAATGAATCACCCTCTTTAAACTAAAAATACCGATAGTTCATTTATCATCTGTATCCATACTTCTTAACATCCTCAGGCACGTGGAAAGGCTCGTACGGCCATTGAAGGTTCTGTCTCGTGGCGTCAACTTCCTTTGCACCTAGTGCGCTACCATGTACGCTGTAGGAATTAGCCTTGTTTGGAGATCCATAACCAATGGTTGTGGTCACCTACAGCATTTTAAACGTAAATTCAGCACACCCAATTTTGAAGAAACTCATCACAACTTGGCAAAGCTAGTTCAGATTCACGTCCGTAAATACTAAGATTAACTTTCCCATAAACTCCCTGATACTAGACTATGATATAACAGCTTAAATTTTACTTTCACATAATTTGAACTACGAGCAATATTACAGAGCTATGCAGGAAAACAAGAGCTCTGTGCATCAAAAGTTCTGAAGGGATTGCAAACCTTGATCAAAGTGGGTTTATCTTTTACAGCTTTCGCTTCCCTAATGGCAGCACGAATCTCGTCGTAGCCATTATTTCCATTTTTCACCCAGATAACATGCCACCCTAGACCCTCAAATCGTTTGTCAACACTCTCAGTGAATGCAATCTCCGTGTCGCCATCAATTGAGATGTGGTTGTCATCATAGAAAGCAATCAGTTTGCCTAGTCCCCAGTGCCCAGCTAGCGAACAAGCTTCATTGGCTATTCCCTCCATTTGGCAACCATCTCCCAGTACAACATATCTGCCAATTGAATAAAATGAGTAAAAAAGAATAATACAGCATCACAGAGTGTTCTTTATAAGGGATCGAAGAAGTTTACTGATTAGCGTCAGATATCATACGTGTAATGGTCAACAATTTCATTATCGGGCTTGTTGAAACGAGCAGCTAAATGCTTCTCAGCAAGTGCCAAACCAACGGCATTTGCAACACCCTGTCCAAGAGGACCTTCACAAAACAAAACAATTAACAATCAAACAAAAGCAACAACAGTGTCCAAACCTTATGTACTTTAACTTCGATACAAGAATCTAACCAGTCGTTACTTCAATTCCGGGTGTCTCGAAGTTCTCAGGGTGTCCAGGAGTTCTGCTTCCCCATTGACGGAAACTCTTTAAGTCTTCTTCCTGATCATTAACAAATCTAAATTCATCAGTCACAGTGGATATAAATTGTCCCTTTACAGAGAAAAATGGATTAGTACACAGTTCAAATCAAATTATATTCTTAAAACCCATACAATATTAATTTTTGTTATGAAATCTAACAAGAAAATTATTAAGTTTAGTTGAGCAGTAAATTTCAGTCCAGAATTTAAACATACGCCTTTAGTACTATGCAACCAGGCTTAACCAACACTAAACCCAACCTCAACCTAACTTGATGGTATAATCTTAACGAAAGAAAAGTCAGGGGTCGATATCTTGGGCCATATAATTCCATAACCAACAAACTTCTAAAAGAAAAAGTAACACGTTTAAATTACACAAATGAGGAAAAGGAAAGATGAGACAAACATTTCAATACCATGACCAAATAGGACGCCATCAATAAGTAGTAAAAATCAGAACAAACCGAGATCCAGTTGAAATCCGAAATCATAGGAGTCGAACAACGCCAAAAAAGAAAAAACAGATCAAACCCAAACAAAGCAACAGAACGAGAGGAGGACAAACTCAGACAAAGCTTACCTTAACACTATCATACCCAGCAAGGTGAAGCAAAGCATAGTGCAGCATACATCCATGGCCGGCCGACAAGACGAACCGATCCCGATTGAACCAGTAAGGGTTCTTGGGATTATACTTCATAACCTCATCGTACAAAACATGGCCCATCGGAGCGCAACCCATCGGCAAGCCCGGATGGCCGGAATTTGCCTTCTCCACAGCATCGATCGAGAGGAAACGGATCGTATTGACGGACTTCTCGATCAACGACGTCTCAGTGGTCTTATTGACCGTCTCAGCAACCGAAGCTCGAACCACTCCACGGAGGGACCGGCATGGCCTGATCCGTCGAGACGATGCGGCGATGGCGGCGGAGTTGGTGGATTTGAGGCCGGAGAAACTGGGAAGAGAGCGAGAGGAAAGAGAAACGCGGTCGGCGGATGGATTTGAATCATGATGAGAGGTGGCTCGGGGCAATAGCGCTTGCGAAAGGGCCGCAGAGGAAGTGGACGCCATATCTGAAGAAGGTTGAAGAATTCGAGACGCAGAGGGTGGTTTTGGTACTGATTTGCTGAGAAATGGCTTCCGGGATTTTAATTTCGACGGAGAATTTTGAACTTTGGTTGTTGAACTTCCTCGTGGATGACGACAGGTGAACGAAGATGAGAGATTCGCCGTTGGATTATTCTATAAACATACAATCTCAGCCGTTGATTGTCAGCTAGAAATCCAGTACATCTCAATTTATTAATTTATTATATATGGAAAAGAGAGAAAAAAAATACAGGAATTTGAAATGAAACTTTCTTTCTATTAATTATACTTTACAAATAAAATGAATGTAAATAGACCAATCATTTTTTCCTTCGCAAAAAATAATTATAAAGTTAAAAAATTTCTCTCTTTTTTCGTTTTTTTTATACATTTAATAAGATTAGTAAATAATATTATTGTGAAATATTAAATTATATATAACTAATTTTTCTATTTAAAAACCTTAGAATCAAAATATTTTCATTTAATATTTAGTTAAAGGATTATTGCTTTAGCCGCCGCCGGGGTCTATTTATTTCTACTTTGTATCGGTATAATATTTTTTATTTAAAAACAAAACACTTTATTTTGTTTTTGGCCGAAATCATTGATCTTTCCGTTGAACATTTTAATTAAAAAATATAATTTAGAATACGGATAAAAAAGTATACCCACGCCCATGGTGCCATTTGAGTGTATTAATTTTCATATGTTCTTAAATATTTATTTTAAAGATGATTTTTAATGCTACTTTTTAATTAAATGTTGATCTGAACAGTTAAAGTCTAAGTAAACTCAGATTAAACAAATTTTAATGAATAAAAAAATGATTTTTTAATATATATTATATTTTTCACTTTTTATTTAAAAAATGAAATCCTGCTCATAAACAGTTGGAATTTAAACTTGTTATTTAAAAGGTTTCAAATACAAAGAATTGTTATTAGAAAAATAATTTTTAATGGAAAAGTACAATTTTTCCCTATTTTGAAGACAATGACCAAACTACCTTATTTGAATCCCACGTATAACGTATGTTAAATAAATCAATTTTTTCCTCTCAAATATAATAACAATAATGATAATATAAATCGCCAATGATTGAACCATATAAGAAATAATAATTATAACAAGTTTATTTAATTTTAGAAACAGTCGAGCAATTTATTTAATCTATAAGTTGTTTTTATTTATTTTGAAAATATACATTTTCTCTATTCTTTATTCGGTCGTAAACTCAAATACGATCAATTAACTCAACCACCATTGGAATTCATTTATTTATTTTTTCTAAAATGATAAATATCATTTTAATAGAAGTAACACGTAAAATTCAAATTAATATCTAATATTCTAATATTCTAATATAAAGGATAATGTAGCCAACTAATTTGACCCACCTAGAAATTATATATATTTGATTTTTTTTATAGTATGGTTTTGATTAAAATAAGACTTTATGGTGGGTTGTTGGCATCGAATATAAGAAGTTTGGTGGGGAAATCAAATATGCGTCGTTATTTTCTAAATTTAAAATTTTATTTTAACAAAATAACTTAAAATTAGCAGTAATTAAGATTTAAAATTGAAATTAGTGCTTAACAAAATAGATGCCAAATATAAAATATTGGAGGGAGTTGGTGGGGGAAAAGATGGGACCTACCTTGTTGACTCTCTGAAATTATAGAAAATATACTTTTATGGATTTATTTTAATATCTAAAAACTACATAATTCTATAAATTTCTGTCCTTAAGATAGGAAGGCCCATGGGCCTTCCTGCAATCCAATATCTTTTATGGGCCTTCCTGCAATCCAATATCTTTTACTCCAACATTATTTTAGATGTATTTGTTTTATCTTTTACTGAAATATCAATTTTCAATTAAAAAACATTAATATAAAAGTTTTTGAATATAAATTAATAATAATAATAACGCTAATAAATCACCCACCCTCCGTTTTTTGGCGCTCACTCTCTACTCCGAACTTAACGAACAAAACAAATCCATAGTACGGGGAAAAGCGGCCGAATGGCAGTGTGTTGAGGACAAGCGTCCATGGCTGCCGTGGTCAACTTCAACGCAAATCCGGTTTGTTTCATTCAAAGCATCTGCCATGCATGGCTATCTTCAGTTTCAGCACTAGATTTCCTGCCTTTCCACTCGGATTTCAAAGCCTCATTTTCCCTCTTTCTCCATTTGCGAGCAGTGGGAGCGATTTTTTTAGGGCGATGGAGTCAAAACCAGAGCTCAATGGGACCGTTTCTTCAGGCAACGACCAACTTCAGGTAATAATGTGGCCTCATCATGATTTTCTTGCTTTGCTTTGGCTTTACTTCAATTTTCCCTTTTCATGATTTTGCCTCCGATGCCGCACATCGGTCAATTCATGCTATCATTGTCCATTTGTGCTCTCTATCTCTTTCTCAAAAAGTTCATTTTTATTCACAATAGGGTTTGCTTTTGACTGTTTGAGCTGGTGGATTGATTAGCCATCTTTTGTTTTTTCTATTACAAAATGTTCCTGATAAATTGATATAAACATGTTTCTTTATTATTTTGTTTGAACAACGCATTGAGTCTATACTTTTCTTTTACTTGGGTAATGATTTAGTTCCCATCCAGACTAAGGCCCCCTGTATTTTTTGTTTGATTCTTCATCACGGTATTTAGTGCTGTTTTCACTTTTCTCAAAGAATTATCTAAATGATTATCAAACATGAACTAAACTATTATCTCAAAAAATTTAGATTATTATCTCAGAAAGTTTAGGCGACGATTGGCGGTTGTTGTAATGATTAGGCCCTACTGTGAAAAATTCTACTAAATGTAACAAAGTTTCTTACCCGTGTTGATTGAAGAGCCAAATGTGTTTTCAGAGACTAAATGCCTTCCTAAGCCCACTTGATCATCACTTTATACAACAAAGTATTGATATAAGATTAAATTTACTACAACTTATTCGCTTAAGCTTATGGATTCGATGGTGATTTAATATGAGAGCAAGTAGTACTATGTTTAAACACTCATACTCTCATTTCTCTTCAATTAATATGGATTGACAACCATTTCCTCGATCTTGTTCTAATTTTCAAATCCACAAGTGAGAGGAGTATTGGAGCATGGAGATAAAAATTAAATTTATCATATAGCCCATCGATTTAGAACAACTTCTTATCTTTTAGGACACTACAATACTAGATAGATTTGCTTTCCCCTTTTTATTTTTTAACTAGAATGACACCATTTGAACTGTTATCTTCATCAAAAGTAAAAGTTGCTACAGTCCATTAAACATATACTTTAATCTCTGATGCTGCATCAACGATAGCTATTAATATATATTTTATTTAGCTTTCATTTGATATTGAAATGGACTTTTATAAAAATTTAATAGTATCGAAAATGTTGCAAAAGGTGGCAGATCTTCATCAGTTGGAGAATGGCCAAGAAGGGTTTCAGAGTTCAGGCTCAGAAGAAGCTGCTTTGGCTGATCAAAATGTCAAAACAACAGCAAAAGGAAGAAAAGTTGGTGGGTGGAATTGTGGGATGCTGCTGCTAGGTAAACAAAACTCGTTTATGTGGTCGTATTACAAATACCTGAGAATCTCAATGCCATTTTCATTTCAAGTTCGGCATTATCATTTTCCCAAAGGGATAGTTTAATAACATTCGATTTTCTCAATTGTTGCCATTTTCAGAAAAATAGATGGAGCATATTATAAACTAAGAAAGTTAAATTAGCATTTTGGTTACGTCAACTTGAATATAGCTCAACTAATTTGCGTGTATGCCCTGAACTAAAAGGTCAGAGATCTTCTTGTCCCATGTGTTTAAGGAAAAAACAAGATTTTGATTCTGCTTTGAGTTGTTCGGAAACATTCTCATTTCCAGTCTCCAATTTTAAGAACATATATGATGTTGTGGAACAAGCTCCAACTTTTATCTCCCCTCCAAATGCTTAGAAGTTGGTTTGGTAACTGTTGCAGTGAATCAAGGATTGATCACACTGGCATTTGCGGGAGTTGAAGTGAATTTGGTTCTGTTTTCAAAGTCAGTGCTGAGGCAAACCAATGCTGAAGCAGCAAATACATTCAGCAGATGGATGGGAACCACTTATTGCTTCTCTTTGTTGGGTGCATTTCTCAGCGACTCATACTTAGGAAGATATCTCACTTGTGTAATTTTTCAACTTGTCTTCATTGTTGTAAGTCAGCTTCTTCCCTTGTTATTCTGTTGCAAGACGATTTGATAACGACTAAATGCACATACATTTACTTTCAACTTTTAGAAATACTCTTGGTCAAATTCCAAGAACAAGGACGTATTGTAGATATCAGCCGACTGTAAGTTACTTCAAAATTTATTTTCTACTTTTTAGAAGAAAAAAAAACATGAAAAATTATTCTACTGCTTATGTATACTTTTCTAGTAAAACTGTTCTCATGTCATCATGTGTGATCCATTTCTGAGAATAAGTTTCCTGTGGTTAATCATGAGTATGTAAAGGGTTACCAAATAACTCTAAAAAACAAGTTGAGAAGTTGTTTGGCAGATAAGTTACCTCACAATCTCCTCTCCTTATTCAATTTTTGAAACTTGAGGGAATTTTTTGAAGCGGGCTGTCAAGGGCCTGCTTGTTGTACTTCGCTCGTGGCTCGCCCTGCTACTCGTTGGGTAGGCTTAGCTCACCTTAGAGTCGGAGAACTTCGATAGACAATTAAGGGTTTTGTAAGTTTTTAAATTCGCTAAGGAATAGTCAATAAATTAGCTTAGAAAACTAAAAACAAATTCTTTATTACGTGAGATCGAGGTTACAGAACGATATTATTGCTACATGAACTAACTTCATACTCTCTTTTTGCAGGGTTTGATAGCACTTTCCTTATTAACTCATATATCTCTGCTCAAACCCAGTGGTTGTGGAAAAATAGGCCAATTATGTGACCCTCATGGCTTAACTGAACTCATGATATTTTACATATCAATCTATCTAATCGCCTTAGGAAATGGAGCCCCCGAGCCTGCATTGGCTACATTCGGTGCAGAGCAGTTTGACGACAAGGATCCTAAGGAAAAGCAAGCCAAGGCCTCGTTTTACAGCTACTTCTATGTGTCAATAAACATGGGGTGTTTGATTGCAGAGACAGTTTTGGTTTATATAGAGAACTTGGGGCATTGGATGGTGGGGTTTTGGATATGTGCTGTGTGTGGATTGCTTGCCTATCTGTTGTTATTAAGTGGAACTTCGAAATATAGACAGTCCAAACCTTCTGGAAATCCTATATCAAGATTCTCTCAAGTTATAATGGCTTCCATGAAAAAGATGAATCTAAAAATGCCCTCAAATGGAGAAGGTCTTTATGAAGGCCCAGGGGGGAAAGAGGGTACAAGGAGAATGCTTCACACTGAAGGCTTCAAGTAAGTGGGTCTTCTTTTTTCTTTCTTTTTTCTTTTTTCTTCGTGTGATATAATTAAAAAAGGTTTTAGATAAAAATGAATGTCAACTTTAAGTGATAACTTTATGAGACACTGAGGTGTTTTATCATAATTTTCCATTTTTGTAATTGTAATCTAAGTAAAATGAATTTACTAAAATTATTCTTAGTTATATTTTCTAAAAACACATTACACTTCTAAAAAGTTTTATTATTAACCTGTGAAGATATTGAACAGCTATATATATATATGTATGTATGTATGGGGGTAGTTGTGATATGACTGAAGCCTCAATAATCAAGATGCTGACCTGAAACTTTTTGGTAGATGAACATTTTTTTTTTTTTTTTTTTTTGAATAATGCAGATTTTTGGACAGAGCAGCCATTCTTACAGAAGAGGAGACAAACTTGATATGCAACCAAGGGCAAACGGCAAATCCATGGAAACTTTGCACTGTCAGTCAGGTTGAGGAAGTGAAATGCATTTTGAGGCTTCTTCCAGTCTGGTTGTGCACTATTTTCGCCTCTGTTGTGTTCATTCAAATGCTCTCTCTTTTTGTTGAACAAGGAGCTGCCATGGACACCCTCGTTGTGTCAAACTTCCATATACCTCCAGCCAGCATGACCGCCTTCGACATTGTAAGCACGACCTTGTTCATCATGCTTTACGACAGGCTCCTTGTTCCTTTATACATCAGAAT
Source organism: Cucurbita maxima (assembly GCF_002738345.1). Classification (NCBI taxonomy): domain Eukaryota; kingdom Viridiplantae; phylum Streptophyta; class Magnoliopsida; order Cucurbitales; family Cucurbitaceae; genus Cucurbita; species Cucurbita maxima. The sequence goes on from NW_019272042.1 coordinate 179,629, forward strand.
TACAAAACGAAAGCCAAAACCACCAAGTGAGCTACAAAGGATTGGGATCGGCCTAGCCATTACAGTAGTAGCACTTGTAATTGCAGGCTTTGTCGAGCAAAGACGGTTGAAGTATGCAAGTGTTACTGGTAAAGAAACTAGTTCTTTGAGTATTTTCTGGCAAACGCCACAATATGTACTCGTGGGGGTCTCCGAAGCATTTGTTTACGTAGCTCAGATGGATTTTTTCACATCACAAATACCAGACGGATTGAAAAGCTTGGGAATGGGACTTTCCATGTCTTCATCAGCAATGGGGAGTTATCTTGCAAGCCTGATTTTAACTACTGTAATGGCTATCACAAAAACTAATGGTAAGCCCGGTTGGGTTCCCCCGAACCTGAACGACGGTCATTTGGACCGGTTTTTCTTTCTATCAGCCACTTTGACTGCTCTCAACTTGGTCTTGTACCTTGTCTGTGCCAAAAGGTATAAAGGTTCTATAATAGAGAAGCAAGATGAAGACCTAGAAGAGGAGTTTGATAGTGAGTTCAAGTAAGAATCTTTTTTAGACAGGAAAATTGCAGGGAACAAAGACTGTTGAGCCACAGCATGGATATTATCATCTTTGATAAGAGAGGTTTGGCAATAATACAAGTTCCAGTCTTAGTTTAAACATTACTCATTTTATTTTAGAATTTTTTTAGAATCCGAAGATTTGAACCTCCAACCATTCTAAATATTATCGTCTTTGGGATGACGCAGAAGGACGATTTTCAATTTTTATTCCATATATATGGTTCCTTCAACTTTTGAATGATAAACCATATTGCCTGAAGTACATATAAAACCTTGGCTCATCACTCTCACTTCACTGGTAGTTACTGGGTGATTAAGAACAGTAGCAAGAAACCTAATAGATGAAGTAGACGAGGCTTCCTTTTTTTCACTTTGCCATCTTAGCTGTGAGTTCTCTTACCAACTTGGCAGCAACCATGGCTGTCATCCCATCGACGGTGTCTCGCTGAGGGTTGAACTCATCGACGTCGGCGCCCACGATATCCCCTTTGAGATTGTGAATGATGTTCAGAACACAACAGAAAGACAAACCTCCTGGCTCAATATGAGACACTCCAGGAGCGAATGCAAACCTCCTGGCTCAATATGAGACACTCCAGGAGCGAATGCTGGATCGAGGGAGAGAGTCCAAATCTATTGAAACGTAAACACCCTTTACGCCTTCCCCCAATTTCTGCATATCATATGATACAGTAAGAGTTAGGAAAGCAAAGCAGACAACGCCTAGCAAGGATCATAGAAGAAACACAGTACCAAATTTTCCAAATAGTCGCGATCTCTAGAAAAGGTTGGCATTTCATATAGCTCCACTCCAAATCTTTTGCACTGCTCTCTTCCTGCTTGAGAGATTGATCTTATACCAACCTGAAATGAAAAACCATTACTCAAGTTCAGTAGAACATCAGTAATAATATACGAGTGGCAACAAGGTTTTGATTCATGCTTATGAGATTCAGAGGAAAGAAAGTTACCTGCAAAAGTCGCCTGGCATAACCACCTTCCATAATTCGTGCAAAAGAAGAAGCATGTGAAAAATAGTTTCCTTCATAAGCATTATAATTATCAGGATGGGCATCTAGATGAAGGATATCAACTTGACCCCCAAGCTTCTCAGAAACAGCTCTGACAACGGGGTAAGATATGGAGTGGTCGCCTCCTAAAACCAATGGGCGTGGTGGATTCTGATGGATAAAGATTACTGAATGTTGATCCAGAAACTACAGTAGACACTAGATCCAAGTCTGAGGAGAAAAATGATGGATTAAAAGAAAAATAAGTTCAGGAGTGACTCACCTCTTCCATGACCAGCTTTACAGACTCGCTCACAACTTTCATCAATCTTTCATCATCTACACCACAGTCCCTGATTTCTTGGACAGGGACATCACCAACGCCAGTTAGCACTCTGGGGTCAGTAAGTTCTTTCCCTGCATCACAAAAGCATTGTTTTTCCACTGCCATGTTATTGCCAACGGATTTCATAATTTGAGCTAACATAGAACTTTGTTGTCTTGTCATGTAGTCCAACTTGCAGGTAAATGAATGTCCAGACAACACAATACACATTCAAAATCCCATAGGTTTCACAATTAGCTTCTGAAATCAGAACGTAAAAGCCCACATGTCATCATTCATGCCTAATTTCAAAATCTTAAATACAAGACTACAAAACAAATTATGATTTACCATCTTGAAGAATAGAAAATATTGTCAATTACAGAGAAGAACAGAGGATTAAGCTACTATCAACCACGTAAAAGCTCAAGCCTACCACTAGCAGAAATTGTCTTTCTTGGACTTTCCCTCAAGATTTTTAAAAAATGTCGGTTAGGGAGGGAGGGAGGGAGAGTTTTGACACCCATATAAGAAATGTTTTGATTCCCTCTCCAACCAACGAGGGATCTCACAATCCACCCCCTTGGAGCTTAGCGTCATCGCTGGCACACTACCTAGTGTCTGGCTCTAATACTATTTGTAAAATCTCAAGCTCACTGCTAGTAGATATTGTTCTCTTTGGACTTTTCCTTTCGAGTTTCCCCTCAAAATTTTTAAAACGCGTCTACTAGCTGTGGGCTTAAGTTGTTACAAAGAATAAAATACTAAGTTAATTTCATGAAAACTTCACAGAGGCTCTGAAGTTGGATTTGTGCTCCCGCACCGGATGGCTTCCTTGATCCGAGGAGGTGCAAACGCTGGGCCTTGAAGAAATGATGAGTTTTATGTCCCAAAGGGAGTGGATTGAAGGGAAGGAGTGTCAGCGAGACGCTAGGCCCTGAAGGGGATGGACTGTGAGATCCCACGTTGGTGCAAGGAGTTGGACTCTGGAGGGAGCAGATTGGGGTCCCACCCCGATCGGAGAAGGAAAGGAGTGTTTCCTTTGGCTTTTGCGGCGATACAAACATATTTAACATATTTAAGTAATGGTAGAGAATTTCCTATCAGTAGGAGCTTTCCGGCCCCCAAGCAAATCAACCTCCAATAACAGCAACGAGCAGCAAATACAGACTCAAGAAAGAAAACACGAAGAGCAAAAAAACAGTGCAATTCGCAACTCGTGAAACTCAAAGGATCTTTCACAAATCCAAACGCAAGAGCTCAGGGAAAAAGATAAAAACAGAACTGAAGCAGAATCATGAAATGAAAATGGAAATGGAGAAGGACAAAAAGAGCATCGGAACTTACCGATGAAGGGCGAGCGAGTCGATGGAGTGAATGAATGAATGAATGGGCCAATCAGCACAGTGGAAGAGCGTTCTTTCCAATTGCCGCCCCGTGACAGTTAAAAAGCGGCAAATAAAGTAAGATTTTTTTTTCTTAAACAATATTATTTCCTTATATTTCTATTTTTATTACTTTTTTTTTCTTTCTAAAGAGTATTTATTAGTCTTTTATTTATAAATTAAAAGAATATTTTTATATTACTTTTCTTACCAAAATTAAAATTAGGATTAAATTTCATACTGTGTCTAACTTTATAATCAACATTATTCAAGCTGATAGGTCAAAAGACGTTAAAACTTTTTGACATGTTACCTTTTGAAAAGAGTATGGATCAAAATGGAACAAATGTTGAAGTTTAGGGATCAAAATGAGATTAGCTCTGCATTGCCATTCATCCCCAACTGATCCGATGGAATTCTGCAAAATTAGTTGTGTCAAGTGCTATTGGCAGCTACCTATGTGCTACCGAACCGTTGAGACATGGATGTCGCAAACGGGTGGCGGCTATAGAAGGAATCCAACTTGCATTATGATAGCCGTTCTTAGGAAAGTCTTCAAACACCAACCATGTTCGTCTAGAAGGTTGAGCTGGTTGGTTAGACAATAGGACTCAAAAAGAAAGTCTTCAAACAGCAACTATGTTCGTCTAGAAGGTTGAACTAATTGGTTAGAAAATGGGAATCAAAAAGTGTCCTCAAGTTACTCGCAGTTCTTATGAAAGTCTTCAAACAACAACCATGTTCGTCTAAGGTTGAACTAGTTGGTTAGACAACGTGAATCAAAAAGCATCACCAAATTACTCAAAGTTCTTAGGAAAGTCTTCAAACAATAACCATGTTCATCTAAAAGGTTGAGCTAGTTGGTTAGACAACGAGAATAAAAAAGCATTGTCAAGTTACTCACAGTTCTTAGGAAAGTCTTCAAACAACAACCATGAGTTCGTCTAGAAAGTTGAGCTAGTTGGTTAGACAATGGGAATCAAAAAGCATTGTCAAGTTACTCACCGTTCTTAGGTAAGTCTTCAAACAACAACCATGTTCGTCTAGATGGTTGAGCTAGTTGGTTAGACAATGGAAATCAAAAAGCGCCAGTTCTTAGGAAATCCTTCAAACAGCAACCATGTTTGTCCCAAGGCTTCAGATCCATGAATTGGAGGTTCCATCCTCTGAACTCAGAACTTGGAAAAGAATAAACCCAAGTTAATGCAATTTGAAGATATACAGCAATGAATTTGAATTGTTAATAAATGATATGAATTACATTTTCTAAGTATAAATGGAAGAGGTTATGTAACCCAAAAATATCATCCATTTCATATTTAAAAGAATCCAAGAAAAGACCCATGGAAAGTCCAGCTTTCCAATAATTGAACATGGTTATTAGGCCTTTAATCTTGTTCAAAAGGGGAAGAGAAGCCCTATACATGAGGGCCCCAATCCCCTCCACAACAGCCACAGCCAATGCAGCAGATAGAACATCCCAGTCACCTGTTTGACCAATAACAGTTGCAAATGCAGTTGCACTGTAAAACCCAACCAAGAAGAAGAGTATCTTCAATGGAAGATTTTTCCTTAACTCGTTAATTCTCGCATTCAACTTGGTTTGAATAGCTGAAATAATTCGTGTCAGTCTCGTTCTGCCATTCGAGCTATTTGAAGGAGGATCAAATGGACTCTCTTCCACACTGCTCCTAATGGATAAGGCCATCTTCCTGTACCACAAAGAATAATAACAAATTACAAACATAGACTAATCATACAACCACGATTCTTCTCAAGTAACGTTAAAGATAGCTTAAAAAGTTTACGCCTGTGAAGGCTATGAGAATATTTGCTCAACATTATGCCATCCTGTTGTCTTTCACATATGGCATATCACCGTTTCCCTTTGAGGTGCACCCTTAAGTTTACAATCATTATTTCCCTTGTGTTGCCAAGGGCCCAAGAGAAATTTTACTATAGGCTTTGCAATGAATTTACGAAGTTCAAGTGTTCTACCAAGTAAGGAAACTATAGTGTACAATTTGTAGAGTACAATAATCAAGAGATGCAGGAAGGGAAGAAAACAAGCTGCTTGACTGACTTTATAACTTGCATTTCTTGAACAAATTCAACATTTTGATGCTCGTAACGCCATAAAAGAATAGCATAACTAACCTAACCTAACATAGTCCCTAGCAATTACAGCTACCTTAAGTAACTTACTTGAAGTTCTTTAGCACTGAAGGTTTGGTCACATAGAAGGAAAAAGAGTGATGGTGAAGTTGACCATGGAGCACATAAGTGTTGTAAAAGCATGCTGCGAGGCCGGGAACCGAAACTCTTGTTTTCGCATATTTTGGAGATTGAAGCTTACTGGTTCTTGGATAAGGGGATAACAACCTCATTGGAAATGCCATTACATTATCTTGAACTGCAAGCAATATTCAAGTACTTTTATTGAGGAACACATAACTTCTTTATATAGAATCTTAAAATAAACGAAATCATCACATATCTATTCCTTCATGCCTTGGTCATTTCAAAGAAACGATAAAACGATGAAAAGACAGATTTATGAGTTCCATATGTCCTCAGTTGCTGCTTGGAGCTGACAGTTCCTTTATCTCTTCACAACTTTATCATATGAAATTTGTCTTTAGAAATAATATGCGAAATCTCTCTTTAATCTAAATCCGCTCTGCCCATTACCTTGTGGGCGTGAACCAAATAGCTTAGAGTTAGTAAAAATAAGCAAATGGTTCAAATTCAACTGCAGAACTTAAAATCTATTCGCACAACTCAGATACAATCTTCCTAATCGTCAAATTTTCAATTTCTGTAAATCTTTCAGCCACAGTCCTTTACGCACGCTCTAAATTACACTGAAATACAACGATTCAGTCGTAGACATTCAAGGTGCAGACCAATTTCCTGCAAACCTAATTAGAATTCTATCAATTGAACAACAGCTCGCAGAGGGGAAATTGAAGTAATCTGAATAGACATTAACCAGAAAATCAAGAAATAGGTTGAATAGAATGCTTACAGATCGATATCCGAGCCTAAGCAACTTGTCAGATTATCTTTCACGATTCTCCCATGGAGGTTTAGCTGCAAGAACTGTTCGTCTCTTTCATCAATCGTCGGTCTTAGGCGTGGGGGCAGATTTTGGCGCCGTACCTTAGAACTCGGATAGTCCATTTTTTAGCCAATTTAATAAAAGAGAAAAAGAAAGGCAACGGGTTAAAAATTTAAGACTTTAAAATATCATTTTTTTAATTATTTAATCCAAATGACTAAACTTGAAATTTATTATAAAGTACGAGACATTTTAAAAAATTGATAGTATAATAACTAAAATAGGATGAAATCTAAAATATGTGGGCTAAAATAATATTTTGACCCAATTGAAATATATAATTATTCTATTTTAATATACTATTTTCAAATATTCCGGTTATAAATCTTAAAATAGCCCAAAATTAATTTTTTTTCCGCGAAAAAAATAGTAATAGCTTCAATTCAATAAAAAATAAAAAATAATGTTTAAACTTCATGGCATCAAAGGTCCCTCCATCAATTTTTCTATTAAACATGTCACATATTTTTATAAATTTTTATGATTAAAATAATATATTTATCTAATTATTATTTTTACATCTCCTTTCATCCATTTTCCTTAAGTTCTACTTCCTCATCAACCCTACACGATTATGAGATCCGGTAGCAATATTGATAAACTTTATGCAAAAAAAAAAAAAAAAAAAAAAAAGGGTTTTGTTTTAAATACTTGCATATTTCGCGTGATCTACTTTTTGGTTCTAAGAGTGAATACTATCATCACGGTCTAACATTAGCTATTTTAGATTGCTTTGTTCTTGCTCACGTGCTTTCTAAGAAGATTCTTAAGAGGTCACCCTACAATTGCTCAAAGTAAATCACGACTCATTATAGAGTTATAATAGAGATTAATATTTTGTTATCTAGTTTTATGCGAATTCATATGTTATGCATGAACGATTTGAATCAAATCATTTGTATCAATTACAAAGTATCAATAACGTACTAGGATAAGACACTCAACCTTATTCATATATTATAGACCCTTTAGGTTATTAATTGAATACGATTCTTCCCTATGTCAACCACATACTCAAATTGTTTAAGCACAATTATAAACCATCGTGATAACGTTAGGTAAAAAAGTATAATGCGTTAACGACNATCATAAACCTGTAGAGATTTATAATTACAAGAAATTAAGGTATACCAACTCTATCAAAGAAACTTCAAAACAAAGATAAAGGCTGGATGATGCCTCGTGTGAATTATGATGAACAAAAACTAGGTGAGGAACACCAACACAAAAAGGATGATGAACAAAGCTACCAAGAATAATATCATCATTATCTGCCCCTTGGCGCTGGCCTTCTTCATCACCACAGCTACTTTTTTCTGTAAGGTTCCATACAAGATAAAAGGGGAAAGCAATGTTTAAATACCATTTTGGTCACTCACTAAGCTTTCGAATTTGTTCTACTTTAGTTCATAGACTTTTAAAATATCTATTTTAATATATGAAATTTGAAATAATAATCATTTTGGTCCTTGCTATATTTTATTTCCATCTAATATCCACTAGTCAAAGGCTCGTTGTTTCAATCTCGTGTTGATACACATATTTGTCATTAGTTTGTTAAAAATAAAATAAAGGCAAGGACCAAAATGGTTTTTTCTTTTTTTTGGAAGTCTAAAGACTAAAATAAACCTTTTAAAAGTTAAGTGACCAAAATTAAACAAATTTGAAAGTTCAAGGAATAAAATAGAACAACTTCAGAGCTGAACAACCAAAATAGATTTTTTTTTTTTTTTTCTAGAAAAAACCCATTTGATTTGATTACTGCTAAAGATTTCAGAATCTCATTATTGTGAATCTTAAGCTAATATTCGTGCATATGACCAGCATTGAGATCATGAACACACCTGAACAAAATCAAGACGATTCGATGTACTGTCCATTTCCATCCCTAGGTTGTCAATAATTTTATCCTGCATAGAAAGATTTTTTTGAGTCTTAGAAAGTTCATCAGACTGCAGATGTATAGAGAGAATCAATTAGCAGCACTGCAACCTACAGAATGTACACCTGTGCAAGGAGCTCTTCATGTATTGTGAGCCCAACACCTCCAATTCTCACCACACTCGCACTCAATTCATCCAACTCCTCGTCCTGCTGCCTATGAATACACATTTTGCAGGGGATCAAAATCCAGGTGAGTTGACAAGTACTCTACTCTACATAAATTTTATTATGTTATTCTTGTACTTCATCATCATACTTGATTTAGAGATAGGTTTCCACTTAAGCAGGAGGATTCTGTTAACAACCCGGGTAAGAAATATATACATTACCTTATTAGAAGCAGCTGTCTATCTGATTCGGATGAGATGAAGTCATCATTTTCTTGGTGGGCTGAATATAAGTTTGATTCTTCTGTTTCAAGTGCATTGGGTAGTCTCATCAATTCTCGACGCATCCCACTTGCACTAGCAGTTCCAGTTTGCTCCTTTCCAGCTCCTACTACTTTCTTAACATTTCCAACCTAGTAAAGTAACAAAATAAATGCATAAGAGAAGCTCTGTTCAAACTAATTAGAAGAAATGGACATATTACTTGAATATTTTAGTCTTTATAATGGCTTTGGACAAAGAATTTCTTAACATATTTGAAAATAAACTTCAGTGGTATAACCGTAGGACCACAAGAAGCACATCAATAACTATATGGAAAAAACAAGGATTGCAAACTTGTTTATTACTTTATTTTAACTCAACTGTTGATGCAAAAAAAAAAAAAAAAAAAAAAAAAAAAAAAAAAAAAAAAAAAAAAAAAAAAAAAAAAAAAAAAAAAAAAAAAAAGAAAGCCAGACAAGTAATACCTGCATCCTAGCTGTACTCGTCCACCTCCTTCGTTTCTCAAGTTCCGCATGATCAATGCCATACCAAGAAGGATCTCTAGCTGCCACAGCAATAGCTTTGTCCAATTCGTCCACCTTCCTATCAAGAAAGCTTATGTCACTAGACAAAATTAGAAGCACCAGTAGCAACATATTGAATCATGCTTAGTCACACATTGAAGCCCCAGAACAAATTAAGTTGCACAACAGATAAAAGAAGCAGACAACATGGTTTAGAAATTGAGAACTTACCTGCCATTCAATACTCTCACAGGAAGCGAGCAACTCTTTTGTTTGTTGTGCTCTCTCTCCTGGATCAGAAGATATCCTTTCCCATTGGTGAAAGCTGGATTGCACTTTATCGATCTGATAGAGATAAAAAAAAAAACACATTATAAAAAATACACATGTAGCCAAAAAAAGTGGTAGAAAACCAACATTGACTTCAAAAACAACATGTAATTCACAAATAAATTATTTGCGACCAAAAATAATTACTAGAGAAGCAAAGGTCTGAAAGATCAAATCGTCTGTTCAAGCACCAATGTAAATCAACACTTTATGGATGTCAGAATCAAGTCAGAGAACTTCCAACATTAGTTTTTTCTTTTAGGATTTCATGATTTGGAAACAAGAAACTGGATCATGCAGATCTGTCAATAATTTTTTTTGAGGAATTCATAATACTTTCATCTGGAACTAGTAATAATCATTCATCAATATTCGATCTAGAAATGTAGAACAGGCTTAACAATGAGGCATTCGATTGTTTTCTAGAATAAGACATAATCAGACCTTCAAACAATATCCTTCATGTAGTCTACCGTAACTTATGCCTGTTCAAGGAATGCTGGGTATTGGGATGCCATGTTCGTCTATTCACACAGAATATTCGTGTTGACAGAAATACTAGATACAAATGACAGGATATATTTTTGGAGATAAGAAAAAATCTCATCAGGATCTACAAGATGTCAGCAAGTGAAAGGAGAAGGTTCCATTTACAGCAATCATATTTGTTCTCTACCGAAATACTCCAAACACTGGCAGTTGCTACAAACGTTGTGATTTAATGTGCATTCCAGTCTCCACATTGTTTGGTAGTTCTAGTTATATTTGTATTTTGACATTTTTGTATGAGAATTTTCATCATGTCTCGTTTGTTGATATTGGTTCATTTTGCAGCAAGCGAATATAGCTTCAAACTTTATCGCTATTTCCACTCTCCAATCTCCCTGTTCTAATTCACACTCTTTTTCTTTTAACAACCAAATCAATATTGCAGAAAAAAAAGAACATGCTTCAAAGGAGCTTGATTTAAATAAGTCGGTGAGCATAATTCAAGCACAGTAGGTAATCATAACAAGATGCAAGCAACCAACTTACAGATTCTTGAATCTCGTCTTTTACAACATAGAACGGATCTTGAGCCGATGGCATGTTCAACTGCAATAAATAATAGCTAACAAAATGACTTCCAGAAATCAATACTCCGTTCACATTCAACAGAACGAAAGAATAACCGAACTCACACCCTCAAAACAGCTTAGTTTCACTCTCGATAGCGCATAAAATAGAATTTACGCGCGCGAATTTGTTTCGCTCCAATTCAAACAAAAAATTAGCAGAAAAAAAAAACTCCATTGCATGCTGAGATCATCAATTGGAAATTAGCAGAAAAAAATCCCCTCCCCATCACTACGCCAGATCTAGAATTGGAGCTTATCGATTAATGCAAAACAAAGACGAACCAGGAAGGAGAAAGTGATCGAGAATCGGCGTTCTGAAAGTGATAACGAGAAAGAGAAGAGGCAAACCTGAGAATGAGGGCGGTGGAGAGTGTAGATCTGATGAAGAAATTGCTGAATGCTTGCTGGTGAAGGGAGAGCGCAACGACCTGTGGAGAGGATTCGAAGAGAGAGAAACTCTCCTCCTCGTTTCTCTCCAAATCTAAATACTTTTCCAATTTCATTATTTGTCTATTTTTTTTAAAAAAAAATTAAAGTTCTATTCATAGTGATTAATAAATAATTTCAATACTTTCTTAAATTGCTAAGTTTTATTATTTAATGAGTGACATAATTTTATATGTTTGAATATAAAACTTAAATATTTGGACTATAAATAATTTAATAGGTCAATTATTATGTTTATATTCGAAGGTTTAAGAAAATGTTATTTAAATGACTTTTTTTTTTGAAATACCATTTAAATGGATTTTTAATTGGGTGAAAAACTAAGTGTACATCAGAAGTATATATATATATACTTCAAAGCTCAGTGAAGCGGGCGGGAACTGAGCTTTTACTTCTCTGAACATGGCGGCAACGACAGCAACAGCCCCAAGAAGGACGAGTTCGACGGAATGACAACATACGACGACGATAACGAGCACGAATCCAAGGAGAGGGTAATCCATAAGTACTTCCTTCAAGAATGGAAGCTTGTTTAAGTCCATTCTCGACTACATCGTTTCAAATGAACGAGTCTCCGGCATCTCATCCGTCCACAATATCCGATCCATTGTAATCTTTTCCGAAACTCTTTTTCCATTTTGTTTCAAGATCGCATATCTCATTTGTGGATTGGAATTTTTTTTGTGAATTGGTGCCTGTTTAGCTTATAGCTCTGGTCTAATTAACTTTCATTTTGTTGACTAGACTATTTATTTGATTAAAGTGAAAGTTGTGACTCAATTAGTTTATGGAAGTTAAAAGACCAGTTGCTTTTGAGTTCGTAATTTATTACGTCTGTGGAGATTACGAGATCTATGGAAATGAGAATAAAATCATTGGTTTATTCGGGATATTTCAAAATTTGGGTAATGTTGATTGAAAAACAGCTGCAATCTAGTCAGCGAGGTGGATAGGGTTTCTAGTAGAGATGTGTACTGGCCTCCTTGTTTTCTCTCTGAAGTGTTTCCTCATTACATCTGTGAAGAGGAAGACGTGGTGTTTGAGATGATATGAATTTAATGGCATGGCGGTAGGCTGGAGGCCAAGATGGCTATGGTGGGGGTCCTAATGGTTATTTATGTCGCTGGTGAAGGTGGTTCTGTTTCAGGAATCAAGATTCTGGGAGCTGGACCAATTTTCTGAAATATTTCCTTGCTGTTTTATTCTGATGAAGGGTTAAACTTCCTGGCAGGCATTACATTATGATATTCGAAGAGGTCCACCTAGTGCTGGTTCTCATGAACGTGATGAAATTTCCTGAAATATTTCCTTGCTGTTTCATATGTTTGTGTTGAGCATTTGGCCGTGCCTACCATCGCACAGACATGAGAGAGATTTTGAAGCAACTTGCTCCACGTCTTCTCACAGTTGCTTGTTATGATCGTGAGGTATTAAACTGTAAACTTTTTAATTTTAATTTTCGACCAATACCTAACAGTGGAATTATTGTTCCTATTCACACCACTATTATTGTGTAACGACCCAAGCTCACTGTTGGCAAATATTTGTTGCCTTTGGCCTTTTTCGTTCAGGCTTCACCTCAAGGTTTTAAAACGCGTCTGCTAGGGAGAAGTTTCCACACTCTTATAAGGAATGTTTCGTTCCCTTCTCTAACCGATGTGAGATCTCACAATCCACCCTTGAGGGCCTAATGTCCTCGCTGACACACCACCCAGTGTCTAACTTTGATACCATTTGTAACGGCTCAAGCTTATTGATAGCAGATATTGTTCTTTTTGAGCTTTCTCTTTTGGACTTCTCGTCAAGATTTTAAAAATGTGTCCGCTACGGAGTGGTTTCACCCAACAGCTTTTCAAGTCACGAAAATGTTAGAAGACAAGGGAATAATCCACATGGCATTGATAGAGTGAATACTGCCGACTATTTTTCACTTGCGTCTCGAGTAACTTAATATCTGAAAGTTTCTGTGTATAGCTCGATACGAGGGGTGTCTCCTTCCATTTATTGATAAACTACTGTGCAACAAAATATGTTATTAGGTATTCTTTAATTTTTCCAACATACTGTTTTTTTCTATTCTTTCTAATGAAATTCATTTTAAAATTAATTTTATAGATGTATCTCTTTGTAAATTTTTTGTTCCTGCTCATGCGCTCTATTAATATTAAACTTTTGGTGCATTATGATCCTTAAATTTGTCTGTAGCTTTGGCACATGACAATATATAGAATTCTGATATTCTGTTCTGTTATGTTAGTGAGAATGTGGTAGAACCATAAAAGAACATAGGATTTAGACAATGTTTAATTTCTTTAATTGCCTTTGTTCAAGAATTGTACTAGGCATTACCTGATAGGTGTTGATTAACATATAATGTGCTTGTGCAAATTTTGAAGTTGATGGATTGAGAAATTTGTTGAAAGAAGATTAATTCCATTTTGGCTGTTCTTTCCCTAGTCATAATACTTTTGCTCATTCTTGATTTCGTTGATGTTTTAACCAGAAGGTCTTTGATTTTTCTACACTCAATGGTTTGAAGTTGGGATCATAGTTGTCTATACACAATTCATTTTTTAGGATATTGGCACATATAAGTTTTAGAATTGAGGGATATTTCCCACTCTTCAACCCTTGTGATTGATAAGCATCGCAGACAGAATTTTATTGTCAAATGTGTTTGCAATCGTTACTCATAAAATGAGAAGCTCATTTTCTATTTAGCAGTAAACCCTGTGACGTGTTTTCTCAGTTTCATGGTTTGCATGTTTCAGGATAAAGGTCTGAGAGAACTGGTTGCAAATGTCCTTTTTGCCCTTGAAAAATGTAACGGCCCAAGCCCACCGCTAACCGATATTGTTTTCTTTGGACTTCTGAGCTTTCTCTCAAAATTTTTAAAACGCTTCTGCTATGGAAAGGTTTGTACACTCTTATAAATAATGTTTGTTCTCCTCCCCTACTTTTCCAAGCTATGCTATAGAGAAGTTAATTTCTTACACTCTCTCATCTGATTTGTGCATGCGCTATGGTGCAACGTTGGCAGTGGGTGAAGTTGTTTTATCATTACATCAACGTGGACATATTCTTTCCTCTGGTTCGTACAATTTCTTCCCTCCCTTGCTAAACAAATTATTTCTTGTTAAAGCTATACCTTGAATCAAATGCATAGCTTTATTTTTTGGCCACTCTATCCACTCTTCCCTCTAAAATTTGATTTTTCTCATCCATGTAAACACTAGCTGAAATTAACTTATCCAATTGCATCTTCTATTCTATAGTTCCCCATTTAAGATATAACTGGTCAGTTCAAGTGTTCCAAGTTCATAACTATTAATGATAATTTCCAACTACTCGAAAGTTGTATAGCTGGGCGTGTTGGAGGATTTAGAGAGGGATTTTTGGAGAAGTTCAAAAGTTTTGTACACTTCATGCTTCCCTTGTGTTCATAATACGAAGTTATAATGCGACTTCATTTTTCTTTTTAACACAAACAATTGGAGCTCTTTCATAATTCGTTTTTGGTGGCTCCTTTATGTGATCTTGGCCAATGTTTTTGTGGTCACCTTTTGCACTCTTCTTTCTCTTAATGAAATCTGGGTTACATGGAATGAAAAATTATGTCCAACTGTTGTTTTCAGATATGCATAAACGTGTTGCTGGCATTGTTCCTGCCATCGTTCCTGCCAATGAAACGGCACGACTATATCGTTGAAAGGGTGGAGGGATAGTGCATGCAGCTGGCTCTCGTTTCATTTGGTGTATTTCTCTATCTCATTTGCCATTGCTGGAAGAGACTAAGCGAACGTTGCTTGATGCTCTTAATGAGAATTTGAGACATCCTAATTAACAGATTCAGGTGATTGGTTTATAATCTGCGAAATGCTGGCTCATTTCTACATATCTCTGATTATTTAGTGAACTGCTTATTTGATTGGTTGAGAATGGTCAGGAGGGAGTCATATTGGCTAATTTAAGAGATAATCTTGAGTTTATAGGTTAAGAATACATCTCCATTGGCATCCAGACTTTTTGGAGAAACAAAAAAACAAAACTGCGAGAGCTTAGGCTCAAAGTGTTGTACTATTGTGAAGAGTCGTGGTTCCTAACATGGTATCAAAGTCTTGCCCTTAACTTAGTTGTGTCAATATAATCCTCAAGTGTCGAATAAGGGTGTACTTTGTTTGAGAACTTCAAAGAAGGAGTCGAGCCTCGATTAAGGGAAGGTTGTTTGAGGGC
The DNA here is from genome assembly GCF_002738345.1 of Cucurbita maxima. Classification (NCBI taxonomy): domain Eukaryota; kingdom Viridiplantae; phylum Streptophyta; class Magnoliopsida; order Cucurbitales; family Cucurbitaceae; genus Cucurbita; species Cucurbita maxima. The sequence continues at coordinate 194,995 of NW_019272042.1, forward strand.
TCCATAGGCCTTGGGGGAGTCTCTATAGGCTCTATAGTGTACTTTGTTCGAGAAGATGATTATTTGGAGAGTCTCACATTGGCTAATTTAGGAATGATCATTGGTTTATAAGTAAGGAATACATCTACATTTATGAGAGCTTAGGCTCAAAGTGGACAATATCATATCATTGTGGAAATTTGTGAGCATTTGTGCTTAGAGTGGACAATATCTACCATTGTGGAGATTTGTGATTTCTAACATGATTATGGTCGGTCGAATGTTGCTGTTAAATCTTTGAAACATTTGTGTCACCATATCTGCGGACCGTAGATATGCAGGCAAGTTTTTTCATATCTTCATAAGAAATGTTCGTAATGTTTCGTTTCTCTCTCCAACTGATACGTTGAAAACCTATTTCATTGTTATATCATCAACAAGGACTTAAATTGACAATTTTAAAAGTCTAAGTGAGGTGGATTATTATAATATCTCACGTTTCTTCCATAACATTAATAAATCAACCTAATAAATGGGTAGGTTGGGTTTTTGTTGAGGAACACGAAGAGATCAAAGGGAATCTACAGCCCTTTTCAAGTTGATGACATTTAGAGAGTGGCACTTAACACTAGAAGATAGCACCCACTTGCAATTTTTTCTTTCAATTCATCATACAATATGAATATTTTCAAAATTGAGGCCCCAAAAAGCAAAATGACCCAATCCCAAAGAAAAAGGGTATGTTGAAGATAAGAGTGGCATCACAATAATATTTTTTAATAAACATTTTTGGTGGGAAACTTTCATCTCTCTCCATGATATATATTCTCCATTAAAGCAAAAACAGCACAAATCTCTCCCTTCTCCTCTCAGCTTTCTGCATTTCACAAAGAATCATGACTTGTAAACAAAACAAAAAAATGAAATTATTTGCAAACTTGACATGAACTAGAAGAGAGGCAAAGTTTTGATTTTTATTTACCCATGGCTCTTCTGCAAACTGAGAGGAGAACAACAAGGATGGCGAGACCAGCAACGACGCCGATGATGATCGCAATGGTCTTTCCCGCTTGGTCGTCGCTCGAAGAAACTGGAATGAGAATTTATAGTTTTGTGAAGGATTGTTGTTTGAAGCTTGAGCTAAAGAGGCTGCATCTTATGTATATACAATGCAAAAGCACATAAAATGTGGCCCTATATTTGTGAACTTTATGGCTTAGGAAAAGTTTCCCACTAAAACTTTTAATCTAAAAAGTAAAAGCAAGATCAAGATATGTTTGGGTTTTTGAGGGAGGTAAACAAAATTTCGACACATGGGTTCGGTAGCGTTTTCATTTTTTTGTTTTTAAGAGACACGGGTTATTTTTAATGAATAACTCTTATTTAGTCTATTCTTATCGTTTTCACTACTTTTATCTATAGTTTCTTCGGTTTGATATCTACTTTTTGTAGACATATTTTCAAAATCCAAAATTTTTTATCTTTGGAATTTGACCTCGAATTCAAATATTTTCGGTGCTAAGAAACTAGAGTACAATTATTTTAAACTGATTTAAAAATCGAGATAACAGGAAGAAAGAACATCATTTGATGGGCCCAAAATTTCACTTCAATGGAATTTTGAATAAAATTGGGGATTGTTCTGAAATCAACCCCTTTTTGGGGGTAAGTGGGAGCTTTTTGGATCCAAAATATGGAGAATGTCATTTGAACAAAATTGGGTGAAACACTATTTTCAATACCAACCCAATAATTTTGTTTAGATTTGGAAAAGGGCCTTGGAAAAATGCAATTTTAAGATAGCTTTATTGTGAAAGGAACATAAAGAAGAACAAAAGGTTGAGGTAGCAGGAATAAGTAGGGGATAGCACCAATGGAAAAAACAATGCCTAAAAAGAACACAAATTAAAGTGGAATGCTTTAAATCTTTTTTTTCTTTTTATTAAAAGAATTACTTGTTGACCCATTTTACATCTCTCTAGAACACTCTCGTCTTCATCTTCACCAAATGAAATGAGAGGTCTAGATGTTGGTAGAACATTCAAAACTTCGAATCTATTCACATGACTATTTTATTTTTAACTCACGATCAAACAACTCACAACTTTGTATCGTATATGAGTTTTTCTTTGGTATAAAAGCGTGCCTAATTCTCGGGCATTAAACATAGGCTCGACTTTTAGGTTATGCAAACATAATCGATGAGTTGAGAACGCCCTTAAGAAAAAGACCCCCCACTAGTTTATGAAAAAGTGTTTTAGTCTGCCTCACGGTTTTAAAACACGTCTGCTGGGGAGAGATCTCCACAACCTTAAAAAGAATGTTTTGATGTTTTGTTCTCCTCCCCAACCGATGTGGGATCTCACAATCCCCCTCCAGCGTCTGGTTTTGATACCATTTGTAACAGTTCAAGCCGTTACGTATTGTTGTTAGCCTCACGGTTTTAAAACGCGTCTTGATAGGGAGAGGCTTCCACACCCTTATAAGGAATGTTTCGTTCTCCTCTCCAACCGATGTGGGATCTCACAATCTACCCCCTTAGGGGCCAGAGTCTTCACTTACACACTGCCCAGTATCTGGCTCTAATATCATTTATAACATTTCAAGCCCACCGCTATCTGATATTGTTTGCTTTAGCCTGTTATGTATCGCCGTCAGCCTCACAGTTTTGTGATACATCTGCTAGGGAGAGGCTTTCACACCGTTATAAGGAATGTTTTGTTCTCCTCTCCAACCAATGTGGGATCTCACAATACACCCCTCTTAGGGCCCAGTGACCTCACTAACACACTGCTCGGTGTCTGGCTCTAATATCATTTATAACATTTCAAGCTTATCGCTAATAAATACTGTTCGCTTTAGCCCATTACGTATCATCGTTAGTCTCGAGGTTTCCACACCCTTATAATGAATGTTTCGTTTTCCTCTCCAACCGACGTTGGAACTCACCGAAAGTGATAGAAAAGAATAATGAACTAGTTTTTGGAAAGCAAGGCTTACCAGACGAATTAGGGTAGAAGCCAGATGCCCAATAGCGAGCATAACACTGTCCCAAAAAGACATCAGCAGCAGCAGCTGATCCACACAAGCTCTTCAACTTTCCAACAGCATCAGCAAGGCAAGAAGAACAATCTTGTGAACTCAAATCCCCCAAACACTGAGCATACCCTTGCACCAACCCTGAACTACTAACCCTAAATCCATTCCCCGCCCCGACCTGCATATCACCAAGCACGTCGTCCCGCCTTCGAAAGAACTCGACATCATTACTCGAGCTCGAGCTACACTTCTTGAACCTCACACTAGTGTCCAACTTCCCCAAGAAATCCAAGTGCTCATATCTCACATAACACCCCTCCAATTGTAGGGATGCCCCATAAGAATAAGGGCATGCCAAGTGAACTTGGTTCACTCCATTCTGTATACACTTTGAGCAATCAGTTATGGCCATGTCCCCTCTACATTGATAGAGCCCAAAAATGGCTCCCTCAGACTGGGCTGAGGAGTCATTGCCAATGGCATAGCCATTGTAGGTCATTTGGGAAGATGAGGACACCATTGATGATAGCAAGGAGTTGAAATTCGATTCAAATTGGGAATTTTGTTGGTATTTCTCATTAGAACAGCCTGCATAGATGAAGAGATGGGCTCTTATGGGGAACCCATAAAGGAACCAACTTTTCAAAGAAGAAGAGAAGAAGAGAAGGAAGAGAGGTAATTCAAGGTTTCTTCTCCTCATTACTATCAATTCCTTTCAGTGTTTGTTTACTCAAACTCTTCTCTTTGAAGCCTTTGTTTTTGGTGTTTTCTTTTCATGGAACCCTTTTTCTTTTGGGTTTTTTAATGCTTCCTTTTCAATTCCCACAAACAAAACAACCCATTTTGTGTTTTTTTTAAACAATTGACTTTAAGGGAAGGAATCTTTTACCATCCATATCATCATTTCAATACCCTTTTCTTGAACATATGACTATTTACTTTAAAAGGTAATGACACCATCAAGACCGTTCGACTTGGTTCGATTCAACGCTCGATTTTAGTTTGGTCCAGCCCAATTTTCACTCTGGTTCAGTGGTTCATCGCATTCTAAGTTGAAATCGAGATATGAGTAATAGAATATGCACATGTAAGATCCTACAATGATTGAAAAGGAGAACGAAACATTCTTTACAAGAGTGTAGAAACTCTCCTTGGTGGACACATAACCAGATAGCGGAAAAGAAATAGCTCAAAAAAGACAATGTTAGCCAGCTGTCTTATAATACATCTATTTAGTATTAGTTAGATTTAATTTGGGCCTAGCTCATTACGTAGACTTTAAATATTGGGCCTCAAACTAGAGAATTTTGATGGGCTAGGCCCATTTAAATTACTATGGTTTTGTTATATAACTTTAGCAACCAACGTATTTAACGTGTTCAGATATTTTAACGTTGATGCAATAAAATAATCCTATTTAAGAATAAAAATTAGTTTAAATTACTTTTTTAAAAATTAATTCCAACTTTAAACCTTTTAATTAATAAATTTAAAGTTTTAATCTAAGACTATGAGTAGAAGTAAAGTAATCCCTTTATGTTTTTTTTTAATTTAAGAAAATAGTTATGTTCCTCGCACGGTCATCGAAACGCGCACGTGACAAAGAATTACTTTGCATAGAAGAAATCCTAATTTGCAAACTTACTGTAATTGGATTTTCTCTTCCTTTTAATAAAAATTTAAACTAATTTTTTCCTTTTCTATTTTTTCAATATAAAGAAAATAATAATATTTATGTTCCTTTTATTTTATATTATTAACAAACAAATAAGAACTAATGGGAAGGGATTGAAATTAGGAAATATAGATTCAAGAACAATTTTTCTTGATTTTTTTAAAAAATTAAATTACAAATTCATGATTTTTTAAAATACTGAATTTCTAAAAAAAAAATTGGATTCGACCCCTAATGTTTTATGACATTCTGATGCATCATTTACAATATAGTCAAGTTACTTACCTCTCGCTTCTAAGAGTGAAAATTGTCTCCACATACCAACTTGAGTCATTTCAACATATTTTATCTTCGCTTATATATTTGGTAGGATTTGTTTCATTTAGTAGTTTTAATCATCATATTTACGAAAAAGATCGGAGTTAATAGATATTTTTAGAAAAATTATAAATATAAAAAAATAATAAATATATTAATAAAGACGTAATAAAATGAATTTAAATATTATATTATATCTATATTAGTGATATTTTATGAATCCATTTAACTTATATTCATTTTTAAAATAAATATTTGAAATTTTAGTTAAATAATGAATCAATTTAAGATAAAGTTTATCCAATCGGATTTGAATTTTAAAAAGTTTTCACTTTAAAGTCAGGCTAATAATTATCCATTTTTGAAAAAGAAAAAATCTCAAACAAGTTGTGGGCCCCCTGATTGGACAAATCTTGTCATTAATTGGGAGTGGAGATCACTATTTATCCAAATTCCAAAATGGATTTTTAAAAATTAAAAAAATGATTTTAAAAATAAATAAATAAAATGATTTAAAACGTGTGGGACTCAAAAAAAACATGGATTCGTGGAGGTTGACCACGAGAGGAGCAGCCCTTGAGGCCGCCATGTTCTTACGCTCATGTCCCAGTTTAACCTCGAGCTTTTTCATTCTTAACAAATTTAAATTCGAACTTCATGTAATTCAAGTTGGAGTTCTTAGAGATGAACAAGAATGTTCATGTGGACGACCACCTTCATCTAAATTAGAGAATAGATGCTCTAATGCAACAACGTCCCTAATCAGGGTCATTTCACCTGGATTCAAAGTTGAAAGGCAGAACGACCCTATAGAATCCTATTTGAATTAGTTTGGATGATCATCTTTACTCGAATTATGGTAGCCACCTAGATTAATACGAAACCTGAGATCATTAATGAAGGAGGATATAAACTAACTCGAACATTTACAAACATAAAAAGTATTATAATATTAGTCAACCAGACAAACATGAACATAATTCGAGGTCGAACTTTGAAATCCGAGCCCTCACATTTGTTATTAAGAAAAACAAACAAACCAACCAACCAACATGAGTTAACTAGGGGTAGAATGTGTTCTTAAATATGGATGAATTTAAGAATTAATAAAATAAAATTATAAACCTGCAACGTGGAGAATTAAAAAAGATGGAATTAATTTCTACGTAGATTAATAATATATTATAAATTGTTGTATAAATTTAAGGACAACAATTTGTAACGAACAACACGGAGCTTTCAGAGCAGGTTGAAACCCGGAGGAATTTTCTTTTTCTTTCTTTCTTTTCATTTTGATAATCTTCTCAGCTGAGTGAAGTGAAGTGAAGTGAAGTCTGTGAAGAAACAGAGCCGAAATGAGCGGCGGAGGTGAAGGAACGACGCTGGAATTTACCCCGACGTGGGTTGTTGCCGCCGTCTGTACCGTCATCGTCGCCATTTCCCTCGCCTTAGAGCGCCTCTTACACTTCCTCGGAAAATACCTCAAGAAAAAGAACCAGAAGCCGCTCTATGAAGCTCTTCAGAAAGTTAAAGAAGGTTCGATTTGATTCCGAATCTGAATCCATAGTCCGTTTGATTTTCCTTTTGCTTCCTTCTTTCTCCTGTTCATTCTTGTGTGTGTGTGTATTTGCCTTTTCGCTTTTCGAATTTTGCTGTGTTACTGTTTAGGTTGTTGAATTTTCTGTCCTTATTTTGGAATTTGGATGCTGCAGAATTGATGCTTTTGGGGTTTATTTCGCTTCTGCTCACTGTATTTCAAGGCGTTATCTCAAAATTATGTGTTCCTGAGAGTTTGACTGAGCATTTCCTTCCGTGTAATCTGAAGGATAAAGCTAAAGCTGAACACGATTCGCACTCTGGTGAAACTGGTTCGTCAACGACGAAACATTTTCAAACGTTCTTTGTAACGAGTATTTCTGGCTCGGCCAGGCGCCTTCTATCTGAGGGATCGGCTGCACAGGCTGGTTATTGTGCTAAAAAGGTGAAGATTAACCTAGCGATCTCAATTATGCTCACCATTGATGCTCAATTATGTTTAAATGGTGTATTGAATGAATATTTATTAGATTATAGTACTGGAGTTGTTTGATTCTGTTCATTGCTTACTGTTCTATACATTTGATGGTATTGTACAAGTTTGAAATTCATTGAGTTTTGTGGAAAGTTTGGGGATGGAAAACATATAAAGTTTATTGTGCTTTTCTTCCAATATGTTTTTTTTATAGAAAAAATATTTATTTTCCTCTGCTTCAAGGTTTAAGGATGGAAAACACATTGGGCTATCATTTAAGGGTTAGGTGAGAATAATTATGATACCACTGTATCCCAGGTAGACTTGATGGAATAGAATACTTGCCAATTTGAAGAGAGTAAACTTTGAGTCTGTGTTTACTTGTCAATGAAGGAATGAGAATCATTCTACCACATTCTTATATGATATATATATATATATTTGGGGGATTGGAGGTGGGGGAAGAAAGTATTATTCATGATTCGTATGTGTCTCCTGGTTATATGATACCTTACTTGTGTCTCCCACCAAATTAGAGATCAAAGTCATAATTTTAGGGGAATGAGATTCTCTTAAAAAAGGTAAAGAATCTTACTTTGATTTTTAAATTTATAAACTCTTGCCTTTTTCTTTCTTTTTTTGTTAAATTATTTCCTTCTATCTTTATTTTTGTGATGGATATTATATGGAACAAATTTTCATTCCAAGTGTCAGAAAAAGTAAATATTAACTCTAGTGTACTGTATTTTTTTTTAAAAAAATTCTGATTCTAAATGGGTTTACCAAGCACAAAATCAATTTAAAATGATTTCTATTTCAAGTATTAGCAAATAAAATCAATTGTAATATAAATATTTTTATGGCCTTTTGTCGTGGAAATTGAGGTTGTATCCACAATTCACACGTCTGTCTTATTGGTGTCTTACATTATCTTGGCTTCATTACTCTTCCTCTACAAATATCTTAGTCTTAATGAATTGATTTTAATTTGACTTCTCTCATTTATATGTTTCTCCTCTCCAGAATAAGGTGCCATTGCTATCACTTGAAGCATTACATCATTTACATATTTTTATATTCATCCTAGCTATCGTCCACGTGTCATTTTGCGTTCTCACTGTAGTTTTTGGAGGATTGAAGGTAAGCAACTAGTAGGCTTATTTTCTGATAGTTATCATTAACTATTTGATCTCAGTTTTAATTCTGTGTAATGATATAGATTCGTCAGTGGAAGCATTGGGAGGATTCTATTGCAAAAGAGAATTACGATACCGAACAAGGTAACCATTTAACACTAATATTTTCTGGTCATTTTGGATGTATATCATCATTAAATTCTTGATACATCCCCATATAAATGAAATCCCATGAAAAGTGAAATAATTTGAGATTGGAAGAGCTGTGTGAATAAATTCTAAAAAGAACTCTTGAGTTGATTTTTGCGCTGGAAAGGTCTCTGCTTGGTTCACCTAACATGTTTATGTGGTTTGGTTTTTCTTTTTGGTCTTACTATAATCCTGATGCTTTTGCAGTTCTAAAACCAAAAGTCACCCATGTCCATCAACATGCTTTTATCAAGGACCACTTTTTGGGTATTGGTAAAGATTCAGCTCTTCTGGGTTGGTTGGTAGGTCAAATCATTTTCTCAACATAAATCTATCATACTGCCTTCAATCTTGTTTTGCTTGATGTTGGATGCCTTCCCTTAGCTTTTCTTCTTCACATCCTGGTTCCTAGAAGTTTCTATCACAACTATTTTTTAAATAAAATATTTCGTTCAATTGTAGTTATGTTCTCTGCTAATTCTAATACCATGGGCATGTTTTCAAATTGGAAGGTGCATTCCTGTTTTCAAATTGGAAGGTGCATTCCAAGGCAAAGCAATGAATTTCTTGCTTGCCTTGAAGTTAGAAGGTGCACTGAAAGCGTTTCATGTTAGTGAAGTGATTGCGTGGTTTCTTAAGATTTAAATAATATAATTGTACATTGAGAAAAAATTGTTGAGATGCTGATTGTGAATATCGATACGTACAATCAAAGGAAAAGAAATGCTTGTAGAATCTCATGGAAGATGTGTTGATTGTTGGGAGTGAATCCCACATTGGCTAATTTAAGGAATGATCATGAGTTTATAAGTACGGAATACATTTCTATTGATATGAGGCCTTTTGGGAAGCCAAAAGCAAAGCTACGAGAGCTTATACTCAAAGTGGATAATATTATACCATTTTGGAGATTCGTGGTTCCTAATAAGATAGTACAACATGGACCTTGTTTCTCCTCTGTATTTAACTAGTGGCTCAAAGGATGTAGAAAATCAAAATAACAAATGAATGATAATCAAATGCCGAGGGTGAAGTTCTGTCGCCTTCGTTTGAAAAAAATGTTCATGTATATATTCTCAGGGTACTTTTATATTTATCCTGCTATGTGTAGGCAACACATTTTGAAGTTTGAACGCGTCTTTTGGAATCCAAACCTTTGATGCTGTTAAGAGTTATTGCTTGTTGTTTTCTTGTTGTTTTAACACTTTTCTTGGGTTTTCTTCAGCATTCCTTCCTCAAGCAATTTTATGCTTCTGTTACTAAATCAGATTATATAACGTTACGGCTTGGTTTCATTATGGTAAGCCATCTACGATTCAGTATTGATGTATATTTGACTTTCATTCTCCAACTGCATAATAAAAGTTTCACTGCTGTAGACACACTGCAGGGGCAACCCGAAGTTTAATTTTCACAAGTACATGATACGTGCCCTTGAAGATGATTTCAAGCATGTTGTCGGTATCAGGCAAGTAATATCTGGAACTGGAAGTACCCTTTTACATTTCGCTGCCTGGTTTCTCAATTTTGTAGTTGTGCCAATCATGATACATTTTCTACTTTCATTTTTCTTTTCCTCAGTTTTCTCATTTTCTTTTACATTCTTTGTTGCAGTTGGTATCTTTGGATCTTCGTGGTTGTCTTCTTGTTCCTTAATGTTAATGGTATTGGCACTTCTTTGATTCGTTAATACATGGAATTTCCTTGAATTTAATATCAAATAATGCCCACAAGATTGTCTTTGAATATGTTGTTGTGGTCATATTATTAATTCTCAGAATATCAATAGCCTCACTTGTATTATGCTCATGGTTCACCAACTTCCAAGGACAAGGATTTTGAATTAGTTTTCTATCCGGGACTTGAATCTAAAAACATGGAGGGTATATCTAAACATCTTAATCTCTTACCACCCTTTGAATAATATCTCAAAACATCTGACTCTTCTCCAAAGGATAAGAGCCCAAGTCCACTGCTAGCAGATATTGTCCTCTTTGGGCTTTTTCCTTCCATCAAGGTTTTAAAATACGTCTGGTAGGGAGAGGTTTCCACACACTTGTAAGCAATGCTCCATTCTTCTCTCCAACCGATGTGGGATCTCACACAATCCCTCAAACCCAAAACTTTGGGGACTATCTCCGAACATTCTAAATCCATTCTGCCATCCCTCCCACAACTAGAGACACCCATGTTAGTATCTCATAGATAAAACTTTATCCTTCGCTATTCAGATAAAAACCTTTTTGAATAGTTGCTATATGTAAGTTCAATACGTGCTTTATATATCAGGGTGAGCTCCCATTTTATTATCTGTATAAAAAAAGTGTTAATGTGTTAATCATTATTTTCTATTTGCACATACAGGTTGGCATACATATTTCTGGATAGCATTCATTCCTTTCGTTGTGAGTACTTTTTTAATCACCTCTCACAAATCTATTTCTTGTTAAGTTGTCATAATATAGCTGCGAAGGCTTATTTACTTTACTGAATTTTACAATTCATTACAAGATCGTGGGGGTTTGTAGATGGCAATGGTAAGTTTTTAAGTATTGGTTTGTGAGTAATAATATCTCTGGTAGAAACCAGAGAATTGATAATCGAGATTATATTGATAACTCAGACTAAGAAAATACAATTTTACAATTCATTAGAGGAACTCAAACATCGCGATCACTCTCTATGAGATCCCATATTGGTTGGAGAGGAGAACGAAACATTCTTTATAAGGGTGTGGAAACCTCTCCCTAACAGACGAGTTTTAAAAACCTTGAGGGGAAGCCCGAAAAGGAAAGCCCAAAGAAAACAATATCTACTAGCGGTGGGCTTGGGCTGTTATACTCTCTCGTAAAACCACCCAATGAGCTCCCAAATGCTGTTTATCCTTTTAACTTCAGCTATTTTCTTGAAATGGTATGAAGTTCTGTTATACTTTTACAATTTCTTTCTTGTACATTTCATATGAGATAATTATTACTCCTCTTTTTCCAGCTTCTGCTCGCTGTGGGAACAAAGCTGGAACATGTGATAACCCAGCTGGCTCACGAGGTTGCCGAGAAGCACATAGCAATTGAAGGCGAGCTAGTAGTCCAACCATCTGATGATCACTTTTGGTTTCAGCGGCCCCGTTTTGTTCTCTTCTTGATCCATTTCATACTATTCCAAAATGCTTTCGAGATTGGATTTTTCTTCTGGATATGGGTAAGCAGCAAACTGACTGTATCTTCTGGTGATTGTGGTGAACTATCGTTTAATTTAGACCCGAAGTTGATCCTTGCTTTGTTATGTTTCTAGGTTCAATATGGCTTTGACTCGTGCATCATGGGCCAAGTCCGCTATATCATTCCAAGGCTTATTATTGGGTAAAACAGAAACTCCATATTTTGGTTTTCCTGCAACACAATTACTTGATGATGGTCACTAATTTCCAATTAAATCTATTTCTGGATCAGGGTGTTTATTCAGGTTCTTTGCAGTTACAGCACCCTACCGCTCTACGCCATCGTCACTCAGGTGAGTCAAGTGACGGGTCATTAAGAGAGCTTATCATAGTCAAATTCTTTCGTAAATCTTCTTATTTACACAACTACATATGGATGAAATTCAACTGATTGCTTTGAGTTCTGTTATGAACAACAAAACGGGACAGGAATGTCAAGTCCTTAAGTCTCGTTTTTCATTAGTTTTAAAAACTTATTTTCATGTAAAAATTTTACACTTTTAATTTAAAATTAGGAAACAAAAACAAGAAATAGTTATTGTGAGATCCCACATCGGTTAGGGAGGAGAATGAAACATTGTTTATAACGATGTGGAAATCTCTCCCTAGCTGACGCGTTTTCAAAACTCTAAGGGGAAGCCCGAAAGGGAAAGCCCGAAAAGGACAACATTTGCTAGCGGTGGGCTTGGGCTGTTATAAATAATATTAGAGCCAGACACCGGGTGATGTGCTAGCGAGGAGGCTGATCTCCGAAGGGGGTGGAAGAATTTTATTATCATCAACCTGACTGATTGTTAACCTATCTAGCTAATTGTTTGCCAATGGAATAAAATGTAGATGGGAAGTTCTTTCAAGAAAGCAATCTTTGATGAACATGTACAAGTAGGCCTAGTTGGTTGGGCTCAGAAGGTGAAGAAAAGAAAGGGACTTAGAGCAGCCGCCGATGCCTCCAGCCAAGGAGGCAAGGAAGGTAGTTCTACTGTGGGGGGGATTCAACTGGGAAGTGCTATGCGCAAGGCTTCTGCACCTCAAGAAATTAAGCCTGATGGCTCCAAATCAGATGGTCTGCCTTAGAACATGGGTCCAAATCTAATGATTAAGCTAAGCTACCCTCTCTCTCTCTATTTCATTTGTCGAGTTGTAACCGCTATGCTTACCCCCTCCTGTAGGAGAAACGTCGAAGTGTTTCGATATACAGTAAAATTTTTAGCAGTGGAACAATCTTATTATCCATGACTTGTATCTTGTCTCACATTGATGATTTATTTAGAGTGTTGAATTTGTGAACTTTGATGCTGTGTCTCTTTCAGCAAGAGGTTCACCTTGTAAAAGTATAAAAAAAATGTATGATATTGATGTCGTCTACTTTTGGTCTATGAAGCTTCCTGTGATGTTTGCTCATTGACGTGCTCGAGTTTCATTGGTTTGTTTTTTTGGGACTTATTTTGTGCAAGCAGAATCATTGAATATCATTTTAGTTCCTATACTTTCCATTAATTTTAGCATTAATCATTGTTAACTTACTAAAAATTGACATGTATTACTTCATTGAAGGCTAGATGGTCAAATTCTCTAACTTCATATGTTTGTTGTAGCATTACCTCACTCGATTAGGTTAATTTTTTATTACAAAATTGTGTGCCTACGCATCAAAAACTAGGATCTATTTTCATTGTTTTTATCGGATCTATTTTCAGTGCATCTAATAACCCTTTGAAAATTGAGTCGGGTTAAATCGTTTATCAACATTTCATGGATCTATCTAGTTTTATTGGTTAATTATTTTTAAATTTTTTAAAAATTGAAGTGTTTTTTTAGATTTAATAGTATTAATAAAAATTTTAAAAATTTAATGATATTTTTTAAATATTTATAAAGTTAAAAGGGTATTTTTTAAATTATTTTAAAATAGAGAAGTATTTTTTAGACAAAAATATTAACGGTTTTTATGGTAGAGTATTTTTTGAATTGGATTTTTTTTTTTTAAGATGTAAAGATTTAATTATTATTATTATTTTTTTTTGAAAATTTATGGTTTTTTTTTTCTTTTTTTTTTTGGAGACAAAATGAAAGTTCGGAACGTATTTTTATTAATTTAACAACTCAATTTTTATTTTATTTATTTTTAATAATGGAGGAAAATAAAAGAAATAAGCGGATAAGAAAACGGGTCATTCCTCTCGACCCCAGTTCTTCTTCTTCTTCCTCATCATATGAATCACTGAACCCAGAGAAGCAGAAATGTCCGTCATATCAATTTCATCAGCTTCAACCTCTAAAAGACATCCAATTTTCACTAACAATGCTTCTTCTTCGTCACCATCTTCATCTCTGAAACTAAGAACTTCTTTCCTCGCCCTTCCTCTCAAATCCCACCGGAACAACAACGTCCGTTTCCAATTTCCGAGGCCAAGAACCACTAGACGCCCTAACGATGGCCTTTCGGTGTGTATGAGCATGGAGGCCGGCATTGGCGTTATGGCTACCAAGCTCGGTATGATGAGCTTCTTCGAGCCGGACGGCAAGGTCGTCCCTGTGACGGTGGTCGGTTTCAAGGAAGGCAATATCGTCACGCAGATTAAGACGGAGGCGACCGACGGCTACAGTGCCGTTCAGGTTGGGTACCGTAGGGTTAGGGATCGGAAATTGACGAAACCGGAAATGGGACATCTCCAGAAAGCTGGTGCGATTCCTATGCGCCACTTGCAGGAGTTTCGTCTTGAGTCTATTGATGGATTTGAGCCCAATCAGCGCCTGGTTTTTAATGAACTTTTCAAGGAGGGCGACCTGGTTGATGTCTCGGGCACTACGATTGGAAAGGGTTTTCAAGGTTTGTGTTTCTTGCTTACTCTGTTTGAAGTCTGTGTTTAATTCATTGGCGAAATTGCACTTGGTTTTCTGTTTTTCTTGGAGCTTCTGGTTGTTGGAGATGAATTTAGGCATCCTCAGGATGGATTTAGCATGAATTTTCATTCATTTTTTTGCTGTTTTGAATCCACAATGGCATATACAATTCCAAAGCCTGAACTAGTCTTCGAAGTCCAGATGTAAATTGTAGCCTAAATTGTAAACCATACTTCTACATTTACCTTTCATAAATGTTTCAAGTCTCCTTGTGCAATTTTTTTTTTAGAATTTTAGACAATTGGGATATGGAATGGTGTGGAAGTGGCGTAAAATGGTGCAGTTATTCTATGTCTAACTATTTTAAGTCTCAATTTTTGTTCGAAATTCATTTCTACTCTAAGATTATATTTATGAAAAGTAAGGGTAATATTGCCTTGAAACAATATCTTTTTATAATTTAACCAAAATTTTAATCATTTGATGTTCTCCACTTCCTTACAGCAGTACTCTCTAACTGGTTTCTTGTAACCTTCTCCCTCTTCTAATTCTTCTTCAGGTGGAATCAAGAGGCACAACTTCAAAAGGGGTCCGATGACCCATGGTTCCAAGAGCCACAGAGCACTTGGATCGATCGGTGCAGGAACTACACCGGGGCGTGTTTACAAGGGGAAGAAAATGCCTGGAAGGATGGGAGGAACTAAGAGAAAGATCAGAAAGCTCAAGATTGTAAAGATTGATGATGACCTTAATGTTGTGATGATCAAAGGCGCCGTCCCAGGTAAGCCAGGAAACCTTCTTCGAATAGCTCCTGCTAAGATAGTAGGAAAGAACATTCCCAAGAACTAGCTTTAGCTCATCTCTTGGAATTGTTTTCTTTTCTCAATTCTTTTTTGTTTCTTGAACTGATGCAACTCTTTTACTGGTTATTTGTGTTATGATTAGATAACGATTGAGTTCTCTAGAAAATGTTTGATCCATTACCATTTTTCATTACTTGGTGATTACAAGCAATGAGCTGCGTTCATCTATTGATAAAATTTTGTTCTTATTAAGCTTTTTGTGCGTATACTACAAAAATTGTGGTATTCTGAAGCAACTTTGCTTTGTAGGACAATCAATAGAACCATTTTTCCTTTGTTAGGCAATTGGAATTTTCTTTCCAGAAAAGAATACATTAAACCATCTGGAATTCATGGAGCAGGACACAATACAAGAGATCGAAAATGTCATACTAACCTGAAGCCAGCAGCCTCTAGGGTTGCATGGTTTCGTCGCAAGTGACGAATGACAATTGATTCCGCTCATTACAACACAAGAGAGCGGATTGATTCTCCATCTCCATTCTCATTTTTTGTTCATAAATTGAGAGACACATTGCTTGGAAGCAAAAATTAGCATTTTTTCGAGTAAACTTTTAGCACGATGTCCTTGAACGCACAAAAACAAATGAAAAAAGAAACCTCAAGAAAACGTATGATCATATTGATCTCATACGTTCAATCCACATAACCATTGTATTGACTACTCTCCAAGGACCCTCCAAAGATTATAACCAATTCTATTCTTTGCTGAACAAGTGCATCGATTGCTAGGAGATCAACTAAGAAAGGTAATATGTACAAAACCTACAACGAGACAGCTACATACATTAGTTTCATAATTAGCAGAAATTCTGTAAGCCTCAACTTCTAGTCTCTGTCCTGCACAGCTTGAGGTAGATGGAAGGATACTGTCATGGCTAAATATTTGCAGACCTTGCTTAACTATCTCCTTACCGATCTCAAGCCCCAAATAATCAACCAAACAAGGATCCCGATACGTCATACCTCTCATAGCTCTGAGTTCATGATCTGGTAGTATAGTGGAGATGTTGCTCGTAGAAGTTGATCAACTGGTATTAGTTAACACGACAGTTAGAACTTCGAATCCAAGGAAAAACGATTGCACATTGTTTAAGGCAGTTTAAAAGCTAACACAGTGAAGAACAGAACCAATTACCAGGAGAGGATTGTTAGCCTTGAGGAACTTGTTATCAACCATCACTTCTGTTCCATCAGACCTAAAACCAGGAAACCAAAAACAATAAACTCATTTGAGAATAGGAAGGCCGACACGAGATCCGTTTACATTCAAAGATATCAGAAACACGGGCTTGCCAATGGGTTTGTCTCTAAAACTATCTTGAGTTCATATATTTCTATTGGCTGATACTTTCATATTCTTAGTTCTTTAGATAGAATCTTTTAGGATCTTCTGAACAAAATCTCGGCTAGTTGCTAAATAATCGCAGTACAAGTCAAGAACTATACCAAGAAATGTCAAACTTTTCTAAGAACAAGAAACAATTTTTGTAACAACCAAAACCCACCGCTAGCCGATATTATCTGCTTTGGCCTGTTACGAATCGCTATTAGCCTCACGGTTTTAAGATACGTCAGCTAAGGAGAGGTATCCACACCCTTATAAAGAATGTTTCACTCCCCTCTCCAACCGATGTGGGATCTCACAATCCACCCCCTTAGGGACCCAACGTCATCTCTGGCACACCGCCCAGTGTTTGGCTCTGATGTCATTTGTAACAGCCCAAGCGGAAAATATTTGCTAGCTGTGGGTTTGAGCTGTTACAAATGGTATCAGAGCCAGACACCGGGAAGTGTGCTAGCGAGGACGCTGAGCCCTCAAGAAGGGTGGATTGTGAGATTTCACATCGACTGGAGAGGGGAATGAAGCATTCATTATAAAGGTGTGGAAACCTTCCCCTAGCAGACGCATTCTAAAAACCTTGAGGGAATGTCCGGAAGAGAAAGTCCAAGGAGGACAATATCCGGTAGCAGTGGGCTTGGGCTTGGGTTGTTACAATTTCAAATAAATTGTGTTCTTAATTGAGGATGTTCATCCTACGACCTCATACCATAGGGTTTACACTTCATTTAGTTTAACTTAACATCCACAAGAAGAGGAGAGACAAAGCTGACATACCTCATGGCCACAAAAGTTACCAACACATCCTGAATGTTGTTTGACACAGATGCTGAATAGCCTAACGGTTTAACAATCTTGATGATACTCGGTTCGTTTCTGGCTTCATCGGTTCTGTTATTCCGACTTAACCTTTCTCCATGATATCCAGAATTCTCAACCCCTATCGGTTCCACTCCGACACTGGATTCTACTACAGCTAGTGTCAATTCTGGATTTTGAACCACAGGCAATTCAGATAAAGTTGAATCTTGTCTAAACCTTTTAACCGAACCAGATTTCCTTCTCTTAGCCCCGGTGCACCGATTTTCAGTAACTAGTTCTACAGAGCCAGTTTTAGAGAGACCAGCAGCAAGGACGTTGTTCTCTGTTGTCCTGGCATCGTGAAAATCAATTGCAAGCTTATCACCAATGGCTATGTTCGTTAATCCTGTTGCCTTAAGCTCACTGAGCTTCGGATCGTACTCGTGTTCAGCTTTCTTCTGTTCAAATCGTTGCGTGGCATTCCTGCCCACATTATCAATATCAGCTAGCCTGCCTCTTTCAATAGCAGTTACATCTCCGTTCTTTTCTCCTTCATGATTATAAACGACCGATCGCGAACGAGCATAAGGATTAGTCAGGCTAGGCATGTTTATAGGAGCAGAAGGCAGACGTTGATCAACAACACTGATTTCAACATCTGTGACATTATAAGTAGAAAAATTAGCTCGCTGCTGCCTCTTCTTGGTTTGAACATGAACAACCCCATGTTTTCGCTTCCGCTTCCGCTGCTTTCCCGAAATTAAACTTCGAAAACGAAACCAAACAACATTATACCATAGACTAATCAGCATACCATGCCACAGAATGCTTCCTCCAGCTACCAAAAGAACAATGCTGAAGTAACTAGAAGAGAATACCTCTGTTCGAACGCCTCGATGAACTCAGAGCACGTATGGAGATTCTCCAATGGCTCCCAAGTATTAGCCGTCTCCGGCCAGCCACGCCTTCAGGAAAGCTCGGTTTGGTTAGTAATCTGAGTTATCAAAGTCGAGCTCTAACAAGCCGAAGTACCAGCACTTACCATTTGATCAAATACTGAAGCTGGCCCTGTTTTTAGAATCAATCATTCCCATAGCAAAGCAATAGAATAAGAAATCCCAACATCAGGAAATGTACAAACATTCATAAACCCATCATTCTCAGAATCCAAAGGGGCAAAAAGTTATAAACAAAGAAACCAGAATAGCAGAGCGGAAGGAAAATTGAGTAAACCTTGCGAACCCTTTTTCGACGAATGGCTTCAATTTCATAGAATCCATCATCGAGATTGGTTCTCTGAGCAGCAAAAGCAGCCTCAGTCCCATCCTGTTCATCCTGTTCATCTTGTTCGTCAGGCTCGTCTAGGTTTTGCTCTTGATGGGTCTCCGACAAATGGGATGTCGAAGGCTCACCGCCATTAATGGGGTTGTTGTTGGTGTTCATATCAACGTAATCCGAGTCGCCGCCATGAACTTCACCGCCATCCATGGCGTCTTGAATTGGACCCATTACAACCTCCGTAGAACCACTCGCACTTTTCTTCCTCCTTCCCCCTTTGATTTTCATTCCAGAACCCTCTTTCTCTCTCTCTCTCTTCTCAAAATTACACACATTCTCTGTAATTTCAAGGGGTTTTGTGGGTTCTTAGAGAGAGAGAGAGAGAGAGACAAAGGGGAAAATGCCACAACAAAATGGAGCTGAAGCTGAGATTGAGAAGACCGAGCTGCCACATTTCTCTCTTTCTTTACCAATTTAAGGTAATTTGTTCTTGGGATTGATGGCATGAT
The DNA here is from genome assembly GCF_002738345.1 of Cucurbita maxima. Lineage (NCBI taxonomy): Eukaryota > Viridiplantae > Streptophyta > Magnoliopsida > Cucurbitales > Cucurbitaceae > Cucurbita > Cucurbita maxima. The sequence goes on from NW_019272042.1 coordinate 214,199, forward strand.
AGTCTATTAGTATGATCTTTTAAATTGTAGAATGATTTAGTGTGAATTGAAAGGAGATATGAAGTGAGCCCATTCCGATTTCATAAATTGAGCCCATTTGAAATGTAAAGCATCAGATTTGGGAGAAGTTTGAGATTTTGTTTCCGTTCCGGAAGAGTTGCTATTTATCAACCAGAAAAGCTGCATCCTTTGCAAGCTTGACGGCTGGCTTTTGTAAGGGTAACAGATTCGGCTGCGGCAGCTGCTATGTAGTTGTAGCCTCCTCACTCGTAATGAGTGTTGTGGATAGGCTTGATTCAACCACCTAAATATGGTCTCAGTTGTCCCGATCATGTCTCTTTTGGCGTGCTCTTGGCATCGGCCTATGGGCTCTCCATTCGATCCGTCTTGAAACATGGATCGAGGAGTCTGACATGTGTGCGAGTTAACAGATGAGTAGATCCGTAAGGTGCAAGGAAACTAATTGGTGAGTTGCACCACTGACTGACTTTGATCTTTTGAGAAGGATTCGAGTGTGAGTATGCATGTCTTACTATAGAGACTTAGTCGGTCTTAGTGTCAAAAGGAGGCAATTTAAGTCAATCCATATAGAATGAATGTTGTAGTTGCTCCGATCGATGTTGGTGGTGATGTTGCAGACAAGATACATTGTGTCCATAACCATAGAATACGACACTAATCGAAATGCATACACTTGTCTCATACACTATGAGGATGGTGAGAAAAGATATACTTTACATTCCAAAGAGCTATAATTGGAGATATCATTGTTTCTCGTACAAATGTTCCTATAAAGAAAAAGGGAAATGTCCTACCTTTGAGTGCGGTTTGACTATTGATTTACATAATTGGAAGTAACCAATTAGGTTTACGACAAAACCTAGAAATCGATCACTAATCCAATTTGAGTACCTCCACAGGATAGATCTCAACAGAAAATTAAGGAGTAACGTCAGTAAGTGATTGAGTTCAGTAGTTCTCATAGAAAATTATTGACTCTCGAGATATAGCAATATGGAGAATACTAAATTATTTCAAGCACCAACAGAACCAGAAGTGTCACTTGTTTCAAAGAGAGGAGGACGAGTTATTCACATTTCATTTGATGGTTAGAGGCAAATTGAAAGTTAAGCGATGGTAATTCTAAAGATTTCTAAAGGAAAAAATAGAGATATTTCTTACGTTACTTATCATGTGTGAAAGTATTGACGTAATTTCATAGTCATTTGATGAATGTTACATGAAGAATATAAGCTAGATGAAAGAATGGATGTCTAATAGATTTTAAAAGATGTCTTCAACTTTGAATTTAATAAATTTAAAAGATTTGGATGAATTTTAAAATTTTAAAAATTAATAAAATTTAAAGTTTAAAAATTTATAAATTAATAAAATAATAATAATAGCCGAAAAGAAGGTAGTCCAAGTCAGCCGACAACATTTCACGTGGCTGACGCGTCACGGATATATGTTTCTGACATTTCCCTCATTTTAACGTTGAATGTTGTAATTTATACCTAAAAAGGACAAACAAACATTTATTTATTATTATTATTTTCGTTTTGTATATAATAAATAGTTTTGTTGCCCTTTTATTTTATTTTATTTATTTGGATATTAATTTTTGAGGGAGGAATAAAACATTGAAACTTTTATTAGTATTTCAAAATCGCGAGATTAACGACGATATATTTATATTGATTTTGATTTGACACACAACTTTAATCATATCATAGCCCTCGTGATACTAATAGTCTTATCCATAGTGTAAGATTTTTTGTTTTATTATTGGATAAGAAGAGCATTTAAAATATTTTTCAAAAGAAAAAAGAAATGTAGGGTCGAAGGAGTGGATGCACATGGAGATAGAAATTTTGGGTCAAACGATGAACGTACCTTTATAAAGTACCGATAGCACGCGAGAAAGTAATATCTCTTATTTTGATAAACATCAAATATTTTAACAGTGTTAAATTCTAGTCATACTAATAATATTTACTTACCAATGAACATTGAACAACCTAGATATTTGATGTTAAAAGTTGATATTAATTTGAAGCACATTTCATTTTGGATTTTCTAGCCATCAAAAAGGGATGTGGCTCATAGGATCTATAGACCCATACAGATCATTTACCCCCTTCTTTTAAGATATTTTATTCCCATTCAAGTGCTTCCAAAAATATGTTTATTTTTCATATATTTAGAGCTAATCCTATTAGAATTGGATCTCCATTCATGGAAAAATTTGTAAAAGGATAAAAAGAGTGGATTTGGGTTGAGAATAGTTGGGAGGATGAAGTCAGGGCACACGTATTTTTCAATCTCTTCTTTAATATTTTCGTTTTCAATTACAATATTATTGTTTTTTGTTCATAATTTAATGAATTATGAACGAATGTTGTTGTTCTCTGATTACCCTAATTGGTTACAGCTGTTTCCACGATTTCTGTGTCTATCGCTTTTTCGCCCCCCGCCCACTATTTCTCTCTTCCTTCCTACCATCACTCATCTTCGAACTCCAAATCAAAGTCAAAATTTCGCATCCAAATTTCACTTTCTTTTTTGGATCTTTCTCAAAATTTCACCTCAAACAACCCCCCCCCCCCCCCCCCCCCCCNCCCCCCCCCCCCCTACCCCTTAAATTTCTCCGCCTATTTCGTGACAAATAGTGTAGAGTTAAGAGGAATAGGGAGTTCTTTCTTGGCGGCCTCGTGATCTGTGAAGTCTCTACGTGATATTCAAGACTTTTGTTGCTATCGGGATTTGGGTTTTTCTTTTTCTAAAAGCTCGTTGTTAGATCTCTAAAAACATTCATCCTTTCACATTTAGAGGGAAAATTAGAAGTGGGATTTGATTTTTGGGTGAAATGTTGCTGTTCTTCTTGTTCTTCAGGGATTCTGGCTGCTCTGCTTTCTGTGGAGCACTACTGTTCTGTTTCTACTTCGCAACTAATCACAAGGTAAGTAGAATCCAAGTCATTGCAGTTTGATTTTTCCCTTGGTTTATTAGGATTGGTTTATCTTTGTTGCTGATTTCTTCTGGTTTTCTTTTGAGATGTAATTACTTTCCTAATGAATCTTTGTGTGGGTTGGTTGTTCTTTTGGTTTCTGCTTTACTTGTTGAAAGTATTATTATGACTGAATTTGGCGGAGATTCCATATCGATTAGAGAAGAGAACGAAACCTTCTTTATAGGAGTGTGTAACGCGTTTTAAAACCGTGAGACTGACGGCAATACGTAACGGGCAAAAGCGGACATTATCTATTAGCGGTGGGCTTGGACTGTTACAAATGGTATCAAAGCTAGACACTGGGTGGTATGCCAGCGAGGATGCTGGTCTCTCAAGGTAGATAGATTGTGAGATCGCATATCAGTTGGAGAGAGGAGCGAAGCATTCCGTATAAGAGTGTGGAAACCTCTCCCTAGTGGATGCATTTTAAAACCTTGAGAAAACCCGGAAGGAAAAGCCCAAAGAAGACAATATTTGCTAGCGATAGGCGAGTTGTTTTTGCTTCAACGAGTCGAGATCCATAAGTGGATATCAGTCATTTGTTTGCCATAAATGAATGTTCACTCATTTGTTTGCTTTGGCTGTTGTTCATCCCAATTGTGTTTGTTTGACCTTTTCTCTGTTTATCATCAAATTCCCTGTAGTTTGCTAAGTGGGAAGAAATTTATAATTAATTTAGAATCTGGAAAAGAAGCTGAATTCCAGATTGGCAACAGTTTTGCCTTTTGTTTTGTGTTCTTTAAAAAGTTGACCTCTTTGCTGTAAAGCTTCATTGTTTTGTTTTTCAACTTTTCTGAGATACTTTTTGAATATTAATGAATAAGATTTGGCTGGGTTTTTTGTTTTTAAAATGTTTCTTAAAGTAATGAATAATTATGCATTTCATTTGGAACTTTATCATGAGAGAATAGTGAAGCGAAAGGAAAAAAAGTGGACAGATCGATATCAACTCTTTAGGACGATCTACATTATGGGACACAAATTGTGAGATCCCGCATCGGTTAGAGAGAGGAACGAAACATTCCTTATAAGAGTGTGGAAATCTCTCCCTAACAGATGCGTTTTAAAACCGTGAAGTTGACGGTGATACGTAAAGTGGATAATATCTGCTAGCGGTGGACTTGGGCTATTACAAATGGTATCAGAGCTAGACATCGGGCGGTGTGCCAACGAGGATGCTGGGCCCCCAAGGGGGGGTGGATTGTGAGATCCCACATCGGTTGGAGAGGGGAATGAAACATTCCTTATTAGGGTGTGGAAACCTCTCCCTAACAGACGCGTTTTAAAATCGTAATGGGCTAAAGTGGATAATATTTGCTAGTGGTGGACTTGGGCTGTTACAAATGGTATTAGAGCCAGACACCAAGCGGTGGGCCAATGGGGATGCTGGGTGTCTCGGTCATGCTTGTCCAGGGTGTGTTGCCCATGGCCACATGCTTATGGCAAGCCAAACCCTTGTCATGTCTTTTCATTCTAGGGTTTTTACTTTTGTAGTACTAGGGCGTATGACGCCTCAAAAATATCATGTCTAGGCCTGCCAGACATGAAATGCTTCAGAATATACTATAGGGGGATATGACTAGTTGTCAACTTCTCCCTACCCAAGGTTATATATGCTAAGCCGTTGTTATCTCTCTCTTGCTTGTTTATATAACGTCTCTTTAAAAAATCTCTCTTTCTAAAATCTCTATCTACCCTCGTTTTCTAAAACCTTCTTTTAAAACCGAGGCTAGAGGCTCGATCATACGTCGCTTGGCCGTAGGCGACGCAAGAACAAATTGACTTAGCTCACTTGTCGTTGGAAAGTGAGTGCCGCACAATCGCTAGTCCGCTGCCTTCAAAAGTGCGATTGTGGCACTAGGCCCTCAAGAGAGGTGGAATGTGAGATCCCACATCGGTTGAAGAGGGGAACGAAACAGTTCTAATAAGGGTGTAGAAACCTCTCTTTAATAGATGTGCATGAAAACCGTGAAGCTGACGGTGATACGTAATGAGCTAAAACGGACAATATCTACTAGCGGTATGCTTGGACTGTTACGTAAATAATTTGCACTTGTTTAAGAACCCCAACAATTTCTCAGAAAATGGAGAAATGCAAGAAAGTATGAAACTCATTACAACGTCTCCCAAAGAGATGGGTTGATTTTTAAAAGGCAAAGTAGCTTTAACCATATGGTCCGTTATGATCTTAAACTAGAAGTTAATTTAATATGCCTTTTTTTTCCTTCTTAAAGTGTTCTCCTCGTTGAGGGTTTGGACTCAAGAATCTCCATGCTAGACAGGCTGTTTAATGCTCCAAATATGCTTATTTATGGGTTAAAGCATCTTACTTTGTTTTCTATCATCATTGTTTTCCTGCGAATCAAACGTTATAAAAACCTGTTCGGTACTCAGTTCATCGTCGTTTCTAAACCAGTTTCGTTTATCCTTCAGATGATTCATTCGATAGATCATGCTCGAGTTTTTTAACAAACATATAGAATGAAGTTCCTTTTGATTCGTGTTCTGAGTTGAATTTTAACGAGGCTTTCTTGTCTTTTATATGTCATTTTGATTGTTTTTGTGTTGGTTCAGGATACTTGAGCTGGTGGCATTATAAACTACCTATATCAAATGGACAAAAAATTGTGACCCAAATGGATCCTCAGGCTTTTATTAGGTTGTCAATTGGATCTTTGGGATTGAGAATCCCAGGAGCTGCTCTAAACTCTACAAAACCTGGAGTCAATGCTTTCTCTGCACCGTGTTCGTGTGAAATTCGTCTTCGGGGTTTCCCTGTGCAGACGTCTTCAATCCCGCTTCTCCCGTCTCCTGAAGCCATACCTGATTCTCATAGCATTGCCTCAAGCTTCTATCTTGAAGAGTCTGATCTGAAAGCATTACTAGCACCTGGCTGCTTCTATAACACTCATGCCTGTCTTGAAATATCTGTCTTCTCTGGAAGGAAGGGATCTCATTGTGGTGTTGGCATCAAAAGGCAGCTGATTGGGACGTTTAAACTGGATGTCGGTCCCGAATGGGGCGATGGGAAGCCTGTCGTTCTTTTCAATGGGTGGATAGGCATTGGCAAAAGCAAGAATGAGAATGGAAGACATGGAGCAGAGCTTCATTTGAGAGTGAAACTTGATCCTGATCCAAGATATGTTTTTCAGTTTGAAGATGTTACGAGGTTAAGCCCGCAAATCGTCCAGCTTCTAGGCTCGATCAAACAGCCGATCTTTAGCTGCAAATTTAGTCGAGACAGGTGATGCAACTCATGCAACACTAGAACAATAACTTTCTTCTGTTGAACATTTTGTGTTGGACTTCATATTTGACAGTTGAATCAAATTTATAGGGTATCCCAGCTGGATTCATTGAGCAACTATTGGTCAGGGTCAGGTTCTGGTGATGGCTCAGATTGGTTAGGTTCTGGTGATGGCTCAGACCTCAAGGTCGAGCGGAGAGAAAGAAAAGGCTGGAAGGTGAAGATACATGATCTTTCTGGCTCGGCTGTTGCAGCAGCCTTCATAACTACTCCCTTTGTGCCATCAGCAGGTTGCGATTGGGTTGCCCGGTCAAACCCCGGGTCTTGGCTGATTGTTCGTCCTGATGTTTGCATACCTGAAAGTTGGCAGCCATGGGGAAAGCTCGAGGCATGGCGCGAGCGAGGAATTAGAGACACTGTCTGCTGTCGCTTTCACCTTCTCTCCGAAGCTCAAGAGGGAGGGGAACTTCTCATGTCTGAGATCCATATCAATGCTGAGAGAGGTGGGGAGTTCTTCATAGACACTGACAAACAGTTACGAGCAGCAACAGTTCCAATACCAAGCCCGCAGAGCAGCGGAGACTTTGCAGCATTAGGCCAACTGGTCGGAGGTTTCGTCATGAGTTGTAGAGTACAAGGGGAAGGAAAGAGCAGTAAGCCAATGGTGCAACTCGCCATGCGACATGTGACATGTACAGAGGATGCTGCCATTTTCATGGCACTAGCTGCAGCCGTTGGTCTCAGCATTGAGGCGTGTAGGCCATTCCGAAGGAAGATTAGGAGAGCGTCTCGGCATTCTAAAGGAAAATGAAGTGTTTGTAAGGTATAATTGATGTGTAGAAGCATAAACAAAGATGCACATACAGATCTGTATGAAATTATCTGTGAAGGCTATAAAATTTAGCATTTTGTACAGTATGTGATTCTAAGTTGTGCCACCTGATCCAACGACATTTGATTATCAAGAAAACTCAAAAGAATTATAATATCTCGAAGTTAATAGCGACCATAGGGTTGAAATCAATAATGCTACTAGGCTTACCCATGGTCAATTCTTACGTAGCACTCGTTCAACGAGCAAATGTGCTTAGGTAGCTGTTATACATACTTTTACTACATTCCTTTTAAATAGGGACAAACACCATCAAAATATTTTAAAATACAACACCCAGCAGAAACAGAAGATTTTAGTCTTAAACTTGATGATAGGAGTGAATAACAGGGAATGAATCTCTCCAAAGTATGAACATAGCAACCAAAAGCCGGACAAGAGAAAGTAATATTGCAAAGCAATAGTTTGATTAATAGCTTATCAATATAAAATTCTGTTATTGGTAATTAAGATCACTACTATTCCTCTGTTGTCTTAAGGAAACTTTCGATCTCAGTGATTATGCTCCGAGCATCGTCAAACTCAGGGCCTTTCACTTGTGTTGATTTTTCCAGTTCATCCTGGACATGAAGAAGTCGATAAGGATTTGTTTTAGTAAACTAACAAAAATTGGGCACGTGCAGATAACCTTCTAGAATCAAGCTCCTCATAAGAGCAAAAAAGGGAATGAAAAGCCAATACCAGTGTTCCTTTCAGATCAGCTAAGGCGGACTCCAGACGCTTGTGACAATCGGGAACCATCATCCTTGATTCAGCCAGAACGTTTTCCTGCTTACAGTGAGAATGCTAACTGTAAAATCATAATAATATATAGACCAATTGAAGAAGATGATTCATATGATGATAACATTTCATTCAATCTCCATTACCGAAATAATATTTTAGTTGGTCGTTTTGATTTTATAGCTTTCAAAACATAAAGTTGAACAGAAATTATGTTCCAAATTTGGGACCATTATTCTTCTCCATAGTTCAAATCACATAATCTACACGCTCACAAATTCTATTGTTCATATTGAGTAATGTTGAACAAGTCAGTCTAAAAAGTCTTCTTTAAGATATTCACGGATGGCACAAATAAAACCACAAGCAATCAAGCCAACAATAATCGTATAAACTTTTGATTATTAAGAATGCAAGCCATTTACGTACCTGTTGCTTAAGGTCATAAGGGTCAGCCCCTTTTTCTTTCATGTCAGCGGTTTTGGCAGCTTCTCTCTCGACCTCCTTCTCGTAAGAATGCAACTCCTTGATAATGCGTTTGCAGGTTGCTGTCTTAATCTTCAGGTTCTTTACTGTAGCCATACTGTCCTATCATCAGAAGAATTTATCGTGGATTTGTGATCCACAAACCTCTTATAGGGGGGTCAAAACTCGAAATGGTTAAACAGAGAAGACTTTGCTTCTCACAAAAGCATGAAAATTGGAACTCCAAAAAGCATAATGGCACAACTTTGATTTACACGGTTAAACAAAGTTCATTGCAAATTAATGTTATCAATTTCTTGAAGTTAAGTTGTTAAAGTTCGTCAGGGGTCGTGTGAATTCATGGTAATTAATCAGTAATACATTCTTTCCTCTTCTTAAACCCTAAGATGCTATCAGAACTTTAGACTCAGGACATGGTTTTTCAAAGTTTCCTGTATCATGGAGGTAAGCTCTTCTTCAAATTTCTCAGGGGTAATAATGTTCATTCCCACCACACCTCTAAACAAAAAATCATGATGAAGCTCGCGGATACCAAATTTCTTTAACAGTGAAGATCGTTAACTTCAATGTCTATGATAAAGTGTCGCCCACATTCTTAATACGTGTAGATGTTCCAAGGAACAATTTCAACCAAGTCAAGGTTTCTCCGGACACGATTCTTGTTCAAAGAGAGATATGCACTTGATCAATGAGCGTCTTATCAAAATATACAACTAGCCTGGGGGGTAACATTACACAAGACCAGTTATTCTGAAGAAACAGAAGCATTGTTGTAGCTCAGAATCACATAACATATTGATAACATCAATGTTGCTACACACACAAGTTCACGGTCTTAGAAGAACTCCCAACCAGAGTTTTCTAGCCGCACTAGCACTCGGAGTGGCGACAAAAACTCATATATTCAACCTACACTACGAATTTCAATAAATATCAAGACTTCGATTGCTCATTTCATTTGAAGAGACGATTAAGCCCTAACATAAGCGTAACCACAAAAAGACGTAATCTATCTCAAATCTAAGCAAATCTATAAAAGAAAAAGGAGAAGCAGAAACGCATGTGAAATCATAGACGATACGCCGCCCAAGATCTAGACACGGCGAAACTAAAAGATATAGAAGAAAGGCAGAAATGGCTAACAAAGGGGAAACTGAATCGAAGGATCAATGCATGTCGAGATTCAATAGATTGTTTCGATTGGAAATCATTGGAGAAGATTGAAGAAGCGCAAAAGCTAGAAAAAAGCGAAGAAAAAACCGACCTGCGCCGGAAGAACTTGATCGTCGACGAAATCTTGATCCAAAATTCTACGGAGTTGGTGGAGAAGAAACCCTGATCTCTTCTTTGGGAGTTGCTTCCTTTTCTATTAGCACATCAATGGAGTTTTCCACCCAAATAATGCGCAGTACAAAACAAGCCACACGACCCCGCTTTTCTGTCCCAAAAAACTGATTTTTTTTAAAGCTAAATTACACTTATTAAATTATAATTAGTATAGTGATAAAATTTTTGTCAATAATTTTATTATTCTAATTAATTTATACTTATTTAATTATTTTTAGTAATTAAATTAAATGGTGTAATAATAAGGCTACTTATAATTAATATTTAATGCAAAAATGTTTATTCATTGGTATTTGAATGAATGTATTATTTAAATTTAAGTGACTATGTATCAAATGTTTAGGAAGTTTCTATTTGGACCATAAATTTCAAAATATTAATTTTTGTCCCAAAATTTTTAGTTAGTTCGTGAAATTCTGCTTCGCAATAAAAAATTAATGAAAAATTTGACGGAAATGAGAATTAAAATAACAAATAAGAGGTGATAATAAAGATAGGGAAGACTTTCTATCTCAAATTCAAAACAAAAATAAAATGAATGCTAAAAATATCATATAAAACATTTAACAATATTCGAAAAGGCAAGGCTAATAACATGTTTGAATCTTTATATAAACACGAAACTATATTAGGATACAAAACAAACGAACAATTTAACCTTAATATTCCAGAATTTGAAGGGAAAAAAAAATGGCAATATTCATTGAATAATAGAACAGTTTTTAATCATCAAAATTAATTACGATTATAACATTCCTCATCGATTCACTTCCATATTTGCTAACCCTTCAAGTTTCTCATCTCTATATATTTATTCGAATTCCCCATTCATTTTCATCATCAATTAACCAATGGCAATCATTATCTCACTGATTTTGTTAATCTCCTCCGCCGCCGCCTCCTCCGCTGCCGCAGACGGTGGCTATGGCTTCTCGGTCGAACTGATCCACCGTGACTTCCCCAAGTTCCCACTTTTCAACGCATCAGAGACACACTACCAACGTATCGCCGACGCTCTCCGTCGCTCCATCAGCCGTTAGACGGTGTCGCCGCCAGACACGGGGAGCCCCAGTATACACCAGCGGAGGCGCGTACGTTGTGAAAATATCCCTTGGAACGCCGCCGTTTTCGATTGTAGCCATTGCTGACACTGGAAGAGACATCATTTGGACTCAGTGCAAACCTTGCCCGAATTGCTACCAGCAAATCGCGCCGATGTTTGATCCGAGTAAATGGTCGACTTACAAAACAGTCTCGAGTTCCTCGCCGACTTGCTCGATTACAGGGCCGGGAAATTCTTGTTCCTCGGATTCCGTGTGCGAGTACTCCATTTCATACGGCGATGGATCCCACAGCAACGGGGATATTGCCGTTGATACCCTTACGATGGACTCCACCTCCGGCCGCCCCGTGGCGTTTCCACGGATTGCGATTGGCTGTGGCCATGACAATGCTGGCTCTTTTGATTCTAAGGTTTCTGGGATTGTTGGGCTCAGTCATGGTTCAGCTTCGCTTGTCCAGCAGATGGGGCCGGCCACCGGCGGAAAATTCTCTTACTGTTTGGCACCCATCGGAAACTCTAACTACTCGAGCTATCTTAACTTCGGCTCTAATGCTGTCGGTCTCTGGCTCTAGAGCCGTCTCGACTCCAATTTATACTAGCGGTAAATACAAACGTTTTTTTATCGATAAAATGATTAGTGGGTAGTTAAACGTCTCATTAAGAAAAAATCATGGGTAAAAAAAAAATCATAGGTATATAACTAATAGATCGATAATACTAAAGTCATGCTCTTAATTTAATCGAATGTTTGGATGTTGAGCAAGCAAGTCGTGTGCTCTATAGAAAAGGAGTTAACTTGGATTTAGGGTTTAAAAGGGGATCACACTGGTAATGCGCTCCATAGAAAAGGAGTCAGACCAGTATTTAAAGTTTAAAAGTGGATAATAATGGTCGTGCTCTCGAAAAAAGGAGTTGACCTAAATTTAGGGTTTAAAAGTGGATGATATTATATTTTTACTGTGAGTTAGTTATACTAAGATGAATTGTATAAATAATAATTATTTTTTTGTTCATGTTTATAGAAGGTGACTACAAAATATTCTACCTCCTGAAAATAAAAGCAATGAGTGTTGGAAGCAACAAATTTAATTTTTTGAGATCTTCACCATTTGGAACAAACGGGAACATCATTATCGACTCTGGCACGACGCTTACATTCTTACAACTGGACATCTTTGCTAGCTTCTCTCAGGCAATTTCGGAGGTGATGGACCTCAAGTCCATGACTAGTCCAATTCAAACCTTGGAGTATTGCTATGAGAGAACCACCAACGACTATAAGGTGCCGCCTGTCACAGCGCACTTCAAAGACGACGACGTGAATCTCAAGCGAGAAAATCTGTTCATTAGGGTGGTGGACGACGTCGTTTGCTTGGCATTTGTTGGCAACAGCAGGGAAAACAACATGCAAATCTATGGCAACATTGCACCGACTAACTTCTTGGTTAGCTGTAATATCAAGAAATCATCTATTTTTTTCAAGCCAGCAAATTGTGCTGCCTCGTGATTTATCATGTCCTTGTTATTATGATTTTCTATTGCTTGAACGACTTACGTTCTTCATTTATTAAAATATTTATTTCTATTAATCTTAAAATATATATATATATATATCTAGTTTAAGTTAGACTTATATAAACTAATACGATTTCTATTTTTAAAAAAACGTGGAGAATAAAATGGCACATAAAAAAAAATAATGCATCCATATACATTTAGCCCAATTTTGAATAATTTTTAGTTTTTTTTCCCTATGATTGGTATTTTTTTAGTCAATTGATTAAAAAATCACAACACATCACGCCTCAAGATTCGACACTTTATGTTTATGATATTCTCATGCTCGAGTTATTTCAATAAATTTGTGCTCATTCAACATAGGGTTTGTCTAACTCGAGCAAACTTAACTTTGGAATTATTATGATTAAACCGGTTTATTAGGATCACTGTCTATGAGATCCCACATCAGTTGGATAGAGGGACAAATCATTTCTTATAAGGTGGAAACCTTCTCTAGCATATGCATTTTAAAACTGTGAGGTTGACAGCGATACGTAACGGGCCAAAGCGGACAATATTTGTTAGCGGTGGGTTTGGGCTGTTACAAATGGTATCAAGGGCAGTCATCCAGGGGTCTGCTAGCTGAGAATAATTGCTCAAACCACCCCACCTAAATGATATTAAACTTCCCTGTTTATAATAATCTCGAGAATCAAATAAATTACAAAAGATAAAAAAAAAAGAACAATAAATGAATACAAGATATTTGTCTATAATAAAAGGGCAAATATGATAACTATATGATAATTATCGTAAATGTTATGAAACTCTTAGAATTTGATCTAATAGTTGAAAAATAATACTTTTATATCTAAATTATCGAATAACCCAAAAAACTATCAAGAATCAACCTAAGAATTTTTTTTAGAATGGATTAACTTAATGATTTAAGATCAAGAGTAAATAAAACTCGTTTCTTAATTTGTGATTCACCGTGAAATCTTTGTGACATGATTAAGACTTCTTATTTCGTATCGAAAAACATACAGAAAGGAGAGATAAATTTGTCCCTATTAGCTAAATTGGACCGAGGGGATTATATTTTTTGTCCTAACCTCGATCTCGCCTCCGATCCGCGCTATGCCCCACTTTTTATATATTGTATATTATATGTATACACATTTATTTACTTATTTAATAATAAATTTAAAAAATTAATATGTATATTATATGTATACACATTTATTTACTTAGTAATAAATTTTAAACATAGTTGGGATTACTATCCATATAAGAATTACATTAAATATTATATTAAAAATTTTAAAATATAAATTATATATTTTTTAAAAAATATACCGGCAACCCGTTTCAATATAAGAAAAAATAAAAGAAAATTTTATCGAAAATGGGATGAAAATAACAAATAAGAGATGATAACAAAGACAGAGAAGACTTTCCAATTTCCTTCTCATAGACATCTCTAGGTGGGTATATAGCGTAGGCATTCTTTGAGCAATCATGCTACAAAATAAATAAATAAATAAATAAATAAATAAATAAATAAATAAATAAATGATCTGAAATGAAGATTAAAATAACAAATAAAAATAAGAGGTGATAATAAAGATGGAGAAGAATTTTCTATCCTGTCTTTACGGTATTAACATCTCTAGATAATATATAGTATTTATAAATTTAATTTTTTAAAGGAGAAATTTGGAAATGAAAATAAAACCAATGTTAAAAATATCCTATAAAACATTTTTCTGGTCTACAATATATTCCAAAAAGCAATCAATTCCACCACCAAAAAAAAAAAAAAAAGTCTGTGCTATAACATTCGAAAATGGCAGGTTTGAATCTTCACATTAGGAAAAAAAATAAAGAAAAAAACAAACTAGCAAGTTAACCTTAAAATTCCAGAATTTGAAAGGAAAAAAATGGCAATGTTCATCGGATAATGGAACACAGAGCGTTTTTAATCATCAAAATTAATTACGATTATAAATTTCCTAATTGATTCACTTCCATTTTTGCTGACCCTTCATGTTTCTCATTCCTATATATTTATTCGAATTCCCCATTCATTTTCATCATCAATTCATCAATGGCACTCATTTTCTCACTGATTTTGTTTGTCTCCTCCGCCGCTGCCGCTGCCGCAGACGGTGGCTATGGCTTCTCCGTCGAACTTGTCCACCGTGACTTCCCCAAGTTCCCACTTTTCAACGCATCAGAGACACACTACCAACGCATCGCCGACGCTCTCCGTCGCTCCATCAGCCGTGGGACGGTGTCGCTGACAGACACGGGGAGAGCCCCAATATACAACAGCGGAGGCGCATACGTTGTGAAAGTATCCCTCGGAACGCCGCCGTTTTCGATTGTAGCCGTTGCTGACACTGGAAGCGACATCATTTGGACTCAGTGCAAACCTTGCCCGAATTGCTACCAGCAAATCGACCCGATGTTTGATCCGAGTAAATCGTCGACTTACAAGACAGTCCCGTGTTCCTCGCCGACTTGCTCGTTTGCAGGGCCGAGAAGTTCTTGTTCCTCGGATTCCGTGTGCGAGTACTCCATTTCATACGGCGATGGATCCCACAGCAACGGGGATATTGCCGTTGATACCCTTACAATGGACTCCACCTCCGGGCGCCCCGTGGCGTTTCCACGGACTGCGATTGGCTGTGGCCATGACAATGCTGGCTCTTTTGATTCTAAAGTTTCTGGGATTGTCGGGCTCGGTCATGGTTCAGCTTCCCTTATCCAGCAGATGGGGCCGGCCACCGATGGGAAATTCTCTTACTGTTTGGCACCGGTTGGAAACTCTCACGACTCGAGCTATCTTAACTTTGGCTCTAATGCTATCGTCTCTGGCTCTGGAGTCGTCTCGACTCCGATTTATACTAGTGGTAAATACAAAATGTTTTCTTATCGATAAAATGATTTGTGGGTAGGTGAATAACTCAGTAAGGTAAAATTAGGAGTATACAAGTAAGAGATCGTAGAAGTTCATTGTCGTAACAAACAATATTAAAGTCACGCTCTTAACTTAGCCAGATACTGGTCGTGTGCTCTAGAGAAAATGAGTTGGCCTGGATTTAGGGTTTAAAAGTGGATAATACTGGTCGTATGCTCTAGAGAAAAGGAGTCGATTTTGATTTAGGGTTTAAAAGTGCATAATATTATAGTTTTACGTGAGTTTGTTCGTTATACTAAGATAAATTGTATAAGTAATTATTTTTTTTTTCATGTTTGTAGAAGGCGACTACGAAACTTTCTACGTGCTGAATATAGAAGCAATAAGTGTAGGAAGCAACAAATTTGATTTTTCAAGCTCTTCACCATTTGGAACAAACGGGAACATCATTATCGACTCCGGCACGACACTTACATTCTTGCCACCGGACACCTACACAAGCTTCTCCAAGGCGATTTCCGAGGCGATGGACCTGAAGCCCACGACTAGTCCAATTCAAGGCGTGGAGTATTGCTATACGACCACCACCGACGACTATAAGGTGCCACCTGTCACAGTGCATTTCGAAGGCGCCGACGTGTCTCTCAAGCGAGAAAACCTGTTCATTAGGGTGGATAACAACGTCGTTTGCTTGGCATTTATGGACAGTAACGGCGTCGGCCTACAGATCTACGGCAACATTGCACAGACTAACTTCTTAATTGGCTATGATATCAAAAAATTGACCGTTTCTTTCAAGCCACAAAATTGTGCTGCCTCGTAATTGTCAAGTCCTTGTTATGATGGCTTTCTCTAGTTTGAACGACTTATATTCTTATGGCTTTCTCTAGATTGAATGACTTATCTTCATCACTTTTAGAGACCATAATATTTCAAGCCATGCAATAATGGTTTATTTCTATAAATCTATAGAAATATTATTATATATTATTTGAGTCTACTTTTACTCCTATATAACTAATATGATTTATTTTTTAAAAAAATAAAAATAAAATGTCACACACAAAAACAATAATGCATCCATATACATTTAGCCCAATCATGCCTCCATATATGGACCCTTTGTGTCGAGTTATTTCAATAATTTTTGTCCTCACTTAACATATGGTTGCTCTAACTCGAGCCAGCATAACTTTAGAGTTATTATGATTAAACCACGAGAAAGAAGTAGTGACCCATCATATCTCTGTTCATTAGGATCACTGTCTATAAGATCCCACATCGGTTGGGAAGGGGAACGAATCATTTCTTATAAAATCTCCCCTAGTAGACGAGTTTTAAAACCGTGAGGTTAACAGCAATATGTAACGGGCCAAAACGGACAATATCTCCTAGCGGTGGTCTTCGGCTATTACGAATGGTATCAAGGGTAGTCACCAAGTGGTGTGCTAGCGAGAACGCTGGCCTCTGAAGGGGTAGATTGCGAGAACCCTCGTCGGTTGGAGAGGAGAATGAAAATTTTTTATAAGGGTGTGAAAATTTCTCCCTAGCAGATACGTTTTAAAACTTTGAGGCTGACAACAATACTGTAACGAGTCAAAGTAGACAATATTTGGTAGCAGTGTATTTAGGCTGATATATTTTACTAGAGTATTATAAAAATAAAATAGATAGAATAAGAAATTTTCTCCAAAAGCAAGATAAATTTATCTAAATGGGAAGTAAGTTTATGATTAACCTTTTCAAACCTTGTTGCCATATTTATCTCTTTATAACTTATTTATATTTATAAAGGAAACAAAACATTTTGTTTCGTTTCGAGTAAAGAGCATAAGACGTGATTGAGATTAATTCATGAATATGTCATGTGGTCAAAATCAATATACCCGTATCTCTTATAGAGAGAAAATTGCTCTGAGAATAAAACATAAGAAACAAGACACTTAAAAATCAATCCAAGAGAAAATTTTGGAATGGATTAACTTAATGATCTAAGATCAAGAGTAAATAAAACTCGTTTCTTAATTTGTGATCCACTGTGAAATCTTTGTGACATTATCAAGACACTTTATTTCGTATTAGGAAACATACATAAAGAAGAGATAAATTTGTCTCTGTTAGCTAAATTGGGCCGATAAGGGGATTATATTTTTCATCTCGACCTCGATCTCGCTCCAATTCCTGCTCTGCCCCACTTTTTATGTGTTATATTATATGTATTTAATAATAAATTTAAAAAATAATATGTATATTGTATGCATACACATATTTACTTATTTAGTAATAAATAAATAAATATATTATATGTATACACATTTGTTTACTTATTTAGTAATAAATTTTAAAAATAAATATGTGTTTCATATGTATACACATTTATTACTCATTTAGTAATAAATAAAAAATAAAAAAAAATTAAGTTGTAATTTCCATATATATATATATATATATATATATTGCAATATTTAGAAATTATATTAAAAATTTTAAAATAGAAATTGTATATAGTATATATTAAAAGTATAGTGTAAACATCCCTCGAGCTATTCAAATTTGATGGAAATGAAGATTTTTTCATTCCTGTCTCATCCCATACACACTTTTGAATAATATATAGTATTTATAAATTTAATTTTTCAAACCAAAATAAATCCAATGCTAAAAATATTCTTACAATATTCAAAAAAGCAAACTCCACCCCAGAAAAGTCAATGCTAATAACATTAGAAAATGCCAGTTCACTCGAAACTATATTAGGGAAAAAAATTAAAAAAAAAAAACAAACCACAAATTTAACCTTAAAATTCCAGAATTTGAAAGGAAAAAAATGGTAATGTTCATTGGATAATGGAATCCAGAGCGGTTTTAATCATCAAAATTTATTACGATTATAAATCTCCTAATTGATTCACTTCCATTTTTTGCTAACCCTTCGTGTTTCTAATTTCTATTTATTTATTCCAATTCCCCATTCATTTTCATCATCACTTCATCAATGGCACTCATTTTCTCACTTATTTTGTTTATCTCCGCCGCCGTCTCCTCCGCTGCCGCAGACGGTGGCTATGGCTTCTCGGTCGAAATGATCCACCGTGACTTCCCCAAGTCCCCACTTTTCAACGCATCAGAAACACACTACCACCGCATCGCCGATGCTCTCCGTCGCTCCATCAGCCGTGAGAGGGTGTCGCTGACAGACACGGGGAAAGCACCAATATATAGCAGTGGAGGCGCGTACGTTGTGAAAATATCCCTCGGAACGCCGCCGTTTTCGATTGTAGCCGTTGCTGACACTGGAAGCAACATCATTTGGACTCGGTGCAAACCTTGCCCGAATTGCCACAAGCAAATCGAGCCGATGTTTGATCCGAGTAAATCGTCGACTTACAAGTTAGTCCCGTGTTCCTCGCCGAATTGCTCGATTTCAGGGCTGGAAAGTTCTTGTTCCTCGGAATCCATGTGCGAGTACTCCACTTCATACTACGATGGAACCCACAGCAAGGGGGATATTGCCGTTGATACCGTTACGATGGGCTCCACCTCCGGCCACCCCGTGGCGTTTCCACGGACTGTGATTGGCTGTGGCCATGACAATGTTGCCGCTTTTGGTTCTAAAATTTCTGGGATTGTTGGGCTCGGTCATGGTCCAGCTTCGCTTGTCCAGCAGATGGGGCCGGCCACCGGCGGAAAATTCTCCTACTGTTTGGTACCCGTCGGAAAGTCTAACAACTCGAGCTATCTTAACTTTGGCTCTAATGCTATCGTCTCCGGCTTCGGAGCCGTCTCAACTCCGTTTTATACTAGTGGTAAATGCAAAACGTTTTTTAATCAACACAATGATACGTAGGTAGATGAATAACTTAGTAAGTAAAAATTATGGGAATATACTTGAAAGATCGTAGAAGTCTCTTGTTCTAACAAATAATATTAACTTAGCTATTATATAATGTTTGGACGTCGAACAAACAAATCGTGTCTTAGAAGTATAGTTAGAGTACAGGTCTATGGTCGAGAGTTCTATGGGACTGGTGGTGTGTTCAAGAGAAAAGGAGTCTACTAGGATTTAAGATTTAAAAATAGATAATATTATACTTTTTACGTTATTTAGTTCATTATCTTAAGAGGAATGATATTATTATTATTATTATTATTATTATTTTTTTTTTTTTTGGTTCA
Source organism: Cucurbita maxima (assembly GCF_002738345.1). NCBI lineage: Eukaryota > Viridiplantae > Streptophyta > Magnoliopsida > Cucurbitales > Cucurbitaceae > Cucurbita > Cucurbita maxima. The sequence continues at coordinate 233,572 of NW_019272042.1, forward strand.
TGTTAGCAATAGACTACTTCAAAGGTTTCTACGTGCTGAAAGTAGAAGCAATGAGTGTAGGAAGCAACAAATTTAAATTCACAAACACTTTATTATTGGAAACAAACGGAAACATCATTATTGACTCTGGCACGACGCTTACATACATACCGATGGAAACCTACGCTAACTTCTCCAACGCAATTTCCAAGCTGATTGACCTCAATCCCACGACTAGTCCAATTCAATTCTTGAATTATTGTTATGAGACCACCACCAACGACTATAAGGTGCCGCCTGTCACAGTTCACTTCGAAGGTGGTGACGTGAATCTCGAGCGAGAAAACTTGTTCATTAGGGTGGCTAAAAACGTCGTTTGCTTGGCATTTGTTGGTAGGAAAGACATGTTCATCTACGGCAACATTGCACAGACTAACTTCTTGGTTGGCTATGATATCAAGAAATCGTCTGTCTCTTTCAAGCCATCAAACTGCGCTACCTTGTGATTATCATGTCCTTGTTATTATGGCTTTCTGTACTTTGAACGACTTATTTACGTTCTTCGGTTCTTGATTTCAGAAACCAAAATATTTCAAGCCATGCAATAATTGTTTTTTTTCTATTAATCTCTACAAAATAATTGTTTCTTTTTTTTTTTTTGTTTTTTTTAATAGGGTGATTAAAAAAAAATATCACATTAAAAATCATGAGGTTGACAACAATACATGAGTTAAAACGGACAATATCTACTAGCGGTGGCCTATTACAAATAATATTTGAGCTATTCATCGGAGTGGTGTATCAGCAAAAATGCTAAGCCTTCAAAGGGAGTGGTTTGTGAGATCCCTTACCGATTGGAGAATGGATCAAAAATTCTTTATAAAGGTCTGAAAACCTCCTTCTAGCACACGCGTTTTAAAACTGTGAGGCTGACGACGATACGTAACAGATCCAAACGAACAATATCAACTAGCGGTAGGCTTGGACTGTTACACTGTCTTTTGAATATATGATATTGGGTCTCCTATGTAAGACTCGTCAGAGAGAGGAAACGTTATGAAACTCTTGGAGCTTGATCTAATAGCCGAAAAACAAAACTTAAATTTAAATTATCGAAAAATTAAAAAAACGATTAAGAATCAACCTAAAAGAAAGTTATGAAATTGATTACCTTAATGATATAATATCAAAAATAAAGAAAATTCGTTTATTAACTTATGATCCACCATACAATTTTTATGACATGATTAAGACTGTCGTGGAAAATTAGATTAATCAGTCTAATAGACACGTGGCACAATCTAATTGAACGGGCAATTTCTAATGTGGAAATAGACCAATAACAAAATTGTTCTTTTTATTTAATTGGGGAAATATATAAATTTTTTTTATTGATGGGTAGAAAATTGTGATTAAATATAATTGAAGATTTAAAAATACCAAAAGACAAAATTGAAAATTGGAAGTATAGGGACTAAATTGAGAACCCACATACTTAGACCAAATTAGAAATGATTTTAAAAAGTCAAGAAATTCTAAGCCCAGCCCAGCCTAGTCAGAAATTTAAGCTCAGCCCAGCTCACTCAGAAATTTAAGCCCACCCCAGTTAACTCAGATATTTAAGCCCAACCCAACCTAGTAAAAAATTAAAGTACAGCCCAGTCAGAAATTAAAGCCCAGCCCAGTTCACTCAGCAATTTATGCCCAGCGCAGCCAAGTCAGAAATTTAAGGCCAGCACAGTTCACTCAGAAATTTAAGCCTAGCACAGTCCAGTGAGAAATTTAAGCCCAGCCCAGTTTAATAAGAAATTTAAGACCAGCCCAGCCCAGTGAGAAATTTAAGGCCAGCCCAGCCCAATCAGAAATTTAAGCCCCGCCCAGTTCACTCAGAAATTTAAGCCCAACCTAGCCCAGTAAGCTCAGAAATTTAAGCCCAACCAAGCTCACTCAGGAATTTAAGCCCAACCCAGCTCACTCAGAAATTTAATCCCAGCCCAGCCCAGTTAGAAATTTAAGCCCAGCCCAGTTCATTCAGAAATTTAAGCCCAGCCCAGCCCAGCCCAGTCAGAAATTTGAGCCCAGCCCAGCCTAGTAAAAAACGTAAGCCCAGCCCAGCCTTGTCAGAAATTTAAGCCGAGCACAGCTAACTAAGATATTTAGGCGCAGCTCAGTTTACTTGGAAATTTAAGGCCAGCCCAGCCCAGTCAGAAATTTAAGGCCAGCCCAGTTCACTTAGAAATTCAAGGCCAGCCCAGCCCAGTCAGAAATTTAAGCCCAGCCCAGCCCAGCCCAATCATAAATTTAAGCCCACCCTAGTCTAGTAAAAAATTTAATCCCAGCCAGCCCAATCTGAGATTTAAGCCCAGCCCAGCTCAGTCAGAAATATAACTCCAGCACAGCTCACTAATAAATTTAAGCCTAGCCTTGTTTACTCAGAAATTTTAGCCCAGCCCAGTTCACTTAGACATTTAAGCCCAGCCCTGCCAAATTAGAAATTTAAGTCCAGCCCAGCTAATTCAGAAATTTAAGCCCAGCCCAGTTTACTCAGAATTTTTAGTCCAGCCCTGCCCAGGCAGAACGTTAAGCCTAGCCCAGTCCATTTAGAAATTTAGGTCCAGCCTTTTACTCAGAAATTTAAGCCCAGCCCGTTCACTCATAAATTTAAGCCCAGCCCAACCTAGTCAGAAATTTAAGCCCAGCCCATATAAGCCTACAATCGCACGCCTCTTCCGGCCGTGTCGTCTGTTCTGCTTCTCCTTAAAGACATTTTTCTGTTCTGCGAGTTTGCGAAGTTCAGCACAACAATGGCTCCCAATTCTTCAAAATTCCTCGAGCGCTTTGGCTACGATCTGCTATTGGGATCCATAGTCGCATTTTATGCCTTCATGGTGCCTTACACCAAAGTTGAAGAGAGCTTCAACGTTCAGGTTCACTAACTTGTTAACTCTTTCTTGTTCTTCCTGGACTCAACTAAGAATTTCACTTCATGTTTATCCCGAGTAATGAGAATTCGATGTGGTGTGTCGATAATTTAACGTTTTAGATTAGTGATGATGATCAAGGACATTGCTTCAGCTGTTTTATTCTAATAATCGTAGTGATTTTCAGGCAATGCACGATATTTTGTATCATCGGCAACATATCGACAATGTAAGGAGTATACATTCTTTCCTTTTTTCTCTCGGTAGACCATGTTTGAAATGGGTTATATTGGATTTTCTAACAAAATATTTGACTTTTTTTTTTTTAACCTCAGTATGACCACTTGGAGTTCCCCGGAGTTGTTCCTCGCACTTTTATTGGTAACATTCGACTCAGCTTATGAATACGTGGATCTTTTTCATTTTCTTATTTGTTCTCAATTACTAAATGACCTGGTACATTTATATTTAGCATGAGCCTAATAAGTAATTTTGGTTTTGTAGGTGCACTTTTTGTATCATTGCTAGCATCTCCATTTGTACTGGTAATAAACTTACTGCACTTGCCCAAAATATATGGGCTCTTAGCAGGTAAGAAACCACTTTTTGATTCAGGGGCTTACACATGTAATAGTTTGATTATACGAACAAACAGTTTCTATTTTTAAACTGATGTAACTTCCATATGTTAAATGTCCTTGGGATGTTATTATACTGAGTAAAAGCATATTGGCTTCTGATAAGTTCGGTCATGACTTGAGTGACGTGCAGAAGAAAAAAAAAAAAAAAAAATCAGCTCTTATGACTTCTTCAATTTTGTTAGAGGTTTGTTTTTATGAAATGAATGAATGGTTGGCTATTGACTTCTGATAAGTTCGGTCATGACTTGAGTGACGTGCAGAAGAAAAAAAAAAAAAAAAAATCAGCTCTTATGACTTCTTCAATTTTGTTAGAGGTTTGTTTTTATGAAATGAATGAATGGTTGGCTATTGACTTCTGATAAGTTCGGTCATTGTTCCTACACCTCGATATGATGTGGTTTTAAGGGGCTTGTTGGTGATGGCTATTCTCCTCCCGAATTATGTTCCTTTTGTGCATATTCATTGTTATTTACTTATTTATTTTGTGTTTTGACATGAGTTAACTTGCATATTGTATTTTTCTATGTGCAGTTCGTATAGTATTAGGCTGTGTTGTACTGTCAACTTTACGTTTCTTCCGTGTTCAGGTAGACTACAATTTGTTGCTCTAGCTCTTATTTCACATCAATTTTCTATTTTTTTTATGGGTATGGTTAGTCATATTGTCCTATAGGCTTAATTGAAATCATGTTTTTGAACAATTTTTTATTGAAGCTTTATTATTGGATGACATGAGTTGCATGTACACCATATTATTTCTTATCGATAATTTTACTTTAGTATGTGAGTATGTGGGTGGGAGGAGAGTGTATGTCTGTGTCTTTAAAGCGCACGGTGTACCTCAAGGTGACAAACCCCTGGATCGCCTCAAGGCGAGAGGCAGCAAAAAGGCGAGGTCTGAATGAAGCGAGACGCAATGAATGAATAAAAAAATATATATAGAGCATACTTTGTAAAAAACATCCAAATGTCAAAGCCTTGATGATTAATACTAAATATTTAAAATTTGAAAATGTCAAAAACATCTAGTGTGAGATCCAACATCGGTTGGAGAGGGGAATGAAACATTCCTTATAAGGGTTTAAAAGCCTCTCCCTAGTAGACGTATTTTAAAACCGTGAGGCTGACGGCGATACGTAATGGGCTAAAACGTATAATATCTACTAGCGGTGACCTTGAGTTGCTACTAATAGTATCAGAGCCAGACACCGGGTGGTTTGCCAGTGAGGACGCGGGCCCCCAAGGGGGATGGATTGTGAGATTCCACATCGGTTGGAGTGGGGAACGAAACATTCCTTATAAGGGTGTGGAAACCTCTCCCTAGTAGACGTGTTTTAAAACCGTGAGACTGACGGCGACACGTAACAGGCTGAAGTGGACAATATCTACTAGCGGTGAGTTTGGACTGTTACATCCAGTATAATCAGGCATGTGCCTTCGTCATCGATGAAGTGCCAACCAGTGTGCAAAGGTGCAGCCAGGCGAGCACCTTCCCAAATTTTAACAAAGGCTAGATGGCCGTAGGCCACCGTCTCTTGCCTGAGGTGCATGCCTAGGGTCACCTCAACATCGCTGGGTGGGTATGTACGAAACTATGATTTTTGAAACATATAACTAAACTCTATTGGAACCCATTTCAGATAAGCACTATGTTTAACAAACACGGAGAAATTTAATACGGTGACTCCTTGATGAAGGACATTTTGGTAGATGGCTAAGATAGCCGTCTTCATGTGACAAAGGTGTTTGATAGAATTTTGGTTGAGATAGATGCAAAACAATTTAATGAACTTATACTGTGGAAAGACGTTCACTACTATGTTCACATGTTTTTGTGCACTGTTCAGAAAATATGACCTTGGTAGCTGTTATTCTTAGGAAGATATGGGGGGTTTGAGCTTAGCCAAAGGTCATCAAATTCCTTATCATTTAATAATAGTTAAGGATTTATGCTAGCAAGAGTTAGTATGTGATTTGTCAATAATAGTTAAGTATTATCGGTTCATCTGACATCTCATTTTCCTCCATGATTTTTGTATGCATCCTTAGTGTTTGTAATTGGTTGATGTATGTATGCATCTACCAGCTGCCTTCCTTTGGTTGTGCGCCATGGCTTGGTTTTGGCTCTTGTTCTACCCTAAAGAACTAGATTTCAATTTGTAGCCGTTCGAAATAGACTTCTAATGTTATTTCTGTGAATGAATTGAAGACAAACAATTTCAATGGTGGTTAAAATTCTTAGAGACAGTTTCGATATGACAATCATTTTCTTAAAGAAACCTAATTATGTGTAGTGTCACATAGTAGTTTCATTCTAATAATGTGTAATGCAGTTTCATATCGTAGCTTTCATTTTTGAAATTGAAGAAAGTGAGGAACTAAACGTAATAGCTTTCATTTTTGAATCAGCTTGGAAGATGTTTTCACTTAGGATTTGTATGTGGGTGGAATCTGCTTATATTAGAAAATGATAAAAAAATTTAAATTTTGATACATACTTGTACTGATATTTTCATTCGATACTTGACTTTGATGTTCTATTCCTTGCTAAGTTGCTGATTGTTTGAACAGATTCGGAACAAATTTGGACTTCAAGTAGAAGCTTTTTATATAATACTCACTGCAATCCAGTTTCATATGCTTTTCTATGCTACCCGGCCTCTTCCTAATATCTTAGCTCTTTGTGCAGGTTGTTTCTCCAAGCCTTTTAGTTAATCGTTTATTCATTCTTCTCAACTTGCATCTATACAGAGTTTTCTTTGCGTGCCTATGTCAAGTTGATGGCGTTTGAACAATATTCTATTACTGCAACCCTCCTGCTATGGCTTGTGTAATTTTGATCTCTAGTGATATAAATTAAAAAAAAAAAAAATTGGGCTGATTTATGAAGTGAAGTTTGAAATTTATATGAGCATCATTTCATACAATAGCTTTTAGTTGTTCAGATTGAAAATGACTAAATTGGAATGAGTATATTTACATATGATTCACTTGTAGAATACATTACCTTGTGTTGGCGTATAATGATGTTTCAAGGTAGTACATAAAAGTCTTAGGAGTCGTGCATTTTCATTTCACATAGGATTTCACATCCAAAATCTATCCTCTTGTCTGGTATTTTATTCGAGGAAAATGGAATTGGTATCTGCATAGTGGTTCATGTTTGGCCTAGTTGAATTTTGAGCTTAAAGGAAATTTTGGCAAATTTGTTCAGAAAGTTTTCTTCTTTTCTCTTGGTATCCATGCCCTTAGTAAATCAACATTATTTTTCTATGTTTGTCCTTTCTTAATGTACTACTATATTCCATTTGTTGGAAACCCTTTTTTTTCGTACTTGTTGCAGTTAACATGGTGTATGGATATTGGCTCAAAGGGAACTCCTATGCAGCATTGAGTTGCTTGGTATGTGCGTCAAAGAAAAATCTGAAACTTTTCTAGAAATAAGACATGATGTTAATGTAAAAGGTGGTAAACATGATTTTTCTGTCTCCTTGTATTGCGTAGTAGCAAGAAAGTATAATCTGAAGTTTATCTGGAAACTAGAACAAGGAAGTAACGCATTTAGTCTAATGTGTTTCTGTCACCTTTATGGTAGTCCCGATAATTGCTCCTCTCTCTCTCCCCTTCCTTTCGGAACAAATTTTCTGAAAGTACTCATCCAGCCTTTTCTCTATTTGGATTTTTTCCCTAAGAATTCCATATCTGGAGTTTCCTTGACACCAACAGTTCATCTTTGATAGTTGGATTGTTTTATTTGTTTGTGTTGAATTCAATTCTGGAACTATGTATCTGTCTTAGTGGCATTGGTTTTATCTCAATCCTTTCACCTCCTCTCTCTCTGTCGTCAGATATTTGCTACGATCATTTTCAGATGTGACATGCTGTTACTTCTTTGCCCTCTTGGCTTGGAGTTTTTGATGGTATGTGGATCCTACGAAGGTTTTGGTTTAAATTAATTTCTTGGTTTTTATTGTTTAACTCATCTTGCTGAATATTTGATTTATTATTCATATCAATTATGATTTTTTCATGTCAATTTCCATAATTCTGTTTTCAGAAAGATATTTTTCTGATAAAATGAAAAGTCTTTTATGTTCATTCTTTTAGTATTTATTAATTCTATCAGTTTTTTTGTTCTCTGACTAAAGGTAGATTTCTTCCCAGATTAATGGAGTTTCAGAATTAAAAACCAGTATGCAAAATGATGATGTTTCATGATTTGTATGTCTACATAGTTAATCAATGCACGACTCAAAGTTGGCTATAAAATTCAGTTTTTAGTTTACTGTAATTGTAATTATCTTTCTTTAGGAAGATATGCACATAGAAATTGAAAGTGTTGAAAGAATTGAAGCCTCCTTGACTTTTGATATGGCTTGCGGTCAACAGAGGTTTTTTTAATATTTCTTTTCCTCTCAGAATCTTTGGTGTGAGCTAAATGGAAGAAATTTTAGGGATACCTCCTTTGACTTCCGATAATTTTATGGATTTGAACTAGATCAAGACATCTGCAAAACACTTGGCACTATAAGGCGGATAAGTTGGATGGGGGAGGAAGGATTAGAGTTCTACAACTATTCTCACCATGATGTGTGGCTGTTCTCAATTATTTTTTATTTTTACTTTTTCCAAACAGATCAAATCAATATCGTTTTGTGGGGCTCTAAAGCGCTGCATTGGTGTTGCTTTGTTGTGCATAGGTTGGTAAGCTATTAGTTGCTAGCTTTTTACTTCTTCATTTCATTGTAACTCTTTTGCGTGTGATGCCTTGCTTCTTTTCGCACATTCATTTTGTAAATGATATTAGTTTCCTACAAAATTCTTCATTTAACTGATCTTATTAAAAAAATTATTTTTGTTGTTCGTTCATTTCTATTAATTTTGGCTTATATCGTGATTTGAATCTGTTCATTTTACAGGTCTTACAATTTTTATCGATTCAATATTGTGGAAGAAATTGTTGTGGCCTGAATTTCATGTTTTCTGGTTCAACTCCGTTCTAAATCGAAGTTCAGAATGGGGTGTATCCTTTTAAGAGGGGTTTTCGTTTTTGAGGGCTGCTTTATGAATATAGTTAAATGAGAAAATACGCCAAGTTTTTTCAAATTTCGTTGACAATAAATGGCTAATTTGTTGCCTTATTTTACATCTTTAGGTCTTCTATGCAATTCAGAAAAAATCTCTCTTTAAAGAATTTTTTAAATAAATTTTTAGAAAGATGCTTAAGTGGTTTGACGTTGTCCACAGTTTTAGTTGAATCCTTTTATGGATTATTAAACATAATCATTCATCCTTGTGCGTGTATTTGTCTATTGTAGGTGGTAGGTTTTACTGAAGTTTTGGGGCTAAATGCAACAGTTTTTGAAAACTGGCTTATAAACTGTCAAGCAACCTTGGGTTTTTTTTTCTTTTTTTTTATTGGGAAGATGCTTTACTTGCGTGTAAATAATGATGTAAACAATGCTACCATCAAGTTCTCTGAGATAGATTGACCAGTGTGCTTCCTTTATAACTTTTTGACCCCAGACCCACCCTGTGCATTGGTATTTCACTTCAGCACTTCCACGATCATTACTTGCTGGATATCCTCTTTTTCTGGTGAGTCTTTCTGAACCATGTTAACAGAAGACATTACGTGTGAAACTTCTCATCTTGTTTTCTTATGCCTGTAGACTCATATACCAGTTTGGAATGCTTTTCTGGAATCTTGTTCAGTGTACTATTAACTTGTTAGTTTCTAGAAATTCAACAGTTAATTTCACAATGATAAAACAAGATTTATAGTTTCTGTATGGCAATATTACTCATTGAAATGTGACATTTGATTAAAAAAAAAAAAAAAAACAGAAGTACATAAGCCGTTTAGCGTCATGATTTTCTTGAAATTAGTTGCCAAACCATAACTCTTAACGATGCAAGTTATAGCTAATAGCTGTCTATTTGCTTATTTTTCCAGACACACGTGTTGTGTTAATTGGAATGTACGTATATTCTATCAGGCATGTAAGTGGCCTTACAGTGTAATTTTTTTAGGCTAAACTACAAAAAAAAAAAAAAAAAAAAAAAAAAAAAAAAAAAAAAAAAAAAAAAAAAAAAAAACCTTGAATCTTGCCATTTGTTTAAAAGCTACCCATATTCTTTCAAAAGTTGTAATATTACCCTAGAAATTTTGTAAGTCTTCTATAACTAACGTTTGAACATGGAATGGTGTGATGGTCCTAATTTTTGTTCTAGATTATCACCACACTGTTTTTAGCTCCTAATTTTTGTTCAACATTCTAATAGATTTCGGCGGTAGGGGTAGTCTTAAAATATTTACGAAAAGTCACGGGTAATATTTCAACTTTTGAAAGAATAATAGGAGTATTTTTCAAATAAAGGATAATGTTTTGAGATATGCATGCATTATCATCCCAAAATTTGATGGTTCGATTATCCTCTTTTGCTATTATTGAACTGAAAAAAAAAAAAAACTTATCTGCATTTTTCATAACATCTAAAGAAAAGACCTATGTTATAGTTCCAAAATTTAAGTCAGCTATCTAGCTTCAACCGAGCAATAAACTATTCTTATATTAGACGTGGGCATGAGGAAAAAGTCCCTCACATGGTCACAGGCATTTGTCTGCATATTTGAAGTTTTTAGAAGGCTTGAGCATATTTCGATGGCATTCCAATGACAATACAATTTTGATGCATAATACATAAGTTGAAGAACAGTGTTTTTCCTTGCTTATTGAATTGAAAAGGGAATTTCATGTTTTAAGTTGGAAATTGTTTTTACTTTTTCTCTACAACCGAACCTAAAAGTGTACTCCTTTGCAGCTCGGTGTATTTCTTGACAAGAGAGTTTTGCCTTTGATTCTCCCAGTTTTGTGCTTCATACTACTTTACTCTAAGCTTCCCCACAAGGTAACTAATGTGCACCACTGGCCTGTTGCATCAGGGACTTCATATTTCATCCTGAAGAACTTTTTAAATATCATCTTCTTTTACTTCGCAGGAGCTCCGCTTCATTATTAGTTCGGTTCCAATGTTCAATTTATCTGCAGCAATTACAGCCAACAGAATGTATGCTTTGATTTTCGTATTCTTTAAGCTACTAACTAGATTAAAAATATTTTGTCTGCGAAAATGCAATGACAAAGAAGTCTGCCTTGATGCTTCCTAACTTGTCCTACTGATTTTCTGTTGAGTTTTTGACATTTTTCTAGTTTTGTTTTGCTTCCTGACTTTGTGAGTTAACGGTTACTATATGCAGTAACACGATTTCTTTGATTGACGTATGTACTTTAAAGTAAACAATATGCACGACTTTTTGGCTGTTATTTTAGTGTTTGCTTGTATATTAGCACACACTATTGAATCTGATGTTTATCTTGTCATACTATTTTAAATTCACTTGAATACTTTCTTTTTCCAGTTATTCACATTTTTTCGTTTCTTCCTTTCTCTCTTACTGATAATATAGTTTCCAATTTATCTTGTCACAGATATAACAATAGAAAGAAGACCTTTTGGAAGTTGCTTTATCTTATTATGTTGGGACTACTTCTAATCAGGTTGATTGACTTTTCTGTGTTGCTTGCATTAATATATTTACCTCTTTATCCACTAATTTCTGCTTTGTAGTCTAGGGTGCACCATTATAACATTCTTGGCGTCATATGAGAACTATCCAAGTGGCTATGCATTAAAAGAGTTGCATCGAATTGGTGAGTCTTTCATATCCCCAATTCTTTGTGAATGTGTGAAGTACCCTGGTTATACATTCTTTGTTATAGGTTCCATTTTTTTCTCCATGGTAGAATACCCATCTTTGTAGTGTCTACTCTGATTATTATCATCCGGACCCTTATCTTCCTTTTCTCTTTTCTCAATGACTCTGGTTTTCATCTCTTACTATTTGCCTCTACTAGTCTACTTTAGTTTACTTTCTTTCCTTATATCATTCCATTATTTCATTTTTTAATCATACCTTTCTCAACAAAATGTTGAACACCTTGAACAGGCCGTCTATCCAACTCTGATGAGCAGTGGGTTCATATTGATTCATTTTCAGCCATGAATGGAATTTCACGCTTTTGTGAAAATGATTTTCCATGGAGGTAATGTAGTGCTGGCCTTGAACAGGTTAATGTCTTGTGAATAACTTCTTACATGAGATGAATTTTTTAGAACGTAATAAGAAACAGAACATACGGAAAGTGTGCTTCTAACTAAGAAAAGTGAAACTTCTGATAACTATGATGTTGTTTTCATTTTTCCTCTTTTCATCATGTTTATTGAAGGTAAAGACCAGGGTTCTTCAACTTTTAATTATTTTTTTCTATTTATTCCTGGAAATTTACAATTTCAATCTTGGTGCACTTTGGTGTCATATGCTGAATTCGTGTTAGACCTTTTTGTAGAACTACTTCTCGTTAAAAATCTAATATAGGAAGTTAAGAAAAGACAATGGTCTCCAAGTATATTCAATGATCTTGCTGTGCACCTAATTCATCGATGTAGTTTAACTGTTAACAGAGCACTGTATGTAACACAGGTATTCCAAGGAAGAAGATATTCCATTGAAAGAACTTCGCCTGAGAAACTTTACCTATATTGTGAAGTGAGTTCTTCCTCGTCCTAACGAAGCAACTAAAGTAACTTGTTTTTAAACACTCAGTTCACCCCTCCTGTATAATGTGCATACACCTTTCATCCTAAAATTTGGAACTTGTTAGCACTCGTATATATATCTGTGTTCTATACACCCGTAAAAAGAAAGTGTTTATTAGATAACTGCGTTTATGTGATCCCTTGCTATACTTCTTCAGTGAGCATCCAGTTATTGACGGATTTGATTGCTTATTTTCTGTAAGCGGGTTTTCGAGGTTGCGCCTTCATATTGGATTTCCACCTATTTTAGTGGTACAGAACTTGCTCTTGAATGACTGGATGTCCTTAATTTCATATGTAAAATTGTCCCCATACATTTTCTGGATGTTTCTTAGACTGTATTTATTTTACACGCAGGTGACAGAACCAAAAGTTTATGTTCATGGTAACTCTGAGAATATGGATCTCTTGCATAAAAATTGGCCAGGATGCTGATGTAAAGTAATGTATCCTTCTCCTTGTCCTCCATACAGAAGTTACCATCAATTAAACTTATGAAACCTGTTCATGAATATAGTCGAGTTGCATTAAATTAGAAGAACGGGCGCCTTATTGATCAATTAATTGACTGGTTCTTGTACAACACTTTCAATTTCCTTTTCTAGATGCTTGTAATTATTATGTTTTCTGTAAACTAACCTCTGTCAGCCTCATGAATTGCCGCACACAGAAGCAAGCATGGGTTTATGGATCTTTTCTATTTAATTCTATGCATACATTTTTGGATTACTAATTTACTATGATGTGGATGCTATTGGCTGGTATTTTCTGTCGTATTTTATTTTGTACACTTTGTAGAAGATGGAGATTTATATGTTTAGTTTGCATGTCGATGGCTAAAAGTTTCTGAAAACATGAGATTTGATTTGGATTAAACTTTTATATTTGGATGTCTTGTAATGACTAAGCTGCAAGTTTTTTTTAATTACCATGGGTTAGCCAAGTGGTCAATAAAGGCCAGGTAAATAATAGAATTTAGAGGGAATGATTCAAGCCATGCCTACTTAAGATTCTACTTCCTATGGCTACCTTGGCAACAAAATGTAGTGAGTCAAATTTGTGAGAATAGTCGTGGTGCATATAAGATAACATTAATGTGGTCGATTCTTAATTGAAACTATGTATACATACTCTACTAAACATATATGTTAACTTGATCTAAATATAATTATTAATGGTTAAATGTCATGGATATTTGTTTAGGAAGAAGATGGTTAGGGATTCGGCTTTAGAGGTCAGTAACTGATGTTTCATTGTGTGATTATTTCTGATTTGAAGGCTCTTTTTTTGTGATTATTTTGTGCAGGGTTTCCTCTTTCCTCAACCTTGGGTTGTCTTTTTGCTATGTTCATAACACTTCAAAAATAATATCATGGCAATATACAGAGTTAATATCACTGTTTCAAAAACTCTGAATAGTGGAACCTAAAAAACATATTTAAAAGTTTCCAAGTAGAAAATGAGAAATGAGAATGGAAAAGGGAAAATATGTATTATTAAGGGATATATTGAGAATTTTAGTAGGATATTAGAAGGATATATGATAATTAGCTAGAGGACTTTGTTATAGATATAGGGAGTTAGAGTTAATTAAGACAAGTCATATTTTGGTTATTCAGTATAATATAGTGGGTGGATTGCGGTGTGGGAGAGAGGCAGCCTTCTTGAAAAGCTATATGATATTAATGACTTTTCTTGAGATTGCAATATAGTTTTATCATTTGTTGGGTCATTGTCTGATAATTAAGACCCTAACACATCCTTCTCCTCTTCTCTTTTCTATTTTTTCCCCTTTCTGGCAAGTTGATGCATTTGCTAAGTTGGGAAGCCTCTTTCATGCTTTTTTGATGAAAGGTCTTCTTCTCATTTATGTTAAAATGATGAATAGCCCATTCATTTTGCTCTCTCTTTTATCTGTCATATTTATTTATATGGTTTCAAGCAATGGATTGCAGTGGAAAGCTATAGAAGAATATAATAGGGTTGGAGATGATGGATTGAACTCATTTCACATGGGCACCACATGGTGTTGGAAACAATGCTAGGCTTCATCATAGAGACACTAACCCTTTTTTTTTTTCTTTTTTTTGAATATATCCATTTTTGTTTTGTTTTGTTTTGTTTTGTTTCTGAACTCTTGGAAAAGACGTTATAATCTTTTCCCTTTTGCTTCACTCCAACTCCCATTTGCACACACGCCGCCACCTCTTCAACTTGCTCCTCATTCCAAGCTTTTTCCCTTCCCCCTTTTTCCCCACTATGCCTCTTTTCCTTTCAATGCTTTACACACAAATTTGATTATGTTTCTTTAATTGCATGCATGTAATTGAAGTTGAACTCATTATTATTATTTTCATTGTTTATGACTTTGAAATGACTTTTTGATGGCTCTTTAGAAGATTTTTAAATACTTAAAAAGTCGTTGAATTTAGATCATGTTGGATGAGATTGTCACTGTGTACTTAATTTGGATACGTATTTTCCTAAGAGATCCTTAATCCTTAAAGTATGTTTGGTGATTACAATTTTTTATCGAGAGTATTTAATAAGATTTGGTTAGTGCACAATTTAGAAAAGGTGTTGGAAAGGTATAGGCTATGACCAAGGTTCACATTTCCCTATGAGCCTCAATGTCCTAAACTACTTTTTATCTCTTATTCTCAACAGCTGAAGTTCTTTTTTAACATTGTCAAAAGGTACCTCTTTTGTGTAGGTTCCTTGTATAGTGGGTTTTCATCTTTTTGTGGTATAAATTTATGTTACTCGGAAGTTGTCTTCCATTCAAAAATATAAAAAATATCAATCTCTCAACCGACTTATTCGCTCGAGATAAGAAAATTTATGTGCCTTTCAACTTTTACCAATATTTACCTTCACTTTTCTCTTTTCATACCAAGACGAATATTTGCACGATCATATTTTCTATCATCTTCAGTGTGGTTAGACAATTAAACTAGCTCTCTATTAATCATCTCTTCGTAGATTTTGGAGGTTGAATTCATCGTCACAATGTACTATTAAAGGGAGTCAAATATGCATGTACTCAACAAAATATCTATAATTTGACCTTGAAACCCAAAATTTGGGGACCCTTTACTATAGTATTGGAACAAAAAAAAAGAGAACAATATTCTAATGCTTTGGACCAACATAGCAAATCCATGTTATGTCACCTAGTTTGATTTAAATCCACTTCACATGCAAGATTCCATTTCAAAAGAGAGAAAAAAAAAAGGGTGAGGAATCCATATGAATGAAAATATTTCACATGGTATGCACATGAGAAGCTATAACCATTTAGAACATAAAAATCAACCAAAAGAAAATGACACCAATTTTCTTCTTTCTTTAAGTTAATTTGGAAATGCCCAAAAGTATGAGATACAAAAATCATTGCCCCTACCCAATTTCCTCTAACTTTTGTGCCAAAAGGAACCAATCTCATTGTCCCTACAAAAGGACATAATCTATTTGGCCCCTTCATCAAATCAACCACATGCTATCTATCTTGTTGATTTTTGTGATAAATTTTGTAACATTATATTCTTGGTGGGAAAAAAAAAGAACAAAAAAATAAAAAATAAAAGTGAGATTCTCGATTGTTAAAATATTTTCAAAACTCGAACTTTAACATACTTAGACAATCAATTGTTAATGTTTCTCTTTATAAGTTGCAGGCTCAAATCACCTCTGACCATTCACGATTTCACAATTTTCATGATGCAAAATCACTCGACAACAAAAAAGTGTTCGTACTAATTCTATCGAGGCTCGAGATTTAAAATTTTGGCAAAGATTATAATATGTTTTTTTAAAAACTACTCTCTAAAAAAAGAATAAGAAATGGAGTGAAATATTCTCCTCCATATTATTGTAGATACCAGAAGTGCCCCACCTCATTGCACCCACTACCCACAGCTCCTCTTTATATTTATTCAATCATAGACACAGCAAGACATTTAGCAGAACAAAAAACTTTACACACATTACAGCAAACCTAACCAAGAAAAACTGAGAGGATTCCCTCTTCAATGGTGGAAGAAGAAAGCTCCTCCATGATGCCAAAGCTCATCACTTTCCTCTCTTCTGTGCTTCAAAGAGTGGCCGAGTCGAACGACAATCTCGTGGACGATGACTCGGCCATCGAAACGCAGAAGAACTCGGCGTTCCATGGCTTGACTCGCCCATCTATCTCTCTTCATACCTACCTTGAAAGGATCTTCAAGTATGTCAATTGTAGCAACTCTTGCTTCATTGTTGCTTATGTTTATCTTGACCGCTTTGCTCAAAGGCAGCCATTGTTGCCTATCAACTCCTTTAATGTTCATCGTTTGCTCATTACAAGTGTTCTTGTTGCTGCCAAGTTCATGGATGATCTGTAAGTTTAATTTTCTTCTCTCTTTCCCCACTTTTTTTTTATAATACATAGTAATAATTGAGCTTTAGGAGCTCCATTCGTTGTGTTACGAGTATCTACTTTAGTTTATATGCATCTCGACTAATTTCATAAGATTCGTGCATGAACCAATAATATTTAAGAACCTCTGAAATTCTTCATTCACAATAGTTGAATCTAAATTTAGATAGTATACCAAAATGTGAGATTCCACATTGGTTCGAAAGAGGAACAAAACATTCCTTATAAGAGTGTGGAAACTTCTCCCTAGTAGACGCGTTGAAAATCGTGAAGCTAACAACTATACATAATGGACAAAAACGAATAATATCTGCTAGCGGTGGGCTTGGACTGTTACAAATGGTATCAGAGCCAGCCACCAGGCAGTGTACCAACAAGGACGTTGGGTCCACAAGAAGGAGGTGGATTGTGAGATTCCACATTGATTGGAGAGGGGAACGAAACATGTTTCCTTATAAGGGTGTGGAAACCTCTCCCTAGTAAATGCGTTTGAAAACCATGAGGTTGATGACGATACGTAACAAGCTAAAGCAGACAATATATGCTAGCAGTAGGCTTGGACTGTTACAAATGATATCAGAGCTAGTCACCAGGTGGTGTGTCAACGAGGACGTTGGTTCCCTAAGAGGGGGTGGATTGTGAGATTCCACTTGGAGAGAGGAACGAAACATTCCTTATAAGGGCCTGAAAACCTCTCCCTAGTAGACGTATTTTAAAATCGTAAGGTTGATTACGTACGTAACGGGCCAAAACGAAATTAAGGGTTGGTTTTTGTTTTCAGGTGTTACAATAATGGTTTCTATGCAAGAGTTGGAGGGATCAGCACAAGAGAAATAAACTTTCTTGAAGTGGATTTCCTTTTTGGATTAGGGTTTCACTTGAATGTGACACCCAACACATTCCACACCTATTGCTCTTGTTTACACAAAGAGATGCTTCTACTAAAACCTCCTCTTAGTAACTCTCTATTAACTTCTTCAGAAACATCACTAAATAAAGCTTCCCATTTGAGCTTTGAAGAAGATGAAGCTTCCCATCATCAAAACCAACACCAAGTAGCTGCTTAAACAAATAAACCCACTAATTATTTTCAAGTTTTAGCTTAAAAATATCCCATCAAATTCATTTGGGTCTTCCCCAAATTACATTTCCTCAAACTTTTAGTATCGTTTCCTTAGTGGGTATTCTAAAACTCGATGCTCGAGATTATAATGTACAGATATTGAAATTCGGGAAGAAGTTCCATTCGCTTTTCATCGTCGTTGATGTCTTTTTCACTTAGCTGTATTTAGGATTGATAATTTAGCTTAGCTAATCATTTTAATGATCCTTATGAGATCTTACATCGGTTGGAGAGGGGAACGAAACAACCCTTTTAAAGGCGTGAAAACTTCTCCCTAACAAATACGTTTTAAAATTGTAAGGCTAACAACGATAAGTAGGCAACGAACCAAAATAGACCATATCTATTAACAGTAGACGAGCCGTTCAGCCGGTGAAAAACTTTTGTGGTCAAAGTTAGAAGCATAGATAGTTCATATATTACTTCTATATTTGTGATCACTTTTTGGTGTATAAATGACAATTTGTTCTATTCGACAGTCAAAGTGGACAGAGAAACATGTGCGAGAGAGGATTTTTAGGGTTAAATTCCAAACTTTAATTCCGTTTATATCTATTTAATTATTAATTTTGTGTCTAATATTTATTTTATATTTGAAAATTTTTAAAATTAAATAATTTATTAAGTATAAAATTAAATTTTATATTTAACGGAGTTTAATCTCTAGTTTGAAATAACTCATTAATTATATTTTTAAAAAAAAAACTTAATAAAGTATTTTTTTTTTCCTTACAAAACTAACTGAGAATCAACGAGAACATAATTCAACTAATTTAAAATAAGTAATTTAGTCAAATGTTCGAATTTTCCATCCAATTTGTTGCTGAATTAAAAAAAATTATTAGATCGAAGAACATTCAAAATGTTGAAAATCTATAAGATACGAACAAATTCTTAGTTCTTCTTAATCATTGATCATTAATATACAACATTACTAATACACGAGCATATCATCTTTAAAGTCGAAGGATCATCTTTCATTTGTAGCTATCTATTATATATATTGGGCTTGGCCCAAAGCTATATTCCCTTTCAATTGGACCCTTTGTTTCAAAGTATTTAGATCTTTGCAAATTAAGTCACTATCCATTACGGTCGTTGAAGTTGAATAAATAAATAGTAATATGATATTTAATAATATTGTCTTCTATGAGTCTCGACATTTTATTTATATTATAAAGTCTAATTCTCTTAACCTAACAAATAAATAAATAGCATAAAGACGAAAATGATTATTTTTAAATTTTTTAGGAATATTTAATAAAGTTACTTTAGTTTAAAAAAATTTACAACCCGATCGAGTCAGATTGAAAAAAATGTCTCAACTCGATTCAACTTGACCCATAAACAACCAAAAAAAAAAAAAAACAAACAATATATTTGAAGTGACAAATTATGCCTTTAATTTCTTTACAAACTTAATTAATGTAACATCATTAAAAATAATAATAATAAATATACATAAGATAACTCAATTATTATCCCTAATATTTGATTAAAATATATTTATTTAAAAAATTAATCTTAATCAAAACCCTAATCTCCCTATTTGGAATTCCCTCTTTGGTCCATTTGTTGTTTCTTTTTCATTAGATTCAAGAGTTGTTGGCTTAATCATGGAATAAAACCAAACAACTCACTATTAAAAACAAAATAAAACAACCTTACTAGAAATACTTTGTCGGAATCAGTTACAGTCCATTGTTTGTAGATATTATCCACTTTACCTCGTTACGTATTACTGTCAGCTTCACGGTTTTGAAACGCGTCTGTTAGGAGAGGCTTCCACACCATTATAAAAACGCTTCGTTTCCCTGATTTTTACGTGACAAAAGCAGTTTTAAACAATTTAAAAAAAGTTAAAATTACTCTCAAACATGTCATCGAATAGTTTACACCCGTCGTGATGTTGTTGGTTTAGAATAACCATTCCACTTATAAAGCATTGCAAAGTGTTGTGGTACGGGTGTAATTATATTGAGATAAACTTTCAACTTTATAATAAGCCCACTTGTGACATCAAACATTATAATATATCCAAAACCCACAATTATATTATATAGTAATTTTAGGTATTTAAACTTTGTATTATAATAATAATAACACTTTTATTTATGCCTTTTATCATATGCCCTCCCTCTCTCTCTCTCTTCTCTCTTTGTTCTAGGGTTTCAACATGGGACTCATCTGCTCTTCTGTTCTCTCACACAAATCCATATAATTTTATACTAATTAATGCCTTCCAAAAAATAAAAAAATAAAATAAAAAAATTATATTGCTGTCCCTTTTATTATTTTACATTATTTTTTCACCCCTGGTTTTTTTCCTGTTCATCTTTGAGTGTTTAAGTTTCTCTCATTTTCTTCTGTTTATGGCTACTTTAAACTTAGGCTCAGCTTCTCACTTTGTTGACCAGCTTCAACAACGCCCTGATCTCCACTTAGATTCACCGCCCAGCTCCGATCATGTCACCAATCTCAACCACTTCAACGGCAGCGGCGGCTCCGGTGGTAGTGGAGATGCTATGGTTCGTCGACCTAGGGGTCGCCCAGCCGGGTCCAAGAACAAGCCAAAGCCGCCCGTGATCATCACGCGCGAGAGCGCTAATACCCTCCGAGCTCATATCTTGGAAATCGGTAGCGGATATGATGTGTTCGAGGCTGTGGCTGGCTATGCACGACGGCGACAACGGGGGATCTGTGTGTTGAGTGGAAGTGGGATAGTGAATAATGTTAGCTTACGACAACCGGCTGCGGCTGGATCCGTGTTGACGTTGCAAGGGAGGTTTGAGATTTTGTCCCTATCGGGATCGTTCTTACCGCCACCTGCTCCACCAGGTGCTACTAGTCTCACGATTTTCTTAGCCGGAGGTCAAGGACAAGTAAGTTAAATCATCACTCAACTCAAAAGTTTAACCTAATTTTTTTTATCTTCAGATACACGATTATAATTTTAGGAAGGGTGGGTGGGATTCAAAATTTTCATCCATAAATCTAATCTTTTATACTTATTCTTAACAAGGTGGTCGGAGGGAATGTCGTGGGAGCTTTGATTGCATCGGGGCCTGTTATCGTTATAGCATCATCGTTCGGCAACGTTGCATACGAGAGGCTACCGTTGGATGAAGAAGAATTGTCGATGCCCACAGCTGGTGGTGACGGAGATGGAGGCGAGGGCGGGGGCGGTGATGGCCACGACAACCCTTTTCCCGACGGATCTTCGGGTTTGCCCTTTCTAAATCTGCCTATGAATATGCCAAATCAGAATCAATTTTTTGGTTGAAGGATGAACTGCAAATTCATGTGTTCCATTGTGTCTTATTGTTCAATCCCAATAATTTTCAGCCCTAAATCCCTCTCTTTCTTCTTCTTTAGCCTTCATCTTTGCCTGTTTGTGCTATAAACTTCATCAAATTGTCTGATTTAATGTTTAATTATAATTACCGAATGACCTGAACTGACATTTTCTACCTCGTTTTTTTGTTCTGATTGCTGAAAGTTTATAGTGACGTTCGTTTTTTTTAGCGACGTTTCTTCTGTCACTGAAAGCTTATAGTGATGCTTATCTGTCTTTAGAAATGTTTTTTTATCATCGTAAAATCTGATATTTGTTGTTTTGTTTTACATCCGAGTAAATAGGGGGTATATGAATGAATCGAGATCACATTGGAACGAGAGCAATCTTGAGGATAGAATGACTAAGAAAGGCCCGAAGGAAATGAAAGTTATTACCTATAACAATAAGGTGCACCTTTATCTTTGGTAACTCAATCATAGGAACTTCATGGTTAAGCGTTTTTACTTGGAGCAATTCTATGTCTATGTTAAGCGTTTTTCTGGGGATGCATATGAGTGAGAATAAAGCATGATGAAAGAACTTTGTGTTAATATTTGAAGATGGTTGTTCTCTCTTAAGAAGCAAAGAGTATGTAATGTGACCATGTTGTAGGGGAATGTCGGCCATCAGTATAGAGCCCGAATTCTTATTCTTGATTTGAATCCTAGGTACGAGTCTCCATAAAATTTCAACCTAGTTAATAAAATTTAGTATAATGATAGATTAACGCGTTTAGTAAAATAGGGGGATGGTGGGGGACGAAAATTGGGCGGACACGAGGATAGGGACGAATAATATAATTCTCATCCTCAGCCTCGTTTAACTAACGGAGAGAAATCTCTCCTCATTTCATTCCTCGATAAATTGAATCCTCACAAGGCTCTGACTTCACGAGTTAAACGAACATCTCTATTTTTAGTCGTAACGGGTTTGTGCTTTACCAGAATTATATCAAATTAGAGTTTAGGGTTTTAACAATGAGAAAGATATAATAATAACCATTAGAATTATACTAAATTAGGGTTTGTGATCTTGTACCGTAGAGTACATTAAATATTTTTTGTTTGGTGGGAATAGACCGATTTTGGCTAACAGTCATACAGTCTTATGGAGAGTCTGTTCGGTATCCGATCAATACCAAATTTGACGAGCATTCATATTTCATATGGACAAACTTAAATCTAGAGCCGCATGCCCAAATTTCTTCCGAAATCCAACTTTCAAGGTTAAGGCTTAGGGTCATAACCATCTCTTTAAGCCTATCTTTGTCCCTGTTGTCTACTTGCTGCCTCCATCTTTAGTATGTTAGATAATGTACTGTCCTCTACTGTCGTATTAAGACAGTAATCTATCTTAACCCTCACGTAACTGATGGGCGTCACATAAGAGTCGTCGTTTTGTCTATCACTATATGAGAGTCACACCCTACTATTTACATTATATTGAAAAATTAATTACTATGCTTCACACGTGCTTACCATAAGCGGCCCTTGGCTTTAGCTTCTTTCAATGCTATGAACCACTGGTATTATGAATTCCACTATGGTGGGTGGTTATTTATTTAATGGCATTGACATTATAAAATATATAAAATCATTTTTATATTAATCATCAACCTTTATTAAACTCATATAATCGATGTATTTTTAATTTTTGTTCATTTTATTTTTTCATTTGGGTCCTTACATCATTTTTTTTTTTTTTAAATCTCATTAATTTCATTTTTTCAACTCACTAAATTTCTCAAAATTTAACTATAGTTTTATATTAATTAAGATTTTAAAAATAGATATGATTCGATTTGATCCATTATGTATAACTGTTAGCCTTATGATTTTAAAACGTGTTTGCTAAGATCTCACAATCCACTCCCCTTGAAGCCAGCATCCTTCAATGGCACACAGCTCGGTGTTTAGCTCTAATACCATTTTGTCCTATTACGTATCACCATCAACTCACGGGTTTAAAACGCGTACACTCTTATAAGAATCCTTTGTTTCCCTCTCTAATCGATGTGAGATCTCACGTACATAGATTAAAAGTTAAAATACTAAACTTTTAATTGGAACCCGAGGTGGAGTAATTTTTTTATTTAAAATTTATTTTTGTAAAGGTATTATTAAAATGTAAATAAATTACTTTTTTCCTTTTTCCTTTTTCTATTATTAATAGTTACTTCTTTATTAATCTTATGCTTGTTCTTTTCTTATTGGCTAAGCAAACAAGAAAGTAAATTAATCAAATTTTAATTTTAATCAATGATAAAATGTGACTAATTGCTCCATTGATTTCTAATTTCTCGACATAAAAGATGAAAAATAAATTAAGAATAAATATTTATATGATTTTCTATATGTAATCTTTATGTTTTCCAATTATCGTAAACCCACCTTAGTAAGATCGTATTAGAATAAATTGTACCTTCCTCAGTTGTGCCAGACATTTTCGAGAACTTGCTCAAAAAAGACAAAAAAAAATAACGACATGGATAAATGAGCGCGAAGGCCAAGATCCGAACTTGACATCCTGATGTGTCTCTAGTCATCTTTGTTCAAGGGAGGGATGCAACGAAACAAGTAAATGGCAACGAACAATTTTTGTAGATCTGGAAGACCAATTCTCATTTAAGGAAGTGAACCGTTCACGACATCAAGTCAGGGAGGACAACGACTATTAAAAAAGTCGAAACTTACATGTTTTTAGAGGCCGTACTTGATCCATCCGACCTTTTATTAATAATATAGATAGGGCAGTTGAGTGGATATATCCTCATCCTGAAATTTATTTTTAAAATAGTGGACAGGTCACCTGTATTATTTTTAATTAATTATTAATATTATTATTATTTTCTTTTAATTTATTAATAACCTCTCTAATAAGTTAAGATATTTAAATTTAAATTACGTCGTGTTTTATGTATAGCTAATAAAATATTTGTAATTATATAGAAATGGAGGCCCGAAATTGAAATATTTAAACTAGCATATTCCAATTTTATTGGTTAATCTACATTAAAAAAATTAATTTTAATGAGAAATGGCTTGAATTGTGGATTTTAGTGTAACGTTGTTATCGACATTTTAAAAATGAATCATTTCCTGTATGTTAGCATCGTGCTTTAAATATGTTTGTTCATTGACGTAAAGCAAATCTCGAGAAATATAATCGTTCCATTTAGCATATTTCGAATGGTTTTTCATTATCAATAATACAAAGGTATGCAATGATGAGATTAATCTTTCCTAGCTATTACTATTGAATGAACAAGATGAGCAGAAAAAAGCTTTAATATCTCAAACTCACCGTTAGTAGATATTGTCTCTTTTGACTCGTTACATGTCGCCGTCAGTCTTACGATTTTAAAACGCTTCTGCTAGGGAGAGGTTTTTACATCTTTATAAAAAATGTTTCGTTGCTCTTTCTAACCGACGTGAGATCTTACACAGACGGTATAATAAAGGTGGGGTTGTGGGAGAGCGATACGAACGTTTAACTGTCATACCTAATAATAAAGTGATGTAATCGTTCAAGTAACGTGAGGCACGTGGATTCCCATGTGAATTAATAAGGTTGGCCTTGTAAACCTAAATGGTCCCTTAAGTATCCAACATTAAAGTAGGGCTGCAAGAGAGAGGAGGTAAAACAAAAGCTTCCATGTGGGAGGAGACAAAGAACTCAAACTCTGTGCCCATGAAGATCTCAAGAAGGATAAAGAAAATAAATAATAAATAAATAAAACATTCATCTTTTCAAGAACTATGGGAAGACTTTTGATTGGGCAAGAACCCTAGAGTGTATATTTAGATAATAATATTTTATCTATGTTTATTTCGTCGTACTAATTCAAGTCCACCACTAGTCAATATTATCTGTTTCAGCTCGCTACGTATTGCTGTCAGCCTCACAGTTTATAAGAAATGTTTCGTTTCCCTCTTCAATTGATTTGAGATCTCGCAATCCACTTTATTGGAGTCCAACGTCCTCGTTGACACACTGGCCGATGTCTAGCTCTGATACCATTTATAACAGCCTAACCCTACCACTAGCAGATATTCTCCGCTTCAGCCCATTACGTATTGTCGTCACCCTCACTGTGGGTTTTGGCTGTTACATAGAAAAAAATTAATACAAGTTGTTTAAAGACCATATTCCACGTCAAATTGAAAGTTTAAGATCTTAGCGAGACACTTTTGAAAGTTAAAAAATTTAGTAGACACAACCTTGAAAGGTAAAGGACGGACTAGAAATTTTTAAATTTTCGAGACCCTGTTAACGTAAATTTGAAAGTTTACGGTCTTTAACTTGACACTTTTAAAAGTTCAAAAATCTAATGGATATGACCGTGAAGATAAAGGACCTGCTTGATATTTTTAAACTTTAAAGACCCTGTTAACCTAAAGTTCAAAAATCGAGTAGATACGATCTTGGAGGTTCAGGGATATATAGTTTAACCTAACGAAAATCCCGAGAACCCAATCGAACATAAATTCTATTAATTTATCAACTTAAAATAATCCCTAAATTCATAAGGAAAACAAGGAAATCTCCTCCAAAAACTCCCATGAAGCTTCATGATCTTCATGGCCTTCTCCTTGGTTGAAGAAGATCTTCCATCGCCATTCAAGATCCCTACCAGCTTCTTCACTGTGCCACAACCCATCATCTCCTCTAAAACCCTCTCACTAGGATGATAATTGCATATCAA
The DNA here is from genome assembly GCF_002738345.1 of Cucurbita maxima. NCBI lineage: Eukaryota > Viridiplantae > Streptophyta > Magnoliopsida > Cucurbitales > Cucurbitaceae > Cucurbita > Cucurbita maxima. Next base: position 259,356 of record NW_019272042.1, read on the forward strand.
CCATAAGATTTTCACCCCAATTTTTGTAGCTGTATTTGATGTACTCATTTTCTTTGTCACCGTCGCTATTCCCATGATGTGCTCCGCCATGGCTAACCGTCCCTCCGCACAATCGCTTAGAAGTTTGAGTACGTGTAATATTTTCTCGCACTTCGATCGATTCGAGTCAGGAAGAAGGTCGATCATGATGCAAATAGCACCAGCTTCGATCAATAGAAGACGACATTTCTTAGAGGATTCCATGATTTCTATCAAAAGTTCGAGGGCAGATGAGAATAATGTCCCGTATCGACTAGAAAAAAATAAAAGATTTAGTGAGAAACGTTCAACTAATGTAATTTCGTGTTTGAACAATATCATACCACTGTGTAGTTATGGACGAGTCTGTCGTCTTAATAGTACTTGCTTTCTTGATTATCTCATCCGATGCCAGCTCCAATATTGATTTGAACAAGTCAATGGCATGATGTTTCGATAAAGAGTTATAATCATAACCCTTTTTGGATATTTGTTGGAGTATTTCCATGGCATAAAATCGTCCTTCTATGCTTCCTCTTTGCAAAACGATCACCATTGACTTGATCGCTTCTAGTTTCGATAGTAACTCAAATAGCTTCTCGGTTTTGGAAAATGGAAATTGAGATAATACCTGTTAGGAATACAAATAAAAGATTGAATATATCGTAACGTATTTCATCGACCGAAATTTTTAGATTTATTAACCACGTTCGATCGATAGATTAACAATACCCCTAAAGCCTCCTCGCAAGCTTCAAAATTAGCGAAATTGGAGCTTTCACAAATGGCTACTTGGGTGACTAATCCAACAAGAACTTCAAACCCATTTGCTTGAACAAAGATGGTTTTTGCTCTGACCGCCGCTACATCGTCGATGGCCATGAGTAGCCGTAGTTTCTTCAAAGAACTCGCTTTGAATGGCGACAACTCGATGTTTTTCAAGAGAGCCACAACATCATCGTACTCCACCGATGGTGGTCGGGGCGACGAGGAGGAGGCGAAGGAGCAAGATTCATTCATTTTCCATGAGAGTATGAGCCTTTTGAGTGTATAATTTGGGGTGATATCAAAGTTGACAATGATTTGCATGGTCGCAGGGCAAGTTTTCTTGTTGTAAGTGAAGAACCATTTCTCAATATTGGCTCTTTCAAAGGAAACACCGGTGGAAATCGTGACAGGATCATGCATAACCTCCATGGAAATAGGGCACCGGAAGTATGGAGGAATATCTTCCGCGGCTGGTGGCTGCGGCGGAGGAAGACGGTTTTGGCGGATATCCTCCATTCAAAACGGTGGAGATGGAAAGAGATGTCGTTGGGTAGATTGATAGCAACATTAAGCTCGTGGGTCTTGCAAGAGAGAGTTGAATGTTTAAAGGGCAAAAAAAGTCAAAGTCAAAGAAAACAACTTTTCTTCCTTTGGGGAAAAAAAAATAATAATTTAAAGCTGTTTGAACTTTAAAATATGGAAAATAATAAAAATAAAAATAAAATTTCTTATAATATATTTGTTTTCTTGAATGATTCAAGTAAAAACAAGAAGAAACGAGATTCTATTTCTACCTAATCCAAAATAGATATAAAAAATTAAATTAAATTATTGATTTGGTTCTTGAGCTATTCTCTCCAACCAAACTACCTCCAAAAAACAAGAGACTGGATACGAGAGAAACCCTAGAGATGTCTATTTAACCGGTGGGTCGGGAGTCATGAGTATTGCCTCGAACAAGATGGGAATTCTTAGTTTAGATGGAGAATGAGGGAGGGAGTGGACAACGTTTATTTTTTCGTTAGAGAAATGGGGCATCCTACACTGTCCCGTAGACATTCCTAATCAAATCGAGCCATAATGTATTTATTAGATTAGATGGGATGGATAAAAAGACAGAGCTCCATGGCGATATTAAAGTTTTGAACACAGAAAAATAATAATAAATAGAAGATTGGTTGGGGCAGCGAGAAATTGGTGACAATTGATTGCCCACTATGTCTAAAAGAGAGTTGACTTTGTCTTATAAAATTGATCCACTTGACCAATGGAAATTCAAACCAAATTTACATATTAATCTCTCTCTCTCTCTCATTAGGTGGTTGATTAGACATAATCCCTCCATTAATAAATTTTTAATTGTGATAATCCCAAAAGCAAGTGAGCTGTTAAATCATCCATAAACACAAAAATAATTTTTTTTTATCCAAACCAGAAGTCATACTTTTATTTGAGAAGCCTTTTTTTAATCTTAAAGTTGGGGAATCGAGCACCATCTTTGTAACAATAGCTTGAGCTAATTCATATTCTACAACACTATGAGATTCCATATTACGAATCATTTTTCGTAAGAGTATGAAAACCTCTCCATAGCATACATGTTTTAAACCCATGAGACTAACAACAATACGTAACGAATCAAAGCGGTCAATATCTGCTAGCAGTGGGTTTTAACTATTATAAATTGTATCATAGCCAAACAACGGTCGGTGTGCCAGCAATTTAACTATTATAAATTGTATCATAGCCAAACAACGGTCGGTGTGCCAGCAAGAATGCCATAAGGGTGTAGAAACCTCTCCCTAGTAGGCGTGTTTTAAAACTGTGAGACTGATGACGATTTATGACAGACCAAAGCGGACAATATCTACTAAAAGTAGGCTTAAGCCCTTACAAAAATTAAGGAAACATTACTTTTTAAAAGGACACACATATATATATATATATATATATATATATATATATATATATATATATATTATTTATTTATTTATTTATTTTTTGAGTTATTAGCCCAACATATTAATAGAACATGAGCTAGTGGAGTAAGTTGATTGGCTTAAATTAATTATGTGGAAGATGGGGAAGACAAATTTTTTATTTTATTTTGTCAGCATAGAAAATACATTAAAATAATAATTTGGCTAACTAGACAAAGAGCGGTGACATGGTTGTTTATTTCAATTTTATTTAATTAGAAATTTCAATTTTAAATCATTTGGTCAAATAGAGTGTACAGACAACCTGGAACAACTCAACCTGAACTAAAAGGGTTGGATTAACATTTCGAGTAGGGTTGAGTTCATTTTTCTAAACCCAAACTGAATCGATTCGGTTTCGGGTTCGAAGGACAAAATATTCGAGTTGACCGGGTCAAATTTCTTTCTCAACTTTAACTTTCATTGGGATGTCACTTCAATACAAAAAAAATCTACCTAAGTAAAGGAGTGGTACATGAATAAATCGAGACCACATTCGAACGAGAAAAATCCCGAAGATAAGATAACTAAGAAGTCTTCACTCTTAAGAAGCGAGAAATAGGTAACAATATTGCAAAGAAATGGCGGACCATTGTTAAGGGGGTGGTTTGTGCAATTATTTTTATTTGTCATATTATTGTTAAATGGAGGCTATGACACATATATAATTAGAGCCATCATGTAATCCCTTTACTTTTCAATTATTATTTTTTATTTGATATTTTTTTCTTAACCATTTGAATTCATTTATATAATATTTAAAAGTTTAGTCTAATATTGCGGTGACATGATGACTATGACTTATACTATAATAAGAGAGACCGATATTTATTTATTAATTTATTTATAAATTGTGTATTAACTTTTAATTTGGGTTTAAAATGATTAAATCTAAATAAGTTTATTATTTATTATTTTATTTATATATTTTGAATTACTTTTAAAGGTGTAATAAAAAGTGAATTTACTTTTATATGAAAAAGTATATTCTCAAAGAAAGAAAAATGAAAATAGATTTAATTATAATTTTATAAAAAAAAAAAAAATAAAGGTACCGACAAATTAACAATTAATTATTTATTAAATTAAAAAGTATTTTTTTATTACCAAAAGTCAACCGATCAAACATTATTTTAATTAATTTAATTGTGTGAAATTGAATTATGTTACTCCAATAGTCTAAGTCAACTAAATTCATTAAAATTAAGTCAAGCACCACAAACCACAAACCACTCGATTTTTAAGAGGTTATCCAACCTAGAATTATTCTAAGCTATAAAGTTTCTATGATTGAGCTAGATATTAACTTTCATTTCTTTTAAATCTTTCTCAGTGTTCCTATCTTGAATATCATTTTTATTCAAATGTGGTTCTGGTTCATTCATGTACTCCTCATTTGCTCGGATGTCACAATTTTTATATATGTTGATGAAACTTCTTACTTTACGAAAAATTTAAACTAATGATCTCTAGATCGGAAGTATATATATTATGTCAATTAAGTTACGAAATGAAAGTGCATTTCATTATTATATTATTCGAGGGTATTTTTGTCAAATACAATATTTGAAAAAGGACATTTTAGCCCCCATAAAACCCTCATGTTCCCCCTAAAACTCGATGAAAATCATCTTATTAGGAAATACAACCTGGTGTAGGGTTGAGTCAAGCCAACCGTGCCAAGACGCCAACAAATGGCGCCACGTTTGCAGTTCCTGTTTCAGCCATATTGTAATTGGTCCTCGTATCACTATACTGATCATTAATGTTGGGTCCTCCGACCACTGCTCCGGTTAAAACATTCGGGTTCGGAGCATTCTTGTGGAACCATAAGTCAAATCCAGCTTTACATTCGACTGGGGTTGGGTTAGTCTTGATTGAAACAATGGAAGCTCCTCTGTGATGAACTTGAGTTGGGTATTTTGAACCTAATCCAACCATGTAGCTCATTCCGTTCGGGTTTGAACCTAGAATATAATCCACCTGAAAAAGCAACCCAACATTAAAAACTCGCTTTGGGAATCAAACCTGCATCGTTTTGAACATCTCTAATTCAAAATCGAACGTGAAACTTTGGTTTCGCTCGACTCATTTCTAGAAGATGGATAAATTTTTGCAGGTAAGAAAATGTCATCCATACATAACATCTATGTCAGCCTTTCCATCTGAATGCATTCAAAAAGACCATTACATGAATTTGGATATGAACTGTGGTACCTGAGATTTAGCAAAGGAGATGAGATCAGATGGCTGGACGAGACCGCCGACGCATTGGATTGGGGCATGTTTGGCAGCCAAGTAGTCGGAGTAGACGGTGGCGAGAAAGGTGGCGGTGGTGACGTATTGAAGGTTGTTCCAATCGGCGAAGTAGAGGAGTCCACCAGGGGTTTTCCTAAAATTGTTGTTGCCCTTTTGGAGGCAAGAGCAAAGGAATTGCTCACCTTGGCTCTTGAAATCTGACCACACACCTGATGCCTGAACCTTCCCATCCAAAACGAGCTGCCCACCAAACCAAAAACTAACGTATTAGCTTTGAATAATTCCAACCGTTTTCCAATTATAACACTCCAAGCCTAGCCTACCATTATTAATTTTTAAAATAGTCGGCGAGAGAGAGATTTTCACACCCTTATAAGGGTTGTTCCGGTCCCTCTCCAAATAAAGTGAGATCTCACTATCCACGCTCTTTAGAGGCCAGCGTCTTCGGTGGTACACCGCTCGGTGTCTGGATTTGATACCATTTGTAACAGTCCAAACCCACCGCTGGCAGATATTATTCGCTTTGGCCTGTATCACCGTAAGCCTCACGATCTCAGAACACGTCTACTAGGAAAAGGTTTCCACACGCTTGTAAATAATGTTTCGTTCCCCTCTCCAACCGATGTGAGATCTCACAAAGATCTTAAGCTATAGTATAGGGTAAATTATAACATACCTTAGCAGCAAGGATTTGAACACCAGCAAACTTGTCGTCCCAAGAGAACATAGTTCTTGTCCCACCGGCATTACCCGACCCACCCAAATAATCAAGGTACGCTCGATCCCCAGTTGCACAATAAAGCCAGACAGCAGCCCACAACAATTCATCCTTAATTTCATCGAACATTCCATTCAATACTCATCACTCCAATCATTCAACTAAAATAGAGACTACAAAAACCAAGACATACCTGAAATCCCGAGCTGGAATAGAACTGTCCCACTCCAGGAACACTATTTTGATAAAGCCCTTGATGATTCCTCGCAAATTCAAAGAGCTACAAACAAAATAAATAAGATCAAAAAATTGTTGTAAATTTCTCGAAAATAATTAGAAAATTATCAAAGACCTGTTTTGCATGGCCAAGAAGCTTGGAGGAATATTGACCATCAGAAGCTTTGAAAGCAATGGAGGCGGCAGCGAGAGCGGCGGCTGACTCGGCAGCGACGTCGGAGCCAGGATGCTGAGCGTCGATCTTGTAGGCGGGGCGCGGTGTGGTCATTTCCTCAGGTCTCATCCAACAGCCATGATCGGAGTCGCCATCGCCAACTTGAACGTATAGCACATTGGGTTCTGGATGAGCCTTCAGTAAGTAATCCGTTCCCCATTTAATAGCGGTAAGAGCGTTTTGTAGCTCGTGTTTGGCGCCAAGTTGGGGGCTGTATTCCACCACGCTCCATGCTAACATTGTCAATGTGAATGCCATTGGGAACCCAAATTTCACGTGGTCGCCGGCATCGTAATACCCTCCGACAAGATCGATGCCTGAAGCCTTGCCATCTTGCAGGGCGGAATCTCCACGCCATTTAATTCTTTGATCATGGGGTAATTTGCCTGATCTTTGAGCTTCATAAAACAACAAAGAACTTGTTAAAGCTGCTTTATAATCAGCTCCAAGGCAGCCATGGATATGAGCAAGAACAACTCCAAGCCCAGCCAACACACCAACAATGCTACTCGAAGAAGAAGCCATATTGGTAATCTTTAGGAATGTTGGTGAAGAACAAGAACATAGGGCTTGTTTATATAGAGAGAGATATAATTTGCATTGGCATTATAAAGAAAACAATCCAAATCGATTCCACGAAGATTTTTGGCTAAATTTCTATTATTATGTCTTGATTTTTAAAAAAATTAATGATCATTGTAGATACTGTTTTTTATCGAGATCATAATTTTTGTTTTTTACTTATTTTATTTATTTATGTTCTGTTTTTTACCCATATCTTCCTTGACTTGCCTGATTAATCAACTTTATCATAATAGCTCCCAAAATCTCGACACAATGCAAGATAACTTACCATTTTTATCTCTCTCTCTCTCTCTTCTCTATCACTAAAGGTAGAAAATTTAGGGTTTAGAGTTTACCGTAAAGTCACATAGTTCCGCTCATGTTCTAAGAGTTGAGTTATTTGTCTATTAAAGCGATATGTGAGCTGGGTTTAGAGCATTGAGAGGACCTTTCCCTAGTACGAGAGGACTGGGAAGGACGCACCTCTAGTGTACTAGTTCTTGTGCTCACAGTAAATGCTGGGTAGCCAAGTGCGGAGTGGATCCGATTAGAGGGTGAAACTCCATTGTTCAAGTCTCGAGATCAACCATTAAGAGAGTCGTATGATGAAATTGTATTTTCCAACTCCCTATTTGGTCAAGTCCTAAATGATAGACTTGTTGAATCGAGCCGTTACATGCTAAAGTTTATTACTCATTCAGGACTCATATGATCATTTTGTGAAATATAAATTTTTTGAAAACACGGGTTTATAAAGAGATATTAAATATTTTGTGGTTTAGATTTACACAAACACATTGTATAGGATACTCCCACTAACATATATCCGCATGAATAATTATTCTTTTACGTGTCAATTGCATACTCTTAAATATTACACTAATGACCTAATTACATCTTACAACTAAAATAATTAAAATTTAATAATTCTTTGCAAGGGTTTAAAGCATAAATTTCAATATAAAATAAGTTGTGATAGAGAGAAGTTTTTATTTTGACCCGTTACGTATCACCATCAACCTCACGATGTTAGAGTGCATCTGCTAGAGAGAAGTTTTCACTCTTAGCAATGACCATTTTGTCGAATGAGGGCAATATGTCAAATGAAAGGGCATTTCATTTATATTCAAAGGCAATTTTGACCGTTCTAATCTTTGAAAAGACCCATTTAACCCATTAAACTTTTATTTTTCCAACTAAAGAAAATCATCTTATTAGGAATCACAACTCAACCTAATGGTGTTACAGTCAAGCCAACTTTGCCAAGACGCCAACTAATGGCGCCGTATTTGCAATGGCTGCTTCAGCCATATTATAATTGCTTCTCTGATCTGAATACCCATCATTAGCATCGGGTCCTCCGACCACAGCTCCCGTTAAAACATTTGGGTTTGGTGCGTTCTTGTAGAACCATAAGTTGAACCCATCTTGACAACTGATTGGGTTAGAGTTAGTCTTGATCGAAACAATGGAAGCTCCTCTATGATGCACTTGGGTCGGGTATTTTGAACCGAATCCAACCATGTAGCTCATTCGGTTCGGGTTTGAACCCAGAATATAATCCACCTGAAGAGTCAATCCAATATTAAAATCTCGCTTTCAACTTATTTTAATCATACCACAACATGAATTTTGATATGAACTATGGTACCTGAGATTTAGCGAAGGCGATGAGATCAGAGGGTTGAACGAGGCCACTGACACACTGGATCGAGGCGTGTTTGGCAGCCAAGTAGTCGGAGTAGACGGTGGCAAGGAAGGTGGCAGTGGTGACGTATTGAAGGTTGTTCCAATCCCCAAAGGAGAGAAGTCCACCGGGGGATTTCTTAACATTGTTGTTGCCTTTTTGGAGGCAAGAGCAAAGGAATTGCTCCCCTTGGCTCTTGAAATCTGACCACAACCCTGATGCCTGAACCTTCCCATCCAAAACAAGCTGCCCACCAAATCAAAAATTAATGTATCATCTTTGAGTAATTCCAACCTTAATTCAAACCTACTCGATCTTCAGATTTTAACGGTCTAAATTCACCACTAGTAGATATTGTCCGTTTTATCTCATTACGTATTGTCATCAGCCTCTGCTAGAGAGAGGTTTCCACACCCTTATAAGGAATGTTTCGTTCCCTCTACAATCGACGTGGGATCTCACAATCCACCCTCCTTGAGGGCCAGTGTTCTGGTAGACCGCTTGGTGTCTAGATCTGATACCATTTGTAACAGCTCAAGTCTACAGCTAGCAGATATTGTCCCATTTGACCTGTTACGTATGGTCGTTATTATCATAGTTTTAAAAGCTTGTCTGCTATAGAGAGATTTTCACATCCTTATAAGGATGAAGCCCCTCTCCAACTAACGTGGGATCTCACAATCCACCCTCTTTAGGGGTCCAATGTCCTCGCTGACACACTGCCTAGTGTCGGGATATGATACTCTTTATGCCCAAGCCCACCACTAACATTATCCGCTTTGGCCTGTTACGTATTGTCGTCAGCCTCACAGTTTTTAAAACGCGTCTTCTAGAAAGAGATTTCCATACCCTTGTAAATAATGTTTCATTCCCTCTCCAACAAATGTGGGATCTCATGATTCACTCTCTTTGGAGGCCCAGCGTCCTTACTGGCACACCGCCCGGTGTCTGAATCTAATACCATTTGTAACAGTTCAAACCTACCACCGGCAGATATTGTTCGTTTTGGCTCATTACGTATCACCGTAAGCCTCACGATTTTAAAACACGTCTACTAGGGAGACGTTTCCACACCCTTACAAGAAATGTTTCGACTCCAAATGACGTGTAAATCTCACACAGATCTTAAGCTATAGTTTAGGGTAAATTATAACATACCTTAGCTGCAAGGATTTGAACACCAGCAAACTTGTCGTCCCAAGAGAACGCAGTTCTTGTCCCACCGGTATTACCAGACCCACCCAAATAGTTAAGGTAGGTTTGATCCCCAGTTGCACGATAAAGCCAAGCAGAAGCCCACAACAGTTCATCCTTAATTGTATCAAACATTTTCGATTAAATTAAGGAACAAAATCCAACAAACCCCATACTCGACCAAACCAAAAACAAAACGTACCTGAAATCCAGAGCTTGAATAGAACTTGCCTGCTACAGGAACACTATTTTGGTATAACCCTTGATTATTCCTTGCGAAATCAAAGAGCTATGAACAAAATAAAAACAACAAAATTTAGAAAACAAGACATTCCAATCGACATTCTTGAAGCCAACAGTATCAAAAACCTGTTTTGCATGGCGAAGAAGCGTGGAGGAATAAGCAGGATTCGAAGACTTGAAAGCAATGGAGGCGGCGGCGAGAGCGGCGGCAGACTCTCCGGCGAGGTCGGAGCCGGGATGTTGGCTGTCGATCCGGAAGGAGGTGCGGGGCGTGGTCATGTCCTCGGGTCTCATCCAACAGCTATGATCTGAGTCGCCATCGCCAACTTCACAATACATCACATTGGGTTCTGTATGAGCCTTTAGTAAGTAATCCGTTCCCCATTTAATGGCGGTAAGAGCGTTTTGTAGTTCATGTTTGGCGCCAAGTTGGGCTTTGTATTCCACAACGCTCCATGATAGCATTGTCAATGTGAATGCCATTGGGAACCCGAACTTCACGTTGTCTCCCGCATCGTAATACCCTCCCACCAAATCTATCTGTTCACTTAAGATTTTGTGAGTCTATGAAGATATAAGTGAAATATGAATGGAAATCACGACATGCAAACGAAAAAAATTTAAATCTTACTTCTGAACAACCTAACGAACTAAACGTAAGTCTACTTCTAATAGATATTGTGAGTTCTAATCCGTTATATATAATCGTCAACCTCACAATTTTAACTCACTCTCGTCTGTTAGAGAGAGGTTTCACACCGTTATAACGAATGCTTCATTGCTCTCTCCAATCGATATGGGATCTCCCAATCAACCTCCCTTGGGAGTCCAGTGTCCTCGCATGGCACACTCCCTGATAATGGCTCTGGTACTATTTGTATTAGTCTAAGCTCACAATTTTAAATCGTGTCTATTAGAGAGAAGTTTTCACACCGTTATAAGGAATGATTCATTCCCCTCCCCGACCGATGTGAGATCTCACAATCCACCCCCTTGGGGTCCAGCATCCTCGCTGGCACACCGCCCGATGACGAACTTTGATACTATTTGTAACAGTCCAAGTCTACCGCTAGCAGATATTGTCTACTTTGGCCCATTACGTATGGTCGTCAGCCTCACGATTTTAAATCTCGTTTGTTAGGGAGAGGTTTCCACACCCTTGTAAGGAATGTTTTGTTGCCCTCTCCAATTCATGTGGAATCTCAAAATCCACCCCCTTGAGGTCCAACATCCTCGCTGGCACACCGCTCGGTGAATGGCTCTGATGCCATTTGTAATTGTCCAAGCCCACCGCTAGCAGACATTATTCGCTTTGACCCATTACGTATTGTCGTCAACCTCACGATTTTAAACCGTGTCTGTTTGGGAGAGGTTTTCACATTCTTATAAAGAATGTTTCATTCTCCTCTCCGATTCATATGAGATCTCACAATCCACCCCCTTGGGAGTGCAACACCCTCACACACCCAACTCAGTAGCTAGCTCTTGATACCATTTATAATAGTTCAAGCCCACCGCTAGTAGATATTGTATACTTTGGCCCATTACGTATCACCGTCAGTCTCACAGTTTTAAATCGCGTCTGTTAGAGAGAGATTTCCACACCCTTATAAAAAATCCTTGGTTCCTCTCTCCAACCAACGTGGAATGTCACACTTAAAACCGAGCTTTGTACGCAAGTATTAAAACTTACGCCTGCATCTTTGCCATCATGGAGGCCAGAATCTCCACGCCATTGAACTCTTTGATTTTGGGGCAATTTTCCTGATCTTTGAGCCTCATAATACAGCAAAGACTTTGTTAAAGCTCCTGAATAGTCAACTCCAAGGCAGCCATGGATATGATCAAGAACAACTCCAAGCCCAACCAGCACACCAACAACGCTACTCCAAGAAGAAGAAGAAGAAGAAGAAGAAGAAGCCATATTAGCAATCTTTACAAATGTTGGTGAAGAAGAAGAACATAGGGTTGGTTTATATAGACAAAGATTATGATGATATAATTACCATTGCCATATCAAACAAAAGGAAACCCTTTGGTTCCACACTTTCTTTTGGTAAATTATTGTTACTTTCACTCATTTCTTCATTTATGTTCTTCATCATCTTCTCCTAAATTGACTAATTTATCATAATAACTCTTAAATTCAACGCACAGTGAAAGGTAAGATGCCATTTTTAAGCATTTTTTACTGACTTCTCTCCCATTCTGCAGGAAAATACAAGATGAAGTTGCCTTTTTTCTATCAAGTTTCTTTTTATATCAACTTTTACTTCAAACTTTTACGATCCAAGTTCCAACGAATGTTTGCATTATGGAATGTTTGCGTGTTTGACCCAGATGAAAAAATGTTGAGATATGATTGGAAGTATTCAAAATGGAGATATGATTTTAAATAGTTGAGATATGATTCAAAGTATTTAGGAAATTGTTCGTAAATTTGAATTTATCTAGATTTCCATAATTTACTATTTCTTATTTCTGATTTCTGTATAAGCCTATAAATATTGTAATTGTGTAAAACAATAATAAAGCACTATACTTTTATCTATTTCTATCTCTTTCAATACATTCCCCAACAAATTTGGTATCAATAATAAAGCACTGTACTTTGATCTATTCTTATATCTTTCAATACATTTCACTACAAATTTGGTATCAAAGCTAAGTTCTTCTCTTTCAATATAGTTTGATTAAGATACAATTATATATACATATATTTATTTTATTTTAGTGTGAAAATGAATATTAAATCTAAATTAAATATTTAAAAATAAATAAATATATATTTTACCTACTAACATTTTACTTTTATTTTTAAAAAAATTTCTAAAGGATCTAAACAACCTGAACTAACCCAACTCAAACATTTTATGATCAAGTATATTGAGTTCATTATTAGGGTTTTTTGTGTGGAAAAGAAGTATAGTTTGAAGAATTAGGTTGGGTCTAAAAAATGTCTTAACCTAATCCATAAACACTCCTAAATTTAAATAGCTCACAAAAATGTTCATGTTTTAACAATTTAAGGTAAAAGTTTATGCACGTGGTCGAGTTTAGGAACAAAATTTTACTTTTACCGTTTTACGTACCTCTCCCATCTCCATTATTAAGCACATGAAGCAACGAAAATTTTGAATCCGAACGTACTTTAATAGATAAGGTATAAATTATTATTTCAAAGGCCGGTAGTTTGATCTTTGATGTTTTCTATTTATTTTATTGAAATTTTGATGGATAAGTTAATATATATTTTTTTGGATTTTGGTTTTTTTTTTTATTTTATTTTATATTAACACATGTAATGAATTATAGAGAATTAAAATTTAAAATTATTTCCAATTTTGGGAATTTTCTTAATTTAGGAGAAATTCGAGGCCAAATTATGGTTAAAATTACCCAAAAAAAAAACAACTCCCATATATAATAGCACATAATTACAATTGGGGAAAAGATTTCAATGATATAATCTTAAATCTTTTATTTAAAAAGGAATTTTTTAATGTTTTGCATTCCAAATTTTTAATAAAGATAAAAAGTAGTTTTTTTTTTATAATAAAATAATATTTATGCCATCCACTCTCAAGCTAAAAAGTAGTTTCTGGTAAAGAATATTTTGTTCTCCCCTCCAACCGATGTTGGATCCCACAATCCATCCCTTGGGGCCAGCGTCCTCAATGGCACTCCACCCAATGTCTAGCTCTGATAGCACAAGTAATAGACCAAAATTTTCACACCCTCGTAAGGAATACTTCATTCCCCTCTCTAACTGATGTGAGATCTCACAATCCATCCCTTTCGAGGCCCAATGTCCTCACTAGCACTCCACCCAATGTCTAGCTCCGATAGCATACGTAACCAGCCAAAGCGAACAATATTAGCTAACAATGGATTTAAGTTATTATAGAATTAAAGAAATAAAGAAAAATAAAAGTACGGATATAAAAAACTAAGACCATCTATATGAGATGCTTTCAAATTAATTCTTTTCCAACTCAAAATAATTTTAAAGAATGACACTAACATGAAAAAGAAAAATAACTTGGACCATCTTATTTTTCCATAAAATCTTAAATTCTTCCACCTGTAATTACAAAATAACTTGAGTTCAACAATGACACTAACATGAAAAAGAATTGAAAATATACCTATTACATATCTCGATGCACACATACCAAGAAAAAGAAACAAAAAAAATAAAAACAAGAAGGTAATGGATTTAGTGCATTATTCTAATATTTTAAACCAGGAAATTGGTAGATTAAAGGGAAATAGTAGAGCAGGGCATCAGAATATATATAAAGATTTTAAACACATTCAGAAATTTCAAAAGAATGATGGGAATTCCTATTGCTTTTTCCAAGCAAAACTCAGATTCATACTTTGAATTGGAGAGGACCTAAGAATGGCATCTTTAGCACAACCAGAGGAAAATACTATGAAGCTTCTGGCGATGAAATGCAACGTATAGCAGTCAGCCTGCAATGTCAATGGTCTACACTCTCGTCGTCGTCGCCATCTTCTTCAGGCAGTTCAGTTCGACATTCGCATTTTCTTGATGTTGGTTTCTTCAAAAAAAGAAGTCCTGGCAGCGAGACGTCGAGGGGATGCTAATATTGCTAGAGAAATCTACAAATCCTTCATTTGACATAAGCCCCTGCATGATGCATAAAGGAGTTCAAATTATCTATTATCTATATCTCGTCAACATCTGAAACCAAGCACATCCCGTCAAAAACCAAAAGAGCATGAGGGAGCCCAAAAGGTAACACTATAAAGAGTCTCCAATCCAACAGGGATCAAATTTGAAGCCAATTGGCATCGATAACTACAAGACTAACCCCATGAATCCTTGATCCTTACCCGCTGCATTTTCGAGGACGCTTCACTAAGCAATTAGAGATCCTAATTGAACTACTTGACAAATATTATTGCAAAACATGAGTGCATAGAAACCCAACTTTCTTCGCTATAATTTCCAATTCCTAAAAGAAAATTCATCATCATAAGATGGAAAGAAAAAGTAAGGATGGCACAAATGGAGATATCTGGTGATCACTTTGCCAAACCAGATCTAGTAGTAGGACCTATAATTTTTTATGTTTTTTTTTTTTTTTCCGTTATTGGGCGAGATAGAACAAGAAAAACGCGAAGTTGTACTACTACTTGGGGGTATATAACAAATTTAATCAGTTACCATCAGGCGTGCTTTCACAAGGGCTCCAAAGGGAAAGGTCTATCATTTCGGTTCTGAGCAGTTGCAGTGCTAGATGGAGGTGCATGCACAGTGATTGGAAGAATCCATTCGCTTTTTTCTCTTGTTTCAATTAAGAGAGGATGCTCGTATCTGAAATGGTGAAAATTGAAGTGAAGTATATGCAAAATCGTTAACAATTCTTAGGTTAGTGATAATATCAGTAGTAATCAGTATTCAGCTACATAACAGTGTAAAAACTATCATTTCATTTACGCTAACTAGTGAGTGTAGGTACTTGGGTAGTACTAGAAATTTTTGGGTCAGTACCTGGTCCAATCCACATTCTTGGGGGTGGTAAAAAATTCAAAGCGGAGTGCCCACTGTAAAGATACATGTGGAGTGGAAAAGGACATAGGCCCATTTATGGGAATTGAGAAAAGAAAGCTTGTCTGAATCAAATCAGCAACAACCTCAAAATGATCACTTTGAACCTACAAACAAAATCCAATGAATATGTTTAGAAAAATAAGCTAGTGACGTATACAAACTGAAAGCAAGAGATATCCCTTAAAGCATCATCTCCCATCCGAAAACAACACAACATAGAGGTCCCATTGCTCCATTAATGGAATAAATGCGCCTATTGTACCACCTCATCCAATAGCTCCACCAATCACATCTCCCAAGTATTAGCTGGGGAGGGGAATTAGATAATCATTATCTCTTGGTCAGACAACAGAAAATGTTACGGCCACATCCATACACTTCATGACATTCGATACCATGAGTAAAAATACATTATTTTTTAAGGAACATTTTTTCTTCTGCCAAAAAACTTGTACATGAGTGGTGTAGAACCAAAAGGAATTACAGAAACGATCTTCAATTGTTTTCAAATATGTGTGTGTGTGTGTGTATCAAAGAGGGCTAGAAGCAAAGAAAAAGAAATAAACTATATTCTCAAAAGAATAAGCCAAAAACTTCTTAGGTTTCTAAGCAAAAGAACCCATAAGGAGCCAAGATGATGTCCACAAAACCAGACAACGACACGATCAAACTACGATACTCTTCTCCACTTTCAGAAAAAATAAAAAGAGTACCTTCACAATTGTTGGAGAATTCCTCCGAGAAGGATGGACGAAACGGCGAGATACGGTCTCTGAAGTCTCCAAAGTTATTGATACCTGGAAAAAAAGATCTATTAATGCATCACCTACTGAAGTTAACTAGTACAGTGCTCTAACCAACTATTTCATATTTCAATACCATAATTACCTCAAGGCATCTCCTCGCTCCATCTTCATGAAAAAAGGTAAGAGTTCCACCTATCTGATTCATCAAGTTTAAAAAAGAAGAAAATAATTAACCTTCATCAGAAGAATGGGATAGTCTGTTAGTCAACTCAAATTTGGAGCATGTTGATCCTTTTTTCCCATATCATCTTCTTTTCCTCTAACGTAAGGGAGGAGGTAAGAGAAAGGGGACAGAATCGTGCAAGAATATAAATTAATTAAAAAGGATCAACTGGTTGTAGGGGTAAAAAATTTACCATGTCACTAAAATAATAGGTTGAATCAGAATTTTTTGGGCAAAACCTAAGCAATACTTGGTCATCTACCCTGATATTGTAAGATCTTCCTCGAATAAAGCCTTCTGCTGCAAGAAATTTTTGCAGAAAATTAGTTTCCATTATTTGTTTGATAATATCATGACAACAAATAAAACTAAATGATAACGAGAAGGTATTTTGTAGAAAGTAGAATGACAAAGAGAGTAAATTTATCATTTTCCGCAGGGAGGAAGGGAAGCAAGAAAGTTAATAATTTACATGCTACAGGTTCAATAATTTTAGGCATTGGTGAAGATGCTACTCCAACATCATCATCTGTTAATTGATTCTTCTCAAAGCTCAACGCCTGGCTGGGTGAGACGGCTGCAAATGACTTCTGAGATGATGCAACATCTGCTTCAACAGAAAACCTGTCACTAAGAAAATTGTAGTCTCTAGACCAAATAACATTTGGCCCCCCTTATTGCATGAAATAAACGCTACAGAATAAATACTCCAGTCACTCTTTTTTTAGACATACATGAAGATGCACACACTTATTATCTCCTTTTTGGAGATAATTAATTCTATTTCCATACATATTAATCGGGACAAGGGAAAAAAATGATAGGTCAAATGCCTTGAAAAAAAATACGGGCATTCCATATAAACCCACCGGCAGAATCATATAGAACCTCAGCAACAGAGACCCTAGGACGTGCAACATTAGGAAATAAACTTAATCGCTCTCCTTCAATAAAAGGAGCATCCTTTATTGAAGATCTTCCAGCAGATGATTGCAATGACAGTGAACTTCCAAAGGTTCTATGAAAAGGTTCTCTCATTGGATTGTATGACGAGACAGATGAGATCTCATCCCTTGAGCTATCATATCCTTCATCAATGCAATCATATATATCATTTGCTCTGATCTGTAAGGAAAAGGCTGTATATTCATATCAAAGAAAAAGGACTGAGGTTCAAAACTCAACATGAATTAAAAGGCATTATTTTGAAGAATACACTACAGCCTGATATACACTCGCAACTCAAAAGCACCTGAAGACATGTGTAACAAATGATTAATGATCAAATTTTTCTTTACCATACATATCATTTGGACCATGATTATACATCATTATTTTGTTCCAGATGCTTTAAATGTTCCAATTTCATCTTTAATGTCAAAACTTTCAATCAAATCACTCCACAATAACAATGTTGAAATTAAACAACGTAATAATAATGTGTCACTGGAATGTACATGAGCTAATATATTTGTAAATATCAAACATCCACCCCTCAATTCTATCTGATTTAAAAATCTAATCAACCCTACCCAAATTAAAAATGCTCATTTGTCTAAGTTACTAAAAGATAAGAAATGGAGGTGACGGTTTCCAATCATTTATTGGACATCAGGGAACTTTTAGAACATCACAAACGAAGAAAGGTATGTGATTAAAAAAATAATGTTGCATCACATCATTTCAGTCACTACTCCGTTACTCAATTTTAATGATGTCATGAAGTAGGAATTTAACTGGAATTTTGTAAAACAAGAAGGATAAAATTAAAACTTTTAAAACATTGAGAACAATGTTAAAAAATTGTGCATATTTTGATAATTAAATAATATAATGAGCCTTTCCCTACCAAGTCAAAAACCACAGAGGACAAGAACAAATGAAATAATAAAACAACATTATTTATCAGCACTTAAGGCTGCTATGTAGCATACCCAGTCAGTGTCGCCTTTCATCTCTTTCCAAAATACATCCATTTGAAATGCTGCAGAAGGAACAACCGTTGATAAACAGTGAATTACAAGCAAATTTATAATTCTATCATAATCATGCTGTAGAAACCAAACAGATTTGATACTTCTGAAATAAAAGAAAAAAAAAAACAAATTATTGGCAATGAATATTAGATAGATAGTATCAATTTAGTATTCTGCATACAGTTGTAAACATAAAACATATGTCAACACCATTCAGTTACTACCATCCTTGTATCTGCCAAAGATAAGAGGGAACTAGAAAATAAAGATTGTTTTCAAATCTCAGAAGCACCGCAATATGATACCTAATACAGGAGGTCTACTGATAAGATCTGCAGCATTAGAGAAGAGAAACAGGTTTCATTGATGCATGAAATAAAGGGGTAAAAACCCCAACACACCTAATGGTGGATTATATGGAAAGAAAAAAAAAAACTCCAATTGGAGATTAACGAAGATAGACTATAAACATTAGAAGGGTATTTACATTTACACCCATATAAAGCGTGAAAAGTGATCAAATCCATAAAGTAATCAAAGATATAGAAAGTATCACTGAATATGAGTTCATTCGTTTCTCCCCATAGAAACCAGAGAAAGACTCGGTTCAGAGCAAGCCATGGAAACCACGTTGAACTTCTAAATGGATGCAATAAAATATGCAACTTTCACAACTACAACAGAGAGAAGAAATATCACCCTCATTTTGACCTTCTTCCATTAGCACGCCATTAGTTTTCTGAGTGACCCACACTTGCAATGGAACCCGAGCTTCCTACATAGATGGTAAATGAAGTTAGATAATATTTTAACAAGAAATACAGAAAACACACATAGGAAGGAAAAGGTCAGGTGTTGTCTTCCAATTTTCTAGTCCAAACAGAAATCCATACGATGACTTCTTGTCTGTGATTGAAAATTTTGTGCTATAAACTATCTTTTAAACAATAAGATTTGAAAATGCAATTAATAAAAAAACTAAAAGAAAAAAAAAACATACGTAATCTTATTGTGGTACCAGCGAAAAATTGATGCATTGTAAAAAAAAATTTAAAACCTATGTTTATTATTCTAGAAAAGAGATACCTATTCAAATGTGCATATAATTGGATAAGACAGACAAATTAGACAGTTGCAGGGATTCGAGCATGAAAAGTATGAGAGAAAGTACTACAAAAGTGATGGTGTAATAATTGAGAAGAGCATTGTTCTACAAAAAGAAAAAAAACAAAGTGTAAAACAGGTTCCAGCCGCTGTTCACTGAATTTTCACTCACATCGAATCAAACAATGAATTTTCACTCATATTGAAACAAGTTAATGTGAACAAACCATTTCTATTTGATCCTTCAGCAACTCTTTATGAGATCGACCATTTTCCTGTGTTAGCCATCGTCCGAGTAATGTACTTTTAACATAATACATATAACGAATAGTGGCACCCTTGTAAGATGGTGGTATGCAGCTAGGAAGCGTTGTTCGAACCTCATCTGTAATAACACTAAACATTTTTAGAATCACTGTACATAACCAGAATGGTAATTAAAGCAAGGAAATGAAAATGAAACCTTATTATAAGACAACAAGTGTTGGGTGTTAATTCATTCCTATGAATGAGCTTTTTTCTTTTTTTTTTTACCTCCTTTGGTGGATTTCACCTTTTATTTCAATTCCTGTTTTTTTTTTTTTTTTTTTTTTTTTTTTTTTTTTTTTTTTTTTTTTTTTTTTTTTTTTTTTTTTTTTTTCCTTT
>NW_019272042.1:279610-370277 GCF_002738345.1 Cucurbita maxima
TTTTTTTTTTTTTTTTTTTCTTATAGGAAACAAAAGAAACTTTCATTAGATTGAAACAAAGACCAAAAAAAGGTGATGAGAAATCAACCCAAGTGGGATTACAAAAATTCCACCAGTTGGCTTTAAATAAAGAAAAATTACAGTTACAAAAGAAATACCAAAAGGGAGATCTAAAAAGTTATCATGTTCTAAACCTACTCCTTATTTCTAGAGTTTGTTTGATATCTTCTTCTTCTTTTTTTTTCTTTTTTTTTTTTTTAATTTTTGGGTTACAACTAATCAAGCCTTCATTGAGAACAAATGAAAGAATACAAAGGATAATTACAGAAAGCCTTAAACACCAAAGCACAAAGAGAAACATGAAACCTAACAAGGGACCACAAATTGTCCCCAAGTCTATCAACCCGTCTAAAGATTCTATTGTTCATCTCAACCCAAAACCCCACAAAATCACACAAATCTCAACAAGCCACAAGAATCGTTTCTTTTTGCAAAAGAGCAGATGAAGAAGGAGCTCTTCGACCATGGAAATAAATCCATTAGGCCAAACAAAGTGAAAACTAAATGCCTCAAAGAAACAAGTCCAAACTGGAAAAGTGTAATCATAGATTCACAATAGGTGATTAAGATCCTTAGCCACACCTCTCAGAGGATACAACACTAAGGCCCTATCCGGCAAGGCATCTTCCTCAAAACCCAATACAATACCTCTACTATTTAGCTTCCAAATAATTGTATCATACTCCAATTTAATATTTTGGCAGTTCAGAATTTGAAAAGAGGAATTCACCTCCTAATTTCTAACAATCTTATACTGAAGTCACCATGTCATCTCACATTATGCTGAACTTCAAAATGCAACCGTAATGTACAGTGTACTAAGAATTAAACCAAGGTAATGACGGTGGAAAAATATGAAATAAGTAATATTCAAGTGAACGACGTGAATATCAACTGAGATACAGATATGCAGTGCATAGAAACATGGGCTTACATGACTTGGTAGCCCCCGAAGATATTATCTGATTTGAAACTATTGATTGCACCGAGCAGTCCATGAAAACGTGTTCACCTGACAAGACCAAAAGGCATGAAATTGAAACTACATCAGCGAGGAAAAGCCATGCAATCTTTTAGAACCACACAAATTCTACAAAGTGACGAGTACTGATTTCCTTTCAGTTATTCAAAAAAAAAAAAAAAAAAAAAAAAAAAAAAAAAGAAAGAAAGAAACTGCCTTTGGATGAAATGTCTCTCAGACTGAGAGATAGTTTACTGAACAACATTACAAAAGCGAACAGCCGCAAATAGCAACCACATATTACACATGGAAAGGCAATGGTTGAGAACAATGTCGTATAGAAGGGACTTGGAACCTCTCCGTTGTCTGGATCCAGGGATTGGCTTCTGAGTGCTAAACCACTGAGCGTCCAACTTCCGGAGCCCAATAATCTCAAAACGAAGCCGTTCAATCAAAAGAGAGCAGTCCAATTGAGCGACAGAGGAGCAAATTTCAATGGTAACAACAACAGGATCGCCAGGCCGATACACATCTTTATCGGAGCGAAGTTCAAAACCAGGAAGAACCTCGCTCTTCACCGACTCCTCGACCTTTTCAGCAGCAGCACCAATTCCGAAGATGGAAAACCTAGATCCGAACATTGGCCTCTGCTTACGATGCCACTTTTCCACTTCCTCTACGTCTTCTTCGGGAGTTTCCGAACGTACACACGAGACCGAAAAGCTGAAGCTAAAGCCGAAACCAAAATCGAATTCGATCAAGATCAAAATGAAAATTTCTGGAAGCGAACAGTGTGAGAAAGCGGAATTGAATACGGGACAGATCTCGAAGATGGAAGAGAGCTTGATGAAGACTGAGGAGAAAAGAGACGAGATTTGTGGTGAGATTTTGACGATTTCTTCTTCTTCGCCGTCGTCGTCGTCTTCTTCTTCTTCTTCTTCTTCGTGGGTTTTGTTGCAGATTCAGTCACAAAGCTTCTTCAACCCCCCGCCAAATTGCAGACTCAGATACGGCCTTTCCCACTGTAATCGGCATTCGTTTTTCTTTTTTCATTTTTTTTTTCTCTCTCTCTCTAAAAAAATCGTTAAAAATGTGAAGATTTTCGAATATGTTTTGCCTCAAAATGCCACGTGGGCGGCCACGTACTCAGTCTCTGTTTCCTATTTATATTTTTTAATATCAAGTTTGAATATTATAAAAATTGTTATCTAATTCATTTTTATTCCTATGAGTAATGTCCAACCACACAAGTAATAGTGAAACCCTATTTCACTTCACTTAGCAAAAGTGCGAACGATGTGAGATCCCACGTCGGTTAGAGAAGGGATCGAAACGTTCTTAGTAAGGGTGTGGAAACCTCTCATTAACGAACGCATTTTAAAACTGTGAAGTTGACGAGGATACGTAAAGGTCAAAGCGGACAACATCGACTAGCAATGAGCTTATTTCAAATGATATCAAGGCCCGACACCGCAGTGTCAACAAGGACGTTGGCCCCCAAGTAGGTGTCGTAATCTATCCCTTACATACATATTTTGAAATAATGAGGATGACGACGATACATAATGAGCCAAAGCGGACAATATCAACTAAGAGTGGACTTTGGGCTATTATAAAGGAAGAGTCCGTTATTTAGCTTAAAGAGAATTAGATTCTGACAATATCTACTATGAGTGGACTTGGGGCTATTACAAAGGAAGAGTCCGCTACTTAACATAAAGAGAATTAAACTCAGACAATATCTACTAGTCTGCAGTGAGTTTGGGTTGTTACAAAAGAATAGTCTGTTGTTTAGCATAAAGAGAGTTGGATTTCTTGCTAGTCTGCACATAACTCAACTAGTTAAAACATATAGCCTCGATCAATAAGTTAGAAGTTTGAATATCAATCCCCCACAACACTCAAAAGAAGAGAGAAGTAGACTTCTCGAGAGCTCAACTAGTCAAAACATATATCTCGATCAATAGGTCAGAAGTTTGAATATCTATTCCCACAAAATTCAAAAGAAGAGAGAAGTAGACCTCTCGAGAGCATGATAGTTACGTAATATTTTCTTTCTCGATAGTTCAACTGTAAGATCCCACATCGGGTGGAGAAGGGATCAAAACATTTCTTATAAGAGTGTGAAAACCTCTCCCTAATAGACGTGTTTTAAAACTATAAAGCTGATACGCAACGGGCCGAAGCGGACAATATCTACTAACAGTAATATTGGGAAGGCCAAGATATGAGTTGGCTAATAGCAAGGCTGGCAGATAAAGAGAGAGCAGAATTCAAGAACTAACAGAGCTGCTTTCATATCCAAATGACACAACAACATGGTGGGGGACAGCCACAGGCATATAAGCCTCTATAACAAAAGCTGCCAATCTTTCCTGGCATCACTCTATTTTGGAATGTGTACAAGGATATTGCTGCTGATGCATTGTATCACTGCTTCAAACTACAACCTTCCATAACAAACAAACAAACATGGCAGTATGTACCAGAAGCCATCTTCCTGGCCCATCTTATAATTCTTATAATTCCTCGTAGTATAGCGCTCAAGCTCATCACTAATAGATATTGTTTGTTTTGCCCCGTTATGTATCACCGTCAGTCTCACTGTTTTAAAACATATCTATTAGGGAGAGGTTTCTACACCTTTATAAGGAATGTTTCATTTTCATCTTCAATTGGTGTGAGATCTCACAATCCACCCTTCATGGGGACCCAGCGTCCTTGCTGGCACACCGTCTGGTATTTAGCTCTTATACCATTTGTAACAACCCAAGTCCTTTGCTAGTATATATTATCCATTTTTGCATGTTACGTACGTCGTCAGCCTCACAATTTTAGAACACGTCTACTAAGGAAAAGTTTCCACACCTTTATAAGGAATGTTTGGTGAGGGGAACGAAACATTTCTTATAAGAGTGTAGAAACCAGACACAAATTAGGACTGAGGTCACATCACATGCATCTAAATGCAACAAGCTAATTACTTGACTTCTATGAGATCTTACATCAGTTGGAGAGAGGAACAAAACATTTCTTATAAGAGTGTAGAAACCTCTCCCTAATAGACGTGTTTTAAAAACCTGAAGTTGACGGCGTTACGTAACAGGCAGAAATGGATAATATCTTCTAACAGTGGGTTTGGGTTGTTACAAATGGTATTAGAGTCAAACACCGGATAGTGTGTCAGCGAAGACACTGGCTCCCAGGAGGGGTTGGATTATTAAATCCCACATCGGTTGAAGAGGGGAACGAATCATTTTTTATAAGGGTGTGAAAACTTCTCCCTATTAGACGCGTTTTAGGTGGGCTTAAGCGGTTACAACTTTAACCGGAGAAGAAGTCTACACTTCGAGCCAGAAATACATGCAGCCAAAAGGTGTTTTTTCATCTATGTTTGAGCATTTATATTTCTATTCACACAAATTAAAGCAGTATGTGAAATGACTGCGATAAAGCAGGCCTTACTTACAACAGCCTCAAAAGCAGCACGGTTGTCATCATTATGTGGAAAACCATCCATATGAAATTTGTCATTACCACGTTCCTCCATTGCTTGCAGAAGCTTTTACGGAAGTAATCATCGCTAACATATATGGGTCCTTTTTGAACTATTCCTTTCTAAATTTTTTCTTAAGATGTTTAAAACGTGTCTACTAGCGAGAAGTTTCTTTACTCTTATAAATAATGTTTCGTTTTTCTCTCCAACTAATGTGAGATCTCACAATCCACCCTTTTTTAGGGCCCAGCATCCTCGCTAGCACTTGTTCCCTTCTCCAATCAATGTAGGACCCCCAATCCACCTCCCTTCGGGGTCCAGCATCCTTGCTGGCACACCCCTCAGAGATTGTAAGAACCCACATAAAATGTTTCTTATAAGGGTGTGGAAACCTTTCTCTTGTAGACCCATTTTAAAACCGTGAGAATGACAACAATACGTAACGGTTCAAAACATACAATATCTCATTGCTAGCACATCGCCCTGTGTCTGACTCTAATATCATTTGTAACGACTTAAATCCACCGCTAGTAGATATCATTTGTTGTTTTTCGATAATTAGTGAGAGGAAATCGTCTCGAGGTTGTTGGAAGAAAAATAAAATGCTTAAAATAAAAGAGGGAGAATAGCTTGAATTTTGACTGAGCTCAAAATCAAGCTTAAAATAAAAGAGGGAGAATAGCTTGAATTTTGACTGAGCTCAAAATCAAGTTATTAGAACAGATTTCCTATTTAAATATAAACTATCCTAAAAATGCCTGTAGATCTAAAACTTTGTTAATCCATTCCACGTGTTTTGTGAAATGTTAAAACAGAGGTATTCTGAAATCGTGTGAATCTAAATAAAATAAAACTGAAAAACTCAGGTGTTATCTAACATCATCCTCTTAGAGTTTTCCTCAAAGGTATGGAAATCTCTACAAATACACGCGTTTTAAAATCTTCTCAATGGAAAGTTCATAAAGAACAATATCCACTAGCAATGAGTTTAAGTCCGATATTCACACCTTGTGTGCCCATTCCACTGTCATGGCTACCTATTCAAAACATATCATGTAATAATATACTATTACTTTATTTTGATGAAAATTTTTGGAAATAAATTAAATTATTATAAATTTTAAAGTATAGAAAGAACTAAATTTTTATATACTAAAATTTACGAACTAAATTCGTGACATTGGGTAAGGATTACATAAATGAATCGATGATACATCAAAACAAGAGTGATTATAATGATCGGATAATTAAGAAATACTTAAAAATAATTAAAAGTTATTATATATACTAATAAGGTGCATTTTTGTTTTCGGTAGCTCAATCATAAAACTTCTTAAAAAAAAATTTATGATGCATGTGAGGACAAAACATATTGAAAGAGCTCGTGATATAGATTTTTTAAAAAAATTTAAAAAATATTAGAAATTTATAACAAACTTTATTTTTAATGTCAATTTGAAACTAATAATATTTTAATTTCATTTCCTAGGGTTATTATCGTCTATCATTTATACCATAAATTTTTTTGAGTAGAGACTATTTTTGAATAGTATACTTAGTTCAAATCTAACACATGGAACTTAATTCAATTGTGAACGAGTTGTTGATATATTAACATCCATCTGTGTTGGTTGAGTTTAGTGGTTGTTTTCGATCGATAGAAATTTTAGTTAGATGCCAACAAGACTTTTACGAAATTTGTATTTTTATATTTTTCTTGTCGAATTTATACATTTTCAAGAAGTTGATTTTTTTTAGTATTATGATCGGGGTAACTTTTTTTTTTTTTTACTGCAAATGTGATATGAAGATTTGACCTTTTAATTTCAAAGACATGTTTTTTTACGATCTAGTTCAAATTATTTAAATATATATTATCGATGAAAATACCAACTAAAAAATAAATTTTAATTTTGTTATGAAAAATAAATAAATATTTTATATTTATGGAGAATAAATATCTGGCATAGTACATTTAATATCATAATTAATGCCGTAAATAATCTCAAGGAAAAATTAATTTGAGGGCAAATTTATAAAGAAATATATAAATATTATTAATTAAAAATAGAGGGAATTATTGAAATTACATAGTACAATATATTAATAAAAATAAGAAATAAACAATAACTAATCATTTATTTTGTAGGTGATGGAATTTACTACCCGACAGTTTGTAAGCAAGGTGGTTGCCAACTCTTTGAAAATTGACAATACAGTTTTATTTTTCTTTTCTTTGAATTTTAAAATATTTAATTTCTAATCCAATTTTTTATTTTAACCCATTAAATTTAAATTTTTACACTGTTAAATATTTAAATTAATAAAAATATTCTTAAGCTTATTATTTTAGTCAATTTTAAATAGACATCATTAATAATTTATTTAAAAAATATATTTAAATTTAACAAAAAAAAAAAATACTCTGTAAATTTTTATAAATTACATTGATACCCTTTCTTCAATTTCAAGGGTATTAGTGGTAATTAAATATTTTAAACTTTTTTTAAAAAATAATTAAATTTTAAAATAAACAAAATTTAAATAAGCGAATTTATTACTCTATTTTCAACATTTTTTTGACCTAATCCTTTTTACAATAATAATAATGCTTTTTTGTACGGACACTTCTGTCAAAATCAAATAACCATTTTAATATTCATTTTTAAATAAAGTAAATTATTAAGGAAAAAGAAAAAAGAAAATACCAAATTTTCAAAAAAATAATTTGGTATTTTTTAAGAGAGACATAAAGTTGTTGCATTTTCATGTCAATCTTAATTCAAATAACCCATAAATCTTTATTTATTAATTTAAATTATTTCTGTCAATATTTTTATAAATTATTAAAAAAAAATTATATAATAATATTTTTTAAACGCGACAAATTTAAGAGTTTGATGGGAGTTGTTGCCTTTTCAAAGTCAATCAAATCCTAATGGAACAAAAATTATCGAAGTCAAAAGGTCAACTCTATCGAGCTAGAATGATTTTTTAAAAATAGAAAATATCAATTTTTTCAAATGAGTAATCAATAAAATAACATAATTATAATAGACAA
The DNA here is from genome assembly GCF_002738345.1 of Cucurbita maxima. Lineage (NCBI taxonomy): Eukaryota > Viridiplantae > Streptophyta > Magnoliopsida > Cucurbitales > Cucurbitaceae > Cucurbita > Cucurbita maxima. The sequence goes on from NW_019272042.1 coordinate 287,189, forward strand.
AGGTCTAATGTCCAAAAAAGACGAAGTTCCTTTTTATGCCCTCCATGTAGGTTCGTTACTTTTCCTCACAAAGATGGAGCGGGAATGAGAGTGGAGAAATATTTTTCCTGTGACCTAAAAAAGGATAGCAACACGGCAACCCCACTTCCCGTCCTTCTATTATGTTTAATATATATATATGAACAAAGTAGGACGACATATTTATATTTTAAAACCGTGTTGACAAGTATATATTTAATATTTATGAATTTACATCGCTCAAACAAAGAGCTAAAAGAATAATTATATTGCTTTTACGAGGATATTTAAAAAAACCTTTATAAATAAAAGTTAAAAATATATCGTCAATATATAAATGAAAATTGTTTATCGATACTCTATAGATTAACTACGAACTTTTCAATGTTACTTGTAGGAGTTCACGAGTATTTTAAAAATATGGTAATATAGAATTTTTATTTTATTATATATATATATATATATATATATTTAATAAGTTAATTTATATATTGAATATAAATTTAAATCTAAAAAATATATAAATTAAAAAAATAAAAATATAAGATTAAATTTATAATTTTAAAAATTTCAACAGTAAATTTGTAATTTAATATTTATTTATTAATTAATGTTTACCGTTTACAGGTTCAAAGTAGTTTAACCGTATCGAAAGTAATTGGTGGAGGCGGGCCCCACAGTATGTGCTGTCGCCTGCCTCATGTTCCTTCATAGATTCCAAATAATCTTTTAACCTTCAAAATTCCACAAAAGGCCAATAATAATATAAGATAAGACAACAATTATGTAAAATAAATAATATTTATTTTTTAAAAAAATCTTTTAAAGTTGACTGCAAAAAATAAAAAATAAAAAATAAAAAAGTTTCATTTTTTAAGGGAATTTGTTTTAAATTGAATAAGAATTAAATAAATATAAAAAAATAATAGCTAAACTTTAAAAATATAATATCTTTCATGTTATCTTTAATTTGTTTCAATTGGTCTTTTTTTTTTTTAATTAAAGTTTTATTTACTTCCTATGGTTTTCTTATTTTTTCAAGACAGTTACAAATTCCTTACCTGTTATTCGGACGTCCAATATAATTGTAGGGTTGTTCGAGAATTCTTTACCTGTTATTGAATTGGAATATAGTTTTTAACAACAAATAAAGGCGACAAGTTATCAGTTGTGATGTTAACCTTCAAATTTTATCGTTTTTTTGTGAATAGCTGCTAAGAAGGTATATGGCGTGATAAAAGAAATTACTTCATATTAATTTATAAATTAAGGTAAAAAATCAAACCCACAAGTACAAACATAAATATATTATAACTTAAAAAGATAAAAGTATTTAGAAACTTAATAATAAAAAAAAATATATATATATATAATACAATTTCAATAAAATAGAATAAATTAAGTTTATTATTTTGTTTATTATATATATATATATTAATTGCATAAGCTAATAAGCTATCACCCCCCAAAAGCAAAAAGCAAAAGTATAGGTACCAAACTGAAATATAGAAAAGATAAAGGCAAAGAGTGAAAATTAAATAAATAATATAAGTTGATTTCTTTTTAAAATAAAAGGAAAAAGTTAATTCTGAGTTGAGGAGGAAAATAATAAATATATATATATAAATATTACTCAGTTGATGTCTCTCTCAGAGACGTATGATAAGAGTGATATTACCTTTTTATTCCCCTCGGAGACAAAAGAAGAAGACAAACCTTCTCCTTTTCCTGCTGCTTCTTCTTCTTCTTCTTCCTCAGATCTCTTTCAGTTCTCAAAAATGCTTCTCCGTATCTGTAATCGTCATCATAATTCTTCTTCATCCTCATCAATCTGGTTCTCAATTTGATTCTTTATTCCACTTCCAATTCCTTTCGATTCACTGTTGTTTTCGGTTTCGTATAGATTTGCTTCGATTCTCTTGATTTTCTCCCCTTCCGCCGCGGAATGAGGTGCAAGAAGCATCTCTCCGACGTCACAAGTGCTGTTGGAGTCTGTGCTACATGTCTTCGGGAGCGGCTTCTCTCTCTAATGGCGGCTCAGGCTAGGGCGGAGGCTCACCAAGTGCAGCTATCTCGACTTCGTTCCTATGCGAGGGAGGATCTACCGAGGAAGTCAGATCCTCTTCCGCCACCACCGCCTCTTGTGTTTCCGCGCTCTGTTTCTCCGTATGTCTCGCGGCGGAAGGTTGAGGACTCGTCGTGGAGCTTTCAGAGTCCGTTGGATGAGCGACATCGTCGATTTCATCATCGCTTTTACAGTACTCCACAGGTTCAACCTACTTATTACGGCGGCGGTATTTCTACTTCTTCTTTTGTTACTACTGGTTCTGTTAGTAGGAAACAGAGGAGTAGATTTTCGTTCTGGTCTAGTCTTTTCCGGTCCAGATCCGAGAAATTGGATTCGGTTCCTCGTGATTCTTCTCATTCTACTTGCGATCCTGCCTCCTCGTCTTCTTCCTCTTCCACTTGGCTTTCATCAATGTTCTCCCGTCGGAAGGAGAAGCAGTCGAAGTGTTGCTCGATTGAAGAAGCAATGGACCAGAGGAAGAAGCCGTCGCAGCCGCAGCTACTCTATTTTCGAGGAATGTCTCCGGCTGGAGGAGCGAGCGAGGCGGACGGAGATTACGACGATCGCCGCGATGGATCTCCATCGGCGAGTGGATACTCCTCCGAGTCCTCGAAGTGGAAACCGTCTCCGGTGGCATCTCACGGATCGACAGCGAGACGAGGGAGACAAGGACTGAGTTGGAACGTTTCTGGTCTCGCGTTTTGTTTGAGTCCGCTGGTGAGAGCTAGCCCTAACCACCGCCACTGGAACCAGAAAGGACTTCCGACGGAATTGGCGTATACCGGAGAAATTAGGGCTCCGACCAAGCCTCATCTCTCCGAAGCGGCGTCGTTTTGCGCGAACCGATCTCGAAAACTTGCGGATTTCGGAAGAGTCAATGCGAACCGTTGATTTTGAAGACCGTTGACATCCAAATAGACGGTGCTGATTCGACCTCTTTCACACGAAACACAATTCACACAAGTACGGTTTTGCCCTCCTCTCTCTCAACACCAATTGTTTATTATTACTTACCATCTTCAGCTTATTCCTCACTGTAAAAGTTTTTTTAAAAAATAAAAATCGATAAAAAAAAAATAATAATAAAGAAAGAGAAAAAATTATTATTATTTTATTTATGTATACTAATGTTCATTACACAGGAATGAAAAAAAAAGCCCAGTTTATATTTTGTTTTTGATTTTATTAATTTTTCAAATATGGAATCTGGCTTTTTTCTCTTAGAAAAATTTAATTTATTTATTCATTCAAAGATATTTAATTTAAATAATGAAATTAAATGCTTGTTGCCAAATGGGTTGTGGTTGGTCCGGTGGTTGAAGATTTGATCGAGTGGATGTGGCAGCAACACGTGTACGGCTACAAAATTTCAAAAAAATATTTATTTAAGTGACCTTACTTTCTCGAAAATCAATTGGATAACGTTTAGAAAGAAAAAAAAATGCTATTATTTGTCACTACTAGAATCTATTTGTTTAAACTGTACCTCTTGTCCTTTTACTTTTATTATTTTTGTTTTGTATTTTTCAAAATTCTATCATTATTTATTTTTTAAAAAAATCAATATTATTGTCGTTAATGGGTGTGAAAAAAAAGTATTATTTTTTGCATTTGGGTCCTCATATTTTTTATTAATTAAACATTTCTATTTCTAGTGGGAATTAATAAAAATTGAATGCCATGAGTTATTTGTGGTTTTGGTTTCACTCCCAAAAGTACAAAAAAATCCAATAAATTTTAGTGGCTCTAAATATTTTAATCAAATTTGACTTAAATTCACGTATTTAATTTAATATGGTAAGCCCTAATTAAAGTACAAGAATATTAATGACAATTAAAAAATAAGAGACTAAATTAATATAATATTTATTTAACCTAAGATTATACTAAAATTATTAATATGCTACTAATAATTTAATAAAGGTAGAGTCAAATTTCTACGCTCATAAAGTCCACATTACTGTACTAATCCAAGTCCATAAAAGTACGAGTTTAAAGTCTAAATTGTTGAAACCCTAATAATTATATTAGTAAATTGGACACTTAAATGGTCGGATAGTACTCTTCTTGTATATTTTGTAGTTTAGAATATGTTCGTTTGAAACTGTCTGTGAACGATTGAGATGTGCTTCTTTGACTTTACTATCGAATTATTCTCTTAAGTGGGTTTTATCTAAGGAGAAATCTATAGTTCTTCCATTAGCTCTCGTAGTGACGTGATTGCAAGATCGACTACTGAAAAAGTTTTCTCTTTATCTTTTTAGTTCTTGAATATTAAGTTTTTTATATTTTGGTTCTTGAACTTCCAAAATGTTTATTTTCGTCCCTAAACTTTCACAAAACAATCATTTTCACCCTTTGTCTAATACGTGTCTTTAATTTAGCTGGCTTGAAATTGCACACATATTCAAAGTCATATTATAATAAGGACCAAATGGTTGTTAATTGAAAGTTCAAGGGTTAAAATATAAATTTAAAAAGCTCGAGAATTTAAAAGTAACGTCTAAATATTTAGAGACTAAAATAGATAGACCAACCTATTTAATAAGTTTCTTTTATAGTCTCAGTCTCGTTCTATTTTCTCTCGTTTGAACCGTAATACTTTATGAAAAAAGTCAACGAATCGGACACAGTGGCGGTGGAGTAGGGTGGTTGGTGGATCAACCACCGCGTAGGGAGTTCAAAACTAGGAAGAGAGTGGCGGTGGGGTCAAAAATCTTGTCCATCAAACCATCAATGTCCTTTATTTTTGGAATCTCTCAATCCCATTTCACTCCCTTTTTTTCTGTCTGATTTTGCCTTTGGATTTTAGGAAAAGATTGAATGCCGTTAGGGTTTTATGTATCGAGGAACTTTATGAATAGATCGATTGAATTTGAAAATGATTTGAAATAATTACTCAATTTTTTTTGAAAGAGTTGTAAAGTGTACGATGACTTGAAATAACTCTTACGTTTCAATAATTCAATTGATTAAAAGGTTAAGAATTCGGATAGTTCACTGCTAAATAAAAAATAATTATTATTATTATAAATTCGGTTCAAAAACTTTACGACATATTCAATATTTTTTAAAATTAACGAATTTATCCCGTACAAAAACTATAATTTTGTATCTAATAAATTAATAAAAATAAAAAATTTATAGATGGGTTTAGTTCAAACTTGTAAGTTTAACACTAATCTTTAATCCAAAGCCATGTTTGATGAAGAAAGCACAACTTGAAAAGGAGTTCTAAAAAAGTGGAAAGAACAACATTGTTAACATCATTATCAAACAGCATCTCCACTTCTTCTTCCTTTCTCTCTCTTCTTTCTATTTGGAATCCACTTGTGACGATTCATAATGGATGGTCTTGATATTGATGAAGTGAAGATAATGGAAGCCATGTGAATAATAGAGTATCAAAAAAGTTTGAAATCAACAAAGTGGGAATGGAACTTAGAAGTGCTTTCACGTTTGGGGTCGGCGTGGGAAACTTCCACCTGTTCTGGAGCCAAAGTTAAAAGAATTCAGAATAAATCACCCATCATTATTATTTTAAAAGTTGATAGTTCGATCTTTCACTTCTAAACAAAGAAAGATCTCTCGTGATCGGTAAATTTTTTCAACTTTTGATTGTTTCTTCGTTTTAATTTTTACCTCATTTCATTTTAGTCCCTAAATTTAAAAAAAAGAAATCAAACCCACCAACCAACCAAAAGAAGTGGCAATATACCCTTTTAGAAAGTGGGTAGAATTGGCATCATTTATATTTTGAAAAACCAAACAAAATTTTAATTAAAATAATAATAATATTAATATTAATAAATGTTGGGTAAGATTCACTTTCTTTTAGATGTGGAACCCATTGGAGTTGGGTCTTATTTGTATTTATTGGCATTTGATGCCCTATGTTACCCACTTCAAATTAATCCACTTATTGCCACCCCCACTGACAAAATCACGAACGAGCTTCATCTTCATCACATTTTGAATTCAATTCCATTATCAGATAAAACTTAACTTTTACTCAAAAAATGAAGATGTAAGAACATTTGTATCTGCGCTCATCTTTTAAAGAAAAGACTTCGATGTTCTAGTAAAACTCGTGAACTTCAAAGTAGCGAAACTAGAGGTGTGCTTGTTTGACCTTATAGCAGGTAATTCTCCTTAGAGAATCAATATGAGTTGATGTGGTAAGCAATAAAGGCTGTGTTTAGAAGGAATGAGTTCGAGTTATGTGGCCAACTACCTAAGATTTAATGTTCTATGAGTTTTCTTGGTAACGATCGAGGCATATATAAGTTCTTCCAAACTAAATTCATGTGGTCCTAAAAGTCTCTTAGAGCTATCTTTAGGGCTGGCGATTCGCACTATATAGTAGGATCAAATAGTTGTCTTATGAGAGTGGTTGAGGTATACACAAGTTCTTTTGAACTAAATTCATGTGGTCCTTCAAGCGGGCGTTTCCCACTATAGTAGGGTCAAATAGTTGTCCTATGAGAATGGTTGAGGTATACATAAGTTCTTTTGAACTAAATACATGAGGTCCTTTAAGTCTCCCGAATCTGCCTTTAGAGCAGGCAATTCACACTATAGTAGGATCAAGTAGTTGTCCTATGAGAATGATCGAGGTATACATAAGTTCTTCCTAACTAAATTCATGTGGTCTTTCAAGTCTCTCGAAGCTGTCTTTAGAGCGGGCGATTTGCCCTATAGTAGGATCAAATAGTTGTCTTATGAGAATGGTCGAGGTATACATAGATTCTTCCGATCTAAATTCATGTGGTCCTTATGATCTTTAGGGCGGGTAATTCATCCCAGCTCTTAAAAACAACAACCTTGAAACAATCAAATATAGAAACAAAAAACCGTGACCTAAATAAGAATATCATTTCAGGTATCTACCCATCAGTTGGAACAAGAAAATGTAACTCTTTTGAGATCTTATGTATTCGATTATTCAAATGGTTTCGGTCATCTCTACCGATATGTCGACATGCTATTCGCTATTGCAAACTTAAAAGGCCAAAAATCTATAAGTTTTCATACTGTCATGAAACTAAGTAAATCATAGGAATGCCACAGAAGAGTAATAATTGAAGACTAACCTATTTAATTACAAAGGTTTTGTATCAAAATGAATCGGTCTTTTCTAATAATAAGCTTGATCTAAATAAATGGTATGAACATACCTCTGTGTACCGAGAAGACTTCGTCTGCTGCTTCTGTCTATCAGGAATTTATTCACTATTGTTGAAAATGGAGACTTCAGATGAATCCGTCTGAAAAAAGAGTAAAATATCATGAACTATATGTGCAGGGTGCACCAGATGGTCCATCAACAAGGGGACCTCTCGACACGGGATTCACCCATTTCGTTTCGCCTTCTTTGTGCCTTGGATTCATCAATATAGTTTTGATACAAATAAGTCACAAAACCCCATATGGCTAGAAGCAAAGCAATGATCTTGACACCATTCATCTTGTCATGGAAAATTACAAGAGCTGCAAGGGGTGTAACAGCTAAGGAGACAGTACTGATTGCATTAGAGAAGAGGGAGGAGACGATGAAGATCAAGCCAACGACACCGACCGAACAAGTCTGCCAAGCCACGGCTGTACCCACCAAAGTTAACACGTATGAAACTCGACCCTTTCCGAAACCTGCCATTTCATGTGGCAAACTCTTCCATTCCCCACTAGCGAAAAGAGCAACAACTGAAACAATTGTGGCAACTATGGATGTATAGATTTGCATTTCTAAGACCACGGTAAAGGTCTCCCGCTTCAAAACCTTTTGAAAGGTAAGCTGCATAAGGGAAAGCAGCAAAGAGTATAATGCTGAAGCTCCAAGGGCACAGATGAAGCCAAAGAAATATTTCGACTTAGAGACTCCAGAAGGTCGTTCTGAATCGTCGTCGACAGCTAAAAGTGCAGAAGACAAGGAAAGGATAATCACAGAGTTCGAAATTAAAATCGTGAACTTTTGAGAGTTGATGAAGTAGGAGAAAACTGCATTGAAAGCTAATTGGCTAGCACAAACAAGTGAGTAAGTGGAGGCAGAGAGGTATAAGAGCCCAGTTGAATAAAGCCAGTTATCAAGAGCTATAACTGATCCAAGCGAAAAATAGATCAACAAAAGAACTAGAATGGAAGGTGGGTTAGTCGAAGTCGAAGTATCCTTGGCGGAACGGAAAAGGAAGAGCGGGATAAAAAGAACTGGGAAGGCAGCGGTTTGAACAACAGTTGCCATCCATTTACTATTTCCACCCTGATCATAGTAAAATCTCCCAAGTAAAACAGCAGCAGCTTGACCCACAATGAGGAAAAAGATGTTGAGTGCCACCAAGAACCACCATTGCCAGCGTTTTAGATGGGCTAAAGGAAGTTCATCACCAGAAGTTACCCCTTTATTCAATATTGGTTGTTGGTTATCTGTGTTTGATATATGAGCAAGCAGTTAGTCCAAGAAAGGAAAGAATGTTCCAAATAAGAAACTGGGTTGGTTTTTGAAATCAAATCAAAAGGATAATGGAAGAGTCATTGCAAACAAAGATATTTTGGGGAGAGAGAAGAGTCCTTGAGGAACTAGTTTAAGTTTATCTAAGACATCAAAGCCTATGAAAAAGTAGCACAAAAACACAGGCACGAGATATAGACATGAAAATGATACAACAAAGACACGATAACAGGTATATGATAAAATATAAGACACATACTGTAACAGCCCACCGCAAGCAGATGTTTGTTAGGAAGTGGTTTCCACACCCTTATAAGGAATGTTTCGTTCCTTCTTCAACCGATGTGGGATCTCACAATCCACCCCCTTGGGGACCAACGTCCCTGCTGGCACACCACCCGAGGTCTGGCTCTAATACCATTTGTAACAGCCCAAATCCACCGCTAGCAGATATTGTCCGCTTTGGTCCATTACATATCGCCGTCAGCCTCACAGTTTTAAAATGTGTCTGTTAGGGAGAGGTTTCCACACTCTTATAAAGAATGTTTCGTTCCTCTCTCCAACCGATGTGGGACCTCACACATACACATGGACAAAAAGAAATTTAAAGTCAATAAGTTTACACACTTATCCGCTTAAAAAAAGCAAGATTTTGATGTATTTCAACTCTCAAAATCTACTATTTTAATTTTAATCCTACATCACAATTCATGTCTATTATTTGTGTTGGCATTGTACTTGAATTCAATTCATACAACTTTCGTCTAACACATGTTTAATGTGGCAACATGGGTCCGAGTGTCAAACTAAAGCGTTACTGTTTCATTGACTCAAAGTAGTAAGGCAGTGTCCACAACACTTCTGCACATGAAGGCAATAGGAATTCTATGAGTTTCAATCTAATGCTCTTTTTTGAGTTCAACTATCTCGCACGGGTGAAGGGATCGAACTATCGACCTTTGGAATAGTAATTCACGTATTTATCCACAAAGTTCTGCTCGGTTTCCAAAAAGCATTTGAACCAAGTAATTTAAAAGCCACGTGAAATTCATATGAACATCACAAAGGAACAGTATAAAAACAAAAAAAAATCCAGTTGAAAATTATTCTTCAGAGCTTCTTCGATCAAATCATTCAAATCTACTCATCAGGAATTAATAACAGAGCACTAAATGGAACAGAAAAACAAACGAATCAAACAATCAGGAACAGAAACAAGATTTCACGATCACTCCTAAGAACTCAAATCCGCAATCCCTAATAAAAACAATAAGCCATGAAAATCAAGAACTCCGCGAAAAGACCAGATATAAGAAAAGGAAAATCTCAACTCAATTCAGCCTCAGAATCATACTCAAGAAGATAAAAAGTGAAATCTAAGCTTGAGAATTCCACAAATTTCTGTGTTCTTGATGATTGAGGAACTACGACTTAAATCATATGTAAATAATCATTAAACTATTGAAAAAGAAATCGAAACCGAGAGAGAAACCTGCCATGCTGTAGAAATCGGAAGCTCAGCCGCTGAAAGAAGATATTCGGGAACAGAAAAGCAGGCTGAAAACAAAATCTTTTTTAAAAAAGAAAAAGTGATTTTGATGTCACAGACGACCTTTTTTATTTCTCTTTTTGCTTTTTAAGAGATTAATTTAACCTTAAAAAAAAATCATAAACTAAAAAAATAGAAAATTAAAGGATGGGATCAAAGGACGAACATGTGCCACGTCTGTTTAGGGAAACTTTTTCATCTATGAATTTAGCTGTAATTTTAAACCAAACTTCAAACGTTGGAACGTCATGACTATCGTAGAATTTTTAAAGTTCGAGAATATCGTTGGGGTTTGAGTCATTTCGGTCACCAACCCAACCAACTTGAAATTTCGGGTTGGTTGAAAGGTTTTCTTCTAACCCAACTTGTAACAACTCAAGCCCGCCGCTAGCAAATATTATTTATTTTTGTGTGTTACAAATGACATTGTTAGCTGATATGGTTCACTTTAGGCTGTTACATATCGTCGTCAATCTCACCGTTTTTAAAACGTGTCTACTAGGAAGAGGTTTACACACTCTTATAATGAATGTTTCGTTCTCCTTTCCAACCGATGTGAGATCTAACAATCTACTCCTGTTGGAGCCCAACGTCTTCACTGACACATTGCCTCATGTGTGGCTTTGATACCATTTGTAACAGTCCAAGCCCACTGCTAGCAAATATTGTCCACTTTTGCTCGTTATGTATTATTGTCAATCTCACGGTTTTTAAAACACGTCTATTATGGATAAGGTCTAGCCCTACACCAACCAATGCCTCGCACCGTTTGGTACCTGACTCTGATACCATTCATAACAGTTCAAGTTCACGACTAATAGATATTTTTCATAGGTCGTTACGAATTGTCGTTAACCCGACACATTTTAAAATCATGAGAATGACGGTGATACGTAATGGGTCAAAATCGACAATATTTACTCGTAGAGGACTGTTACAAAACCTGTGGGCTGTTACATAATCTGGGTACGTTCATAAAAGAAGAGATAAAGAAGTTCTCGAGTACGTTACGCTCGTATAAGTAATAACAAATTTGTTTGTTGTTTTGTAAATATATGAAAGAAACCTTGGAAGTCAACTTCTTGAGTTTATGAGGGTAAAAAGAGAAAGGGATTTGCTTGAATTCAATGCAAATGAAGAACAAAAAAATGTACAAAACAACGACAGCTCACAATCCTGTCTTTTTCCGAAGACAAGAATTGTTCATGGTACCGACAATGATTTTTATTTTTCTTAAGAAAATCAACCATTTTATAAGTGTTTTTTTTGGCCTAATTTACAAATATAATTCATATTATTAATAAAAATTTAGCTTTTATAATAATTTCCATTCATATAATTCGAAAAAAATTATAACTCCCGACATGAACGAATGGATAACTGGACGAGTGTTGAGTTTTGTCCAAATTGTTACCTTTAAAACGTTGTAGACTCAAATTTTACGATACCATGTTCAAAGACATTATGATTCATGTTAGTCAATGGTGAAATTACCATTTTCTCCTTGAATCCATCTTCACAAGTTGAACAACCATTCATAACCGAGCTTATCATCAAGCTTGCCTCAAAGTATCTTTCGGCCTTGTAATCCTTACGCGCTTGTTTCATCATTAAGGTCGCATCAGAATAAAGCTCCAAACAATCTGCCAAACACAATTTAATCAACGGATTGTCCAAGCCTTTGTTTCTTCGTAACTTCTTGATAAGGTGGCGTGTGGTGCTCACGTTGTGTCGAATCAAGCGGATGGAGAGGAGGCCGAGGCGGCGAAGACTGGTGGCGCCGTGCCCGAGAGATGTTAGGCAGAAGTTGAGGGAGATGTTGGGGTTTTGGTCAGAGCTGGTTTTGCAAGTTTTGTAGGTGAGGGAGGATTTGTTGTTGGAAGATTGAGTGATGGGAAGATCAGAGAAGAATATGAACAAGAACAATAAGGGAAGGATGGATAAAGACAGGGAAGACATGATTTTTGTTTTTGTTTTTGTTTTTCCTTTTTTTTTGTGTATTTTGATTGCTCATTTGGTGGACGGGTTTGATAGGACATTATTGGGTTCGTGTAGCTCAACTCTATTGAAAAAAGTGAAATTCTGAATTCGAGTTAAGTCCAATCTCAACGGATCTAAGGCACTGTTGGAGAATACGTCGTAGTTCATCATATCAAAATGGGTTGAGCAAACTTATTACCGATTTATGCATTCTACTTAAAGTGTAAAATTTCATTTCATGGAAATGAACACTAAACTTATTTTTGTAGGTATTGGTTCTTATGATCTTATTATATTCTTTTATGCAAGGTTTATTCAAACATTTATTTACGTGTTCAATTTTGTGTCTAAATTATACGACTTTATACTAAATTAAATTTTGACACATTTTTGTAATACGATTTTGAAATTGTCCTAATTAGATTTGTCCTAATTAGATTTTGTGTAATTTATAATAATTAAGTTAGAATTAATGCAACTTTTGTTAAACGTACCTTTATTTTTTACAGCTAATTTATAAAAGTTGTGATGGAAGAAAAAAAATTGATAATTGTGAGATCACAAATTGATTGGAGAGAAAAACAAAACATTTCTTATAAAGATATGGAACCTCTCTACAGCAGTCGCATTTTAAAACCGTAAGGCTAATAAACTATACGTAACGAGCCAAAGTGAACAAACAATATCTGCAAACGTTAGGTATGGACTATTACAAATGATATCAGAGCCAAACGTCGAACGGTGTGTCAATGACGACACTAGTCTACAAGGAAGTGGATTGTAAGATCTCACATTGGTTGAAGAGGAGAATAAAGCATTTCTTATAAGGTTGTTAAAATTACATCTCTCTAGCATACGTATCTTAAAATTTTGAGACTGACCACAATACGTAACGGGTCAAAGCGGACAAAACCTGCTAGTAGTGAGTTTAGACTGTTACAACCATGCATATGGTATATTGTGCAATCTCGAAAAGAATATTCATAACTCAACAAACGGGTCAAGCTTCTCATTTCTCATTAACTTTGTGATATAAATGTGCGTGATGGTCACATTGCTGCATACAAGCCCGATCGAGAGGAGGCCGAGGCAACAGACTTCGGTCTTAGTGGCGAAGTCTTAGAGATACAAGCCCAATGGTCTCTAAAAAAATGATGAATTATAGAGCATAACAGAAAAAGAGAGTGAAGTATTTATCAAAAGAACTGAATCAGAGACTTCAACATAAATAATATTCAATTACATTGATAGCTAAAACAATGGAAAAAATCGTTCTGCCTTACAAAAAAAAGGTACCTAAAACCAGAGTTATGGCAAAAGAAAATCAGAGACCTACTCAACTACAGCCAGTAAATCACTTGCTTTGCAGAACACATGTTTTGCATCTGTGCCTAAATCCACCTGTGAAACAATACATAGAAGTGTTCAAATAAACTCAAATAGTTCATGATTCACCTTGGATACAGAAAATCAGCCATATTCTAAAAGGTTGTCCACCATATACGAAAAATTGTTCAATGTGGTCACTATAGAGTCTCGTGGCTAACGTAAGATGTTCGAGTTCGACCCTGAGATCTATAGGAATCTCTGATCTAAAACCCGAACTCGCTCAAGTGGTCTTCTCCCTTACGGATTTTAGTGGTAGTTAACCCTGAGGAGGGGTTTGATTGATTTCAGCTGGGCTGGTCCTATCAAGAGGTGTGTAATTGAGTCGAGTCTAATTGTAACAACCTAAGCCTACCGCTAGCAGATATTGTCCTCTTTGGACTTTCCCTTTTGAGCTTACCCTCAAGGTTTTCAAAACGTATATGCTAGGGAGAGGTTTCTACACCCTTATAAATAATGATTCGTATTGAGTAGAGTGTAATTGGGTCAAGCCTAATTGTAACAGCTCAAGCCCACCGCTAGCAGATATTGTCCTCTTTAGGCTTTCCCTTTCGGGTTTACCATTAAAATTTTCAAAACACGTCTACTAGGGAGAGGTTTCTACGCCCTTATAAAGAATGCTTCATTCTCCTCTCCCACTAATGTTGGATCTCACACTAATGTAAGAGTTTCTATATTTTGGACCCAATAGGCTTTATGATTCTACTCATTAACTGATGTTTACTATGGCAAATACTGGTCACAAATGGAAAATCATGAGCTACTACGCAAATTCGAGATAATGTAGCTTACCTCATAAGCACTTATGTCCGAGAAAAGAACCTGTAACACAAGAAAAATTCTCCGCTTCAAAAAAGGTACACAAACAAACATTTCTTTCCGAGAAACGTTTGGATCGATTGATAGAATATTGCAGCACTCAACAATATCATTACAAAATCAACGGGCTAACAGGAAGTTGAATCCTTACCTTCTTTCCTTGACCCAATTCCCCAGCATCAGCACCTGTAGAGAGGATCTGAAAAAGGATAGAAACTCAGCACGAGCAGGAGAGTAACAAAACACGAAGAGAAGATAAGCTTCGTTCCATTTCCAGTCTTAGCAGATATGAAAAATGGAGTTTTGCTTACCTCTCCCAAAAGATAACGCTCAAATTTAACAGCAGACTTGGGCAATAGAACTCCTCCAGCTGATTTCTGTGACACAAAATGACTGAAAAATTAATTCCAAACTACATGCCATAATGCTGATGAAGCAACATATTTCCAGAATATAGAGTTCAGAACGATTAGCATCGTCCATCATACGAATTATATTCTTAGGTGGCGATTAAATTGGTTCACAAAAAAGCATGCTACACAAATATCTTGACAATTAAAATCGATTAACGAAATTCTGAAGTCTCTAGAACATATTTGGCAGGCATCTACAAATCAATCTTGTTTCCAAAGTTCTATCCCCAAGAAGCAGTGCATTAGCCGTAATAAGCACCATTTCTCGTAGCCTCAACATGGTACAACTAATAACATAGGCATGAATGCAAAATAATACACAACGGTATCAGATAAGATTCTTGCTGCAGTGGATAGAACAGCGCCCTCCCACAGCCAATTCATTTATAGAGTAAAATAAACTCTTCTACGAAGTATTGAAATTTGAGAAGGAAATTTCTCCAACTCGTGTTTGTGGTCGGTTCCCTCGATCAATAAAGGTTCGAATGGAACATAATCCAATGTTGTTGACAGACTAAATAATCGCAGACTAAACTATCGAGATTTGCAGTTCCTTAGCAGTGAAATGCTAATGAAGAGAATAAAAAAATCAAAGTTGAGTTATGATACAATCATACAAATAACTGTGTAAGTTCATGCTAAAGATTAGACCCTGTTTGATCGTCATTTGGTTAAATTAAGCTTATAAACACTATTTTCACTTAGATTCATTTTCAATCAAGCCTCTTAAGAACTAGAACGAGAAATCACATAAGAACACAAAAGCAAAATGATTGAAGAACATGGAATTCATGGATGTTAAAAACTCCCACCTCAGGAAGCTCCTCGAGCCGAATGAGGACTCTATCCCCTTGTGGAACGACCTGCAAGTCACAAACAACAAAAGAAAAACCATTATTCATAAACTCAAAATAGACAATGAATCGAAAAACGAAGCCAAAATCTGCAAGGTTTCAATTCAAAACTCAATAGAAACCCCCCGCAAAAGGCGATGAAACAGATTCAGACCTTGGCGGGTTCCAATTTCTTCGACACTGCACAGACTTTAAGGGACGTTCTCCGAGTACCTGACCAGTACCAATGCGAAAAAATGAACAATGAAAGAAAGAAGAAACTAAAATTGGGATAGAACTGAGGGAAGAAGAAAAGAAATTACTCTGTATTCTCCGATTCGACAAAGTGGGTACGTCGATTTTGTTTACAAAGGGCTTCACAGTCAAGAACATAGACGCCATGGATAAGGTAGTGAGCTGAACGGCGGGAATATGCTGCAGAGCTAATGTTGGAAGAGGGAAATGGAAATATTGGTAAACAAATGGATCGACCTTATGTTATGACCAAATGATTAGGAGTCTAGAATGTTCTATAAACTTCTAAAACCCAAAACCCTAATTCGTCATTGAGCTCTCGGGTCGATAAATCATCAATTATCGACCAATTTAATCAAATAAAAACATCAATTACCATCCCAAATATTTATGATCAACCCCTACTTCCCCCAACAATAAGAGCCTGTAATCAAATTTCCAGTCAACACAATCACAATTTAGTAGGTAAACGGTAAGGCCCTGAATTTTAGGATAATATATTTTTTAATCATTAGAATATCAAATTCAAATGGTATTAGAGTCAGAAATCAAGTGATGTGTCTGCAAGGAGGCTAAGCCCCAAAGTGGGAGTAGACACGAGACATGTGTATCAGTAAAGACACTCGACCCTGAAGGGGGTGGATTGGAGGTCCCACATCAATTGGAGAGGTGAACGAGTGCCATCGGACGCTAGGCCCCCCCACATCAATTGGAGAGGTCAACGAGTGTCATCAGACGCTAGGCTCCGAAGGGGATGGATTGTGAGATCCCACATCAATTGGGGAAGAGAACGAAACATTTTTTATAAGGGTGTAGAAATGTGTCTCTATCATAGAGTCTTAAAAATCTTACGAGTATAAATTTCAAACGAGAAAAAATAATAATAATAATAACAATTTTTTTTATGGGTAATTTTGAAATATTTATAAAATTTGAAAAAAATAAATAGATATTTTTTATAATTTATCCTAGAATATTCTTGAAGGGCAGTGGAGGGCTGGGTGCAGCAGCAGAAACTGACCCATGAGTGTGCCCACTCCAAAATCCCCTTTTCTCATCCAAATCCCATTCTTTAAGAACCAAAACGGCTAAATGGGGCCATCCCTTTCTTGTCCTGTCTCACAATCTCTGCAACAATTTGATCAATTTTTCCCGGAAAATCTCCCACTCCCCGTTAAACCCTTTCCCCAATTAGGGTTTCTTTTTCTTTCCCACTTCCATTTCTCTTTCTTCTTCTCCTTTTGGCCTTTTGATCTTCTTTCGTTCTTTGTACAATCATTGTTTGTGGTATAATGAGGAACCTCTGTATCGTTGAATGTTTCCTTCTCTGTTCTTCCCTGTTCGCTGTTCTTGTTGCCTCCAAGCATCACGGTAAGTTTCTCTGATCTTCGACTTTCCTTTTCCATGGCTGAATCTGCATTGCCAACTGTTATGGGTTTTAATTTGGTTGAATTTATGCTACTTCTGTCTTGAGATTGATGGTTTTAGTATTGAAGAAATGTTTGTTTTCCCCACTAGTCTTGTAGATTTTGACTAACCAGTCCATCGAGACCCATGAATTTAGCTAGTGCCAGGTCTCGTTGAGGAGGGTAGAGAGGAGGAAAGGGTTTACTCGATGCGAGATATCACATTGTTCAAGGGACCCTAGATTCTATCGGAGCAAAGGATCGCCAATAAAGGCATTCTAGTGGGTTGTAGATGCTATGTGAATCGCTAGAAATATGTAGTGATCGATGAAGTATGGGATGAGAGTTGAGAATTTAACTTGAAGTAAGAAGATAGCTTGATTTGATATTGATGTTCATTGATTTTGATAATGGGTAGCGAAAAAGTTCATACCATCAAAGAATACAGGGAATAATGTTGTTGCATCATCCTTAGCAGCACCAAATGTGATGACTTCATGTGAACATTTTTCATTTCATTCTGTTTTGGTTGGATGTGTTTATAGGTTAGTTTCTTCTTCATTCTACAGGAAACCCAGCAAATGATCTTGTTGATATCATCAACAAAAACCGAACAGCTGCGAAGCTCTCTCGCTTGAGTGACAGTGCAGGTCTCGGGTGCATGGCGTTGCAATTCATCAACTTCTGCAAAGGAAACTGCACTAGCAATAACACTGTAAATTGCAATCCATCCTCCGACAACTTCACAGAAGTTTTCGCTCCAGATTGCGGTGTCGAGCTCCCAACTTTCGACACGATAACCGGCCAAATTGTGGCTTGTCAACCTGGATATCTTGAGCCAACAGAGGCGTTCTCTCGAGCACTCGTTCCTGACAAGAAAACTCTTTCCCTGTTGAGGAACGAATCTCACACAGAGGTTGGGGTGGGGATGGTTGGGGTATATAAAGGGCCATTCTTCTGGTGTGTTTTGTTCAGTAATGGGAAGACAAACTCATCATTTGTTCTTGAAAATCATGGTTTGGGTATCAAGCAAAAGAGAGGATGCTTCAGTGGAAGTAGTGTTGAATGCAGTAGAGGTCACTCCAATGGAGCTTTTTGGAACAATGTTTCATTTACTCTGTTCTTTCTTATAATTTATTGTAAGATTTGTTCTTCTTTTTCATATATAGATCAATAGAAATTTTGTTCTAAAACTTATCAGAGAACATTCAAAGTTAAATTCAGACAACAAAAGCTTCATCAACGAAGCTTTTTTACTCCTTTTTTTGTGTAAGAACTTGAAATGAAAAGAGTATCAATATTCTACCAATGGCAGTGTAGAGTTCATACATGGATGACTAACTTTAGTGACTCAATTAGGAGGAGGCCTAAGAATGCATCTCAACTGCCAAATCCAAGAGTACACGACTCCAAGTGAGCAATATATAGAAATGAGCATCAGTGGTACAAAAGGAAACTTACCACCTAGAATGAAAGGATGCAAAAACTGAGCCCAGATTTCAACTACTAAAAGACCGAAAAGATAAGCCTTCTCGATGAATCTAATACAGAATGGTTCTCCAGTTGAAGTCGTTCTTACCTTTGTTTGTACGTGTTGTCGTTTCGTCTTTGATGTGGCTTGTTTAACTGACTCTCCTTTGTCGAATTGTGCAGAAAAGCCTAACCACATCAGACTAGAGTGCAGCAGCAATAGCAGCACTTTGATGGGGTATTCTTGTGCTTCGAAAAGAAGCGGGAACAAGGAATAGCACGACACTGCATGAACGAAGTAATGTTAACACCCTTTAGCATGCATAGATCAGCATAATGACAAGAAGAAAGGATGGAAGATGATTTTTAACTTTTTTTCCTAAGAGATTAGAATTGAATGTAGCACGGTTAGGAAGACTAGCCACGTTCAAGTGACCAGGTCAAGGGCTGACTTGAAGTCGTGAAAAGACGAAGCGCACTGGCTTGAGGAAACCCAGGCTTGATAAAAATGACATTGAAAAGGAAATGTACAAAAAGAAGGGAGGATTGATGCTGGAGGGGGAACATATAAACCTAGAGAAGGAAAATCGCAAAACCTCTAATGTCATCCCGAATTACCCACGAGTCCATTTTTGTCTTATAAGGTCTCCGTGTTCAGCTTTAACTTTGTCATCACAGACTCGGATTACTAGAGAATTTATCTATGAAACATCTACCCAAGTACTACAATGATAATGAAGATCCTAACCAATAAAGAATGGAATATGACTTAAAAGTTCTTTAAAAAAAAAGGGCCTGGTAACATTGTAAAGATCTTAATCAAATATATCTAACATAAAGCCAGAGAAAGCCTCACTATCATCGTAAAGATTCGAACCGAATACTGGCATGAATACTGCATAAAGCCTGATGCTGAGGGCTACTTAAATATAATGGCATGAATAGGAAGAAAATACCTATTGATAGTAAGAAGAAATGCCTCGCGTCCTCCAAACTTTTCACTGCAACGACAGCGAGCGGAATTACAAAGTGAAGTGATGCTTTCTCATGAACATGCCACCCAAATACAAAACCACATGTGTAAGCATAGGCCACCCATCTAGTGATCATTCGTGGTAGGGGATCTTTGAAAGCTTTGATTAGGCAAGGAGACAAAGCTAGCAGCACCAGAACAAAGGTTATCAAGGGAGTGATCTGCCATGCAAGGGACTCTCACATATCAAAGTCTGAATCTCGAAGTGATTAACAGAAAAGGCGATAAATTAAAAAAGAAAAAAATAATGTAATGTAAGGACATAGACCACAAATTACCTACCTTACGAATTATGAAAGCAAAGAAATTCTAGAACTATTGAACTAGTGAGAATGTTTCCGTTCAGTCTTTATCTAAATGGAAACTCCAGGGATGATACCCTAAGTGTAACAGCCCAAACCCTCCACTAGCAGATATTGTCCTCTTTCAGGTTTTTTTCTTCCAAGATTCCCCTCAAGGTTTTAAAACGTGTCTGCTAGGGAGAGGTTTCCACATATTTTGTAAGGAATGTTTCGTTCCCCTCTACAACCGATGTGAGATCTCATAATCCACCTCCCTTGGGTGCCAACGTCCTCGCTGGCACACCACCTAGTGTCTGACTCTAATACCATTAGTAACAGCCCAAACTCACCGCTAGCTAATATTGTCCTTTTTGGGCTTTCTCTTCAAGGCTTCCCCTCCAAGTTTTAAAACGCATCTGTTAGGGAAAGGTTTCCACACCTTGTAAGGAATATTCTGTTTCCCTCTCCAACCGATATGGGATCTCACACTAAGTCCACTGAACAAGGAATGAAACAGGGCAAGAAGCAAGCAATCAAAAAGCATAGCTGGTTGTAATGCTCACATGAGAGTGACTAGAAATTTTTAAGGTTTAACTACAAATACTTCCTCATCTAAGTTGATGCTAGCAAATCTTAAAAGCACATGCATGGACATCCTCCTCTTTGACGATTTATAAATGTCTAAAGATCAGTCCACGACAAATTCAACGGTTTGTGCGAATGGGTTAACTACAATTCAGTACTATCCCAATTATCTGCACCTAGCTTTAGTTTATCACAGAAAAGTACCTGAGGTAGGACAGAAAACGGAGATGAATCACCAACTAGACCACTAGTAAATGAAGCTGTTGGTATCTTGACACTAAATCCAAGTTTTCTGAGCAAGATAGACAGTCCTTTATCCAGTAAAATATAAAAAACCCAGAAATTTGGGGCCCAATACGCATGGCAAAGTCCCCTACCAAAAGGAAACATGCGTTGGATGACTTGCTGTATCTGCAAGGAAAAGAATTGGCTATTAGTAAAGCTTTTCAGGCAATTTGTGAAAACAACAAGAAGTCCCTGCTAAGAATCTGTAGCTAGAAATTTATTAAAAAAAGTAAGTAAACAAATAAATAAAACAGAACGGGGTGCAGTCAGTACTATTGATTAGTTTCCTGAAGAGAAAGTATACATAAGATTTGCGATAGAAGGAAGTGGGATAACACTGGTTCTTTCGGTAAACCATACCCCACCAGACTTTCTAGCTTAACCCTTTTGTTACTTATAAACTCAACCCCATGGATCTATTCTAGCTTAACCCTTTCGTTACTTATAAACTCAACCCCATGGATCAATTCTAGCTTAACCCTTTCGTTACTTATAAACTCAACCCCATGGATCTATTCTATTAGCGGTTATAGTGACTGTAAGGATGGAAGATGACTCGTTCAGTTGTTGATTAAAGTGAGGCTGAGGAGGTAAGTCGTGCAATGTGCATAAAATTTGCGGCAGTGCAGTCTCAAAAGAGAGATGAATCTCGACCAATAAGCTTAAAGTTATAATATAGTTCAAAATTTTCCTTCAATTGTGGGTTTGGAAATTAGCACAAAACCCAACAAATGACAGTCGATATCAACGAAAAGATGGAATCTCATTCTAGGAGCCTGAACACAAAACCTCGAATACTATGTGAAATCACCCCTACACTAAACCTACAAAACTAAAGGTATGGCATATTTTCAATATATTCTTCAAAAAGGGCCTCTAATATATTCTTCCTTGATACTCTTCCCACCAGGTTTCTATTCTCAACAGTCCTCTTACCCCCCTTTCAGGCTGCCATATGCTTAACTGATGGTAGATGCAAGTGGCAATTAAGGTCCTATCTAAACTCAATGCATTGAAGAAGATAGAATACAGCAAGAAGTTTCAATGTGCTCATATTCATGCTGTTAAAGTTAACATATAACCAAATTGATCGCCTGTACACTACATTTTCCTGCCACAAACAAACTTTCAAGTGGGAGTATCGAATACAGCTGAAGAACAAAGGTACTCGTATTCATGCTGATAAAGTTAACATATAACCAAATTGGTGTTCTATAAACATTAGATTTGTCTGCTACAAACAAAACTTTGAGCTCAAACATAGATTTTATACCTGACCATGATAGATAAACGGTCCATAAGCAGCAGCAAAAACAGCCACAACAACAGATCCCATAATTGTAAGCCGCCCAAAACCTCTTATAAATCCTCCCCGACAATAATGCCTTAACAAATAAACGAAGTAAACAGGTGCAGCAACAGCAAACAAATGCTTGAAGCACAACAAGACTGCAAAAGCAAACCCACCCATCAAATCCCTCCCTTCCTCCAAATACGAAAGAGAAATCAGAAGCATCCCAAGAAGAAACCCATTATACTGAAAATGCAAATGATCCACAACCACGAGCGCAGGGGACCAAACAACCAAAACCCAGACTAATTTCCGCTTAATTGGATCCAAATTCCTCGTCAGTCTAAAAATCCCATAAACAAGACACAGATCGGAGACAATAACTGTAATTCTTTGGAAGTATATGACAGTATTGCTGCTATAATCTAAACCCTTTTGAAGATCCACAATTTGGGGATCGACAATATTGGCGAAAATCGAAAGGAAGCGTTCGAAATATGCAAAAAATGGAGGGTAATCAAGAGTCCATTGACTGGTCTCATCGAAGTACCATTGAGAAAGAGGGAGAGAGTGGGTCAGAGCGAGCCAATGACGATGGACCTCAAAGTCTGTGCTGCGGTAAGATGGAATCAGAAGAAACTTGATGCAGGCAGCTATGGCGAAGAACCACAAGAGCTCGAGAACAGGCTTTCTAGGTTTTGGGCCGTTGCTAACGTCACTCTGTTGCCGACGCCGGTAATCCTCCATGGCGCAGGTCAAGAACCGGAGTCGAACCGACGGCGCGGCGTCGACAATTGGTTTCGTTGGGTTAGCTTGGCGGCGCGTTTGGTTTGTCAAAACTGTCTTCGGATCAGTCTCCGCGCCTTTTTTTTTACGAAGAGAATACTTATTTTTTTAATATTAAAGTAATAAACAGGTTAAATTATACATTTTAAAGACAAAATTATTTTTTTGTTTTTATTTTTTTAAATTAAAAAATTAATTCCCCTTTAATTTATACGTTTTTTTTTTAATAAATGATAAGAAAATAAGCTTAAAAATATGTTATTAATTTTAAAAAATATATTTTTACTTAAGATACAGGTATATATATATATTTTTTTTATTTATTTAATTTATTATCCAACCCTCATAAAAAAAAATATTTAACTATTGAGAAATTAATTTTCAATGGAATTATAAATTTAAATTAAATATTTAAAATAAATAAATATATGTTTTATCAATTATCAAATAAAAGGTTTTGGATATATATATATATATATAAGTTGCCCAATTGAGTGAACTTTGAGGAGTGCAATAAAGACGACGAGTCTACTCATTAATGACGTTAAGGTGTGTCATTATTATTATTTTTATTATTATATAAATTAATATGTCTGTAAATTATTTTTGGATAATGTTGTCTCAACTATTCCATTGATAATTTTAATATTGTCGTTAATTTATTTGATTAATAAAACCAATTATATATTTTTTTATCTTTACCATAATCGAATGGAATAATTGTATTGTTTTTATATTCATTTTTCATTTAAATAATTTTCAATTTCTATAATGTTTTTAAAAACTAAAAAAAATAAATTTCAAAAACTGGTTTTTATTTTTGAAATTAGACAAATAATTTAAAGGTTTAGTTAAAAAAAGTTAAAAAATTTATAAAACAAAAAATCAAATGGTTTGTACCACATGGTCACGTTAACTACTTATCGCTTCATAAGAGTGAAAATTATATTCACAGACCAAACGAGGTCACATCCAACATATAATTTCTCACCATAAAGCACACTTAACCATTAAATATTTGTGTTCGTGTAGATGTGATCGCTACATTTCCTTATATCGCAACCCTTAATACTTGAATTAAGGAAGAGACTAGATAGCTAAGATATTGACGTGATGGCTATTAGATGTTGATCCACTAACTTACAAACAAATCATCGTTACATGTTTTTAAATATAAAAATTAAATCGTTAGAAATAAAACAAAAAAAAAATGCAATAACACAGTACTCAAATTTAATTAGTTAGATTGAATGGATCAAAATTCTATATTGATTTAGTCAGCCAAACTACAGCTCAGCTAGTCACCACACGAAAGTTCTCGATCAAGATATCAGATATTTGAATCTTTTTTTAAATGGTATTAACCCTACCCGTAAATATAATTTTAAAACTCATAAAAACAATAAAAAAAAATAATTAAACTTCCCTCAATCATTTTGGTCACCTGTCTTTATTATGTGAATGAATTGGATAGGCCAAATCTACAAAGAACAAGGCATATGGCTAAGCCAACAAGGCTATCTAGCTACAAGGACAAACTAAGCTAGCCAACAAACAAAATCTACAAACGACAAACTTGTCTACATTTGTATTTGTAATGATGAGCTTTCTCCTATTTGTACAGTTCCTTCAATTTCTCTATCGATCGAGAGCTAAGAGTCGATACGAAAACTAGTCGTTTAGTTCATATTCTATGTATAATTTTTCTCTCGGTTTTGATTTTTGCATAGTTTAATCATTGAAAATAGGTGTGGTTCAAATATCAGATGAAGTTCTATCTGAATCCTTATGTAGATTGTGTGGAGTTGAGGCAACCGACAAAAAAATATTAAAAAATAATTATTATAAATTAAATGTACGAAAAATACCATCCAAAAACATGGGAATCGTGTAAGGATATAGAATTTGAGGCGGGAGAAAATAGAAGAATGAAATTTTGCTGATTGAACCCACCCGACCCATATATACATACCCCTAGTGAAATGTGAAATGCACGTTCGAGATATTGTATCATTTTTTTTTTTAATTTTTCACACAAATTAAATGAAATTTCATTTATTTATTTTTGTAGAAATAAAATTGTAAATCTAAGTTTTTTTCTATTAAATTAAAATAAAATTTTTAAAATTGGGTGAGGTGTGGGGACCAGTTTACTAACTACAACTATTTATTTGTTTATTTATTTATTTATTTATTATTATTATTGTTTGCCATCAATAATTAGCGATAATAAAATAAATATATGGCTAAAAATTTTCGAATAAAAAAAACAAAATTCATTGACTTAGAATAAAAGGAAATAATTTCGAGGAGCATCTTAAATCTAACAAAAACGACAAATCTCAATTATTTTCCGATGTGTCGCCCCACGAGTTAGATTCCTCTACCATTCCGTCGACTCCACGTCATCCAGACGTTAAACTAAACGCCAAAAAAATGTCGAGGGCCCACCTTACTTTCTTACGTGGCACAATCACGTCATTCCGATCCACGGATCTCAGTATCAGCGCGCCTGCCTTTGGTCTAATTAATCTTAATCTCTAATTAAATTATTTTAATAAAAGTGTTAAATTTTATTTTTTGAAATTAGTTTATTAATGCTATCTTAATCAGCCACCACGTAGCACGGTCGTGGATTCTCGTGCTGCGGTTTCCTCCGCACGTGCAACGGGCAACCGCGGGAAGGCTGCCCAGAACACACGGGCAGAGCTGTGGGACCAATGGACAACGCCTCGTATGTTGTGCCTAGAGTTCCATGCTTCGTTGTTGCTGTCTGCTTCTGATTGGACCATGGGGCCCACAGTCTAGTCAGCGAGAATAATCATTTCTTCGCTTTTTCTAAAAACAAATATCGAAATATTCCGAATATTAAATTCTCCCCCCCTCCGTGGGCCCCACTTTAACTTCTAAAGAAATTATGATCCTTTATAAATTGTTCTTTTTACCCTTAAATATTTCTCTTAATTACCAAAATACCCCTCATCTGGACGACTGACAGTCAGACAACAGCAACCTAGATTTTATACCGTTTGTTTGTTTGTTTTTATTTTCCACGAGAAGCGCTCAAATTTGACCCAAATTATAAATTCACCCCACATGATTTAAAAATTATATATAGTTATCTAAATTTATATTTAAAAATATTACACATACTGTGTAGTTTTTATTACATACAGTCAATGGTACAAAACTGATACTATAATGTAGCGGTCTATTTGATTTATCTTTCATGGAATCCACAAATTTAATTTACATAACTTTCGATCTCGACTCATCATATTATGTGTCAAAATTTTATACATTGTGATTGCAACTTGTTATCTATTCGTTTTCGATATCTTCATCAAGAAGACTATTTACACTTTTCTTTTTTCTCGTGCCATCTTAACTTCATCTTATCTGTTCTTTTTGGTCTCTTTTGAACAAACCATCATAATTTCGTTAGACTATTTTCTTTTTGTAATGTTAGGGTCTAAATGGTAAAAAAATGGGCTCAAAAGTCCATACAAATGTAAATAACCAATAATTGTGTGGTGGAGTAGGAATTAACAGATAAAGGAAGGACCAAATAATAAATTTCTTATGTCCCTTCCTTTTTAAGAAAAAGATACATGAACTGTGGCAATAGATTAACTCCATAGGAATCTCTAGTTAAACGACACTTGGATTTTAATCAAGTACAAATAACCTTTTTAATTACGATATTAATATATTCCACTACATCGCACCTTACGATAGGTTCGGTTTTATTAACGAATGAATTTCCTCCACGTTAGAGAATATATTAGTTTCTATATCAAGCTCACGGAGCTCCCGTGTGTCTGCGGCGCAGTGGATTACTCCTCACCGATTCAGGCGACTATAAAACGCTCCGGGATCTCCGATCTTTGTATCATACTAGGCGCTCTCTCTCATTCTCCCCCAAATCTATCGAATTCGAACTGGAATTCATTTCTCTATGAGGACCGGAATGCGGTATTACGCCGGCGGCGAGGATCATCGGCAGGAATCTCATTTCCTCGAAGCTTGTTTTCTCTGCCGGAGGCCGCTCGGATTCAACAGAGACATTTTCATGTACAGGTGAGTGACTGCGATTCGAATTCGATTAATCGCTTCTCGATTTCAATTTCTAGGTTTTTTGTTTTTGAATTTCGTTACTGACGGATTGGATTGGATTTCAGAGGAAATACGCCGTTCTGTAGCAAAGAGTGCCGGCAAGAACAGATTGAGATCGACGAAGCAAAGGAGAAGAGCCGGAGAATCTCGTCTTCGTCGTCGTCGTCGTCGTCGTCTTCGGCGGATAAAACTGCGGCGTCTAGTAAGAAGAATGTGCGAACGGATACAGTTGCAGTGGCGTGAGATTCAATGAAGAAATTTTGCGAAAAGTTTTCGAATGCGAGAGGAAAAGGTTTTTTTCTTCTTCAGATTGAGTGCAGATTGTGGAGATTGAGAAACGTTTGAAATCTCTTCCTGTGGAGAAGATCGGATTGGCAGACGCTATACAGAACTGTTCTGCTTTCAATCTATTTTTCCTTTTTTTTTTAGGGTTTATGAAGATATTGCTCTGTTTACTATTTCTGTGGAAAAGAAATTGATGATCTGCCATGGAAATTCTCTTCAAAATTTTACGAAATTATTAAACTGGAGACATTATTGCAAATAATCATTATTTATTTATTTATTCTCTCTTTTTTTTGGGGAATTTATGGTTTGTGTTTTTTTTTTCTCTGAATATATTTCAGATTTATTATTATTATTTTCTAGAAAATTAGTGTATAATATTAAGATTCGTTCAACCTATTCAACGAATCTTATAAAAAAAATTGGTAAAAGTAATTTTTTTTTTTGAAAACGAGTTACAGAATCCCATGTTTTGCTCCTTTTTATTTTTCTGTTTCCTTTAAAAACTGTACTTTTGTTATTTCAAAACTTAAAAAAAAAAAAAAAAATTGTCGATTATAAAATAATAAATTTATAATATTTAAATTAATATGAGTGATAAATTGTCTATTTTGGTATGTTATTTATCACCATAGCCAGTGTGAGGTCTTCATGTTGTTATAAGAATGTTTTGTTTTCCTCTCTAATCGATGTAGGGTTTTATAATCCACATCCCTTAGGGTTTCAGACACTGGCACATGCTCGTTGTCTGGCTCTAATACCATTATTTCGTTCATTTCTCCAATCGATATGGGATCTCACAATCCACCCTTGATAAAGATGAATGTTTTTCTAACTCGAACAAGAAACAAATGCAACCCTTTTTAGGGTAAGATTTTGAAACGTTGAATAGTTTGAAATGGATGTGCAAAATTCATCTACTTGACCACCTAAATAACTCTCACCATACACCTAGCATAATTATCGAGCTAGCATTGTCGTACAAACTTGTGTTACAGCATCTCATATTCAATAACGATAAAGCTAACCTATCACGGAAATGAATTATGTCTTTATTTGAAGAAAGTCATAATGTCTTATCAAGAGAGACGGTGTCAACATCTGGCCTAGAGTCCTTTAAACAAACATGATCTATTATCGTAATTGTTTTTCATATGCTGGGACTCGTTTCTAGCAACCTCTTCTTACGTGCTATCTTTCTTCTTATTCTTTAACGGTTGCTATCGGTGTTGAATCATAAATGCACCTTTGTCACTACATAACTTTATTTCCTTTTACAATCGTTTATCAGTGAACCTCAACAAAATTTAAAGTTTGTCTCTTGTATATTAAGATTGATTTCGTGTATTCATAAGAAGGTGGAAGTAACCGTATGAACTTATATACTCATCATTTATTTTTGCTTCGACCGCCTTTAGCTAAAAAAATGCTCTAGTAGAAACCAACGCATTGACTCAATTCAACATGCTGTCTACACCGTAAATATTTGGTCTAAAAATTTTTAAAATTACAATTTTAGTCCTTAAACTTTTAATAATATATATTTTGAAATTAAAATTTTGAGGTCTCAGGTACGACTTAAATTAAAATTTATATAATAGATTAAAAATTTTCAAAGACTTAAAAAGACGCGAAAAAATAAAATTCATTTCAAAAATACCATTTAATAGCAATTAATATTTGTTCACAAGGTAAATTCATGACTTGTAATTAAAATAATTCCAATTAATAATTATTTTCAACTTTATTGTTAATTTATTTAATAAACATATTACATACTTGTGACATATTTGTTTTTAGATTGGAAAATAAAATTTTAATATATGTTTTATTATTTGGGCTTTAGAACTGATGTAACTTGTGTAAGCCAGGCCCACTAATTCTTTCAGATCCATTTTCTAATAATCACAAATTTTTATTTATTTTATTAGTTATTATTTAATTATATATATATATATTTAAATAAAACCCATGATTCTAATAAGCCCAATTAAAATTCCATTAAAAAAATGGGTCAACTTAAAATTTTGATTAGTTATAAATAGTGTATAAACTTTCATATAAATTTTAAATAATTTTTCATAAATAATATATTTAAATTATTAAAAAAAATTAAAAAAATGCCTTTACCATTAATGATATAGTGAAAGGTTAATATTTTATTTTAAATTTTATAAAAATATTTTTAAACTTTTTTATAAAAAAGTTTAATAACACGTTTAAAAAATACTCATAAATATTTGAAATAAAAATTTAAAAATTTAGAGATAATCTATAAGATACTTTCGTCTATATTATTAACGATAATAAAAAAATTTAAATTAAATAGTGTTAATGCTATTTTTTAAAATATAGTACCGATATAATAAGAGTACTTTTTAATTTTTTTTTAAAGATACTCGTATAATTATTATTTAAATACTTAAATTAAAAATTAAATAATTTTTTTTCTTTAACTATTTTCCTAATTATTAATTTTATCTATAAAATATTTAAAATTTAGAGTGAAACGTATTTTAAAATTGGAGGAAATAAATATTTTTTTAAATTAAAAATAAACTATAAAATATGCAATTATTATACCCTCATAGTTATGGTTGTTGTTGTTTTTTTTTTTTACACTTTATAATGTTTTTTCCCATTTTTTAATATTTATTTTTGGAAAACTTATGATAAATAGATTAAAAAATTCATGAAGTGTTTTTATATTATTTACACGACTAATATTTATTTTACAAATAATAATATTAACTCTCACAAAATATAATTTTCTAATTTATAAAGTAGGAATCTTATTTAATGGAATAGTCTTTGTTTACCATTTTTAAGTTTGACATTTTCTCAAAAAAAAAAATAAATAAATAAATAAACATAAAAAATTGTTGAAATGTTATTTAACCCTAATTTTTTTTTTTTTTTTTTTTAGCTTTTAGATATATTTTTTAATTAGTTGAGTCATGCTAAAAAAAAAAATAAAGTGTTATTGGGTCGGTTAGTTTATCTTTTTGGACTTTTAGGGTATCTGTGTATCAATTAGTTAAATTACGCGTTAAGTAAAAGAATCGACTCGAGTGGTATTAGGTCAATGAGTTAAACCTTTAGTATATCTTTTTTTAACTTTAGGGTATATATTTTAAGTAATTGAGTTACACTCAAATTGGTAAAAAAAACGAGTTGGATATAAAATCAACTGTCTTAGGTTAATGAGTTAAATTGTTAGTTTGTCTCCTTAAAACTTTAGTGAATATGTCTTGAGTTATGTTCAAGTTAGTGATAAACACAAGTTGAGTCTAAAATTGACTCGAGTGGTCTTGAGTCGACCACCCGAGTAGTTGAAACTGATACATATGTATGTATGAACTTTTAGGGTATATGTTTTCATCGGTTTCAGCTAAGCTATGTTCAAATTGATGATAGAGTTAAATAAGGTTAATTTTAATAGGAGAGAAATTAGGGAATAAATTATGAGGAGGAAAGATTTAGAAAAGGATGAACAAAGAACCCTAGAAGTGATTGATGATTTAGATTAGGATTTGGAAGAGGAGGGAGGAGGGAGGAGGGAGGAGGGAGGAGGGAGGAAGGGGAAAAGTTAAGTAAGACTTGTTCGATTTCCGATCTCCTAAAAAATCTACCTCTTTTGACCCATCTTACCAGTCAGTTTGTTAAGCATTTCTCTCTCTAGGTGCCTCCCCTCCCTTTTTCTCTCTCTAAAAACACCCACAAACAGCACACGAACACAATACTCTCATACCCTTCTCCTCTTCCTTTCCCCCTTCTCCCATTCTCTTCCTTCTTCTCTCATGGTTTCCCATTAAAAACCCTAATTTCTCTGCTGCTGCTGCGACCCTTCTATTTATCGCTTCACTCTCACTCCCACAGGTTTCTTTCTTCATCTTCACTCTCTTACTCTCCCCATTCTCGTGTTTATATGTGTTTTTTTTTTTTTTTTTTTGGGGGGGGGGGGGGGGGTGTTTCTGCTTTTGGGGGTGTGTTTTTTGATGGGGTTTCTTTGTTTTTGCAGGGAGTAATCGGAAGAATCGATTTTTTTTTTTTTAATATTTTTTTTGGGAGAGATCAAGGGTTGGAATATATGTCCTTCAATCAATCAAGGTCCGATAAGAACGAGAGCTACAGTCAGTATCGCAAATCCGGGCGATCCAGTAACTTCAATCCACCGCGAGGCTCTTCAGGCAATCACTCTAAGCCCGGCGGTGCCGGTGGGTCCGCCCCTACCCCGTCGATCGCTTCTAATCGTAGGTAATGATCTAGGGTTTCGTTTTGTTTCGTTTCGTTTTGGTTTTGTGATGTTTTTTTGCCTCGATTGTTGAATTTTCTCCTTCTTTTGCTCTTTTTGTTTTTGTTTGTGTTGATTTTTAATGATTTTTGTATCTTGATTTCTTTGATTCTCACAATTTTGTTGGGGGCTATTGTTTAGTTTTAAGAAGACTAATAATGCTCAAGGAGGGCAATCTAGAGGAGGTCTTCTTCCTGTAAATTCTACGGATTCGAGTAATGCTCCTAACCCGCGAGGAGTGCAAAATGGTGAGTCTGTGCTGATTCAATCGCGCGGTATTGTTACTAAATATTTTATTCTCTTGTTATTTGATTCTATTTCCTATCTTTTACTGGAGGAATTTTGGGAAGTACACAGTTTTTCTAAAGGGGAAATTGTTTTGGATGAGTTTCCATATTCAAAAAGAAAAAAAATTCTTTCTCGTTCTGTTTGGAGATTTTCTTTTTGGTGGATTGTTGCAGCAATATCTGATTTAAGGGTTACAGGTGCAGTTGCCAAGCCTACAGAAGCACCACATATCCAGAGAAGCACGAGAGATGTTCCTAAAGCTCCAACTTCTCAATCTTCGCCCTTGAGTTCTGATGGGGCTTTGCCCACTACCCCGCCAAAGGGTAAGTAGTAGTACTATACGGTTTCTGTGCTTGTTTTTCTGATCAATGTGAATCAATATTTTCCCTCTTGAAGCTACTTAGTGATCCTTTAATGTCTTAGGTGCTGGAGATCAACCCAAGGAATTTTCTTTCCAATTTGGGTCGATAAGTCCCGGATTCATGAATGGTATGCAGGTATAATTCCACAAGCTAATACGCTAAATGTGAATTATTAATTGCACGCAGGTGCCTTCGTTCAAAATTTCTTGATGCTGTTCTTTATTTTTTTTATCCTTTTGTAATGGAGATTCCTATGTTGTTTTGTAGCTTCCAGTTAGGACTAGCTCAGCTCCTCCCAATTTAGATGAACAGAAACGTGACCAGGTTTGTTTTGCTTCCTTCTGGATTGTCTTGTTTCTAGGACTATCGGTTCCGCTAGTCAATGGACGATGAAGCAAGTGTCATTTAGTAGATGTTTTTTGAACTACAAAAGTACTTTTTGAAGACTAGTTCTTACCGTAGTCGATGCAGCATGCAAAATCACTTGTCTTCTTTTTGCATGTTTCAGTGTTGTATTTTATATATCCGAGAAGCCTTTAACTGTCTAGAATTTATCTTGTCTGGATTTGAGATGACTGCATTGTATAATTGTATAGATTGGAAATTCTGATTCAATGTGCCATGCTTAGTTTCTAGCATATCCAGGTTTTAGTTTTCTAAAGCTGTATGTTGTTGCTGTACATCAGGCACGCCATGAATCTTTTAGACCAGTTCCTCAAATGCCCATACCGTTAGTTCCTAAGCCACATGCACAAAGGAAGGATGCTGGAGCTGGTGATCAACCTAATGCCGGACAGCCGATACAACAGAAGGATTCTTGTACCTTCAACCAACCTAATACTGGGGATGTTCACATAGTTCAAAAGGTTAAAAAGGATGTGCAAGCACCACCAAATCATCCGCCAATCCAAACTCAGAAGCTCACCAATCCTATGTCTGGAATCCCTATGACAATGCCTTTCCACCCACCACAAGTACCTGTGCCGTTTGGAGGTCCCAACCCACAGATGCAATCACAGGGCTTAACCCCCAGTTCACTGCACATGTCCATTCCTGTGCCATTGCAGATTGGAAGCTCTCCTCAAGTGCAACAGCCAATGTTTGTTCCTGGTCTTCATCCCCATCCCATGCAGCCACAGGGTATTATTCATCAGGGACAGGGCTTGGGTTTTGCACCTCAAATAGGTTCTCAGTTGCCTCCTCAATTAAGCAACTTAGGCATCAATGTAACTTCGCAGTACCCTCAACAGCAAGGAGGGAAATTTGGTGGCCCTCGTAAGTCTGCTGTTAGAATTACTGATCCAAAGACGCATGAAGAGCTAATATTTGACAATAAGCAAACAAATGCATATGCTGATACTGGTTCTTCAGGCCCTAGGCCACAATATAATCTTCCCTCTCAAACTCAGCCTCTTCCATTTGCACCAAGTCATGCAATGAACTACTATCCCAATTCTTACAATCCCAATCCTTTATATTTTGCAAGCCCGAGTTCCCTTCCATTGCCTAGTGGTCAAGCTGCACCAAATTCTCAGCCTCACATGTTTAATTATCCAGTCAGCCAGGGCTCTCAAAGTGTTCCGTACATTGATCTGCATGTTAAGAAGCCTGGTGGGGGCCCAATGCATGGAATTTCAGATCCCCCTAATAGAGAGCATATTCGTGATACTCATAATTTGCAGCAGCCCCCTGCTCCCTCAGGAACAGTTCACGTTACAATCAAAATGCCTGCTGATCCTACAGGTGGCAAGGGTTCTGACTCATTACCAAATAGATTACCTGCAACTGAAGAAGGAAAATCACAAAAACCCTTGAGCCCGTCCGTAGAATTAATCCCGCCTTCTTCTCAGAGGGCAGTAGATACATCATTGGAGAGTTCTATGAACGATTCAAAAGTTGGAGGAGAACTAATGATGAAATCTTCATCTGCAGTATCTAAGCAGTCTACTGAAGCACCTCCAATGGTTTTACTCGACGACCAAGATTCCAGTTCTGTGCAATCTTCATTGATTGCCTCCTCTGAGGAGTCTGAGTTAGCTGGAACACATAACGAAGGGAGAAGGGAAAATTTATCAAGTTCAGACTCACACAAGGATCATCAGAAGAAAACAAGCAAGAAAGGATACACCCAATCACAGCATCAGGTACTTTTGTCCATTCTTAACTTGTCTGGAGACCTTTACGGTCATGGCTTTTTTTACTCTAGGTTGTTATATTATCTTGGTATGTTTTCATCACTATTTACAGATTAGTGGACAAGCTTCATCAGCTTTGGGACTGCCCGGTCAAGTGCTGGACTCAACTTCTCCTTCTACAGTTTCTGAAGCTGTCGAAGCTAAATCTTCAACCATTCCAGTAGCTGTAGAAAGCAAGTCAGTATCAGTCACTCTGGATTCTTCAGAACCTAAGGAGGTTGTTTTGGCTTCTGCAGCTCATTCTTCTGAAAATTCTGATCTGGTGAATGTCAAGAACTCAGATCTCATTTCTGATGATAAGCAGGATGCATGCTCAAAAGAAAAGCATTCAGAACCTGTGATACTGAAAACAGAAGAACGGGGACAAGCAACATCTTCTGAACTTCCTGTAGATTTCAAGAATTCTGAAAATCTTTCGGATCCTGATGTTGTTAAATCTGTGGAGGTTTCTGAGAAAATAGATAGGGACTTGGTTGGGAGCTCAACTACTGCTAGCAACGAGGTTTCCACCTCTGAAGCTGCTCAAAGGGCTGTGGATGAACCTGTGAGTTGTCATGCAGGAGCTGACGTGTCTGCTTCCGTGAGTTCTAGTTCAACTGTTCCTGAAAATACCCAAGGTGACAAGTTAGTTGTTGATGCTTCTGGTAGAGATGACAATAGAAGTAGCAATGAAGTTTTAATGAAAACAGGTGTCATATCTGACCAGCCATCTGAACCTGCTCTAAACCTGGGACTTACAGATGGAAAAAATGATGGAGAGGTGTTGGATACCGTTGGTATCGGTGGCAATAGTTCACATGCTGTTTATGGCACCAAGGATAAATCCGTTGTAGAGATGAGCAGGGTTAAGGGTAATACTGGAAAAGGGAGGAAGAAGCTAAAGGCAATTCTTCAAATGGCAGATGCTGCAGGAACAACTTCGGACCTTTACAATGCATATAAGCGACCTGAAGAGAAGAAAGAAGCAGTAGCACATTCTGAGAGCATTGAGAGGACAGAAAGGAGATCTTCTAGTGTTGACACGGAGCAGTCTGTTGAGGCTACTAAAGAAGATGCTGTTGCACTGAATAAAGCTGAGCCTGATGATTGGGAAGATGCTGCTGATATTGCTACACCCAAACTGCAATCGGCAAATGGAGATGGTGTAGGTACATCAGTGCTTGACGGTGATGACAGAATGGGAGATATGGCCAAGAAGTATTCTAGGGATTTTCTCCTTAAGTTTGCTGAGCAGTTTCTGGACCTTCCACATAACTTTGAAGTTACACCTGATATAGAGTCCTTGATGAGTACTCATGCCAATGCATCTCATCATCCTGATCGTGATTCATATCCAAATGCAGGAAGAGTAGATAGACCATCAAGTGGAGGATCACGTTTGGATCGCCGTGGCAGTAATTTGGTTGATGATGACCGATGGAGCAAATTGCCTGGACCTTTTGCTCCAGGACAGGATCCTCGTTTGGATCTAGCTTATGGTGCTAATGCGGGTTTTCGACCTGGTCAAGGAGCCAATTTTGGTGTTCTAAGGAACCCCCGAGCACAGGCTCCTGTTCAGTATGCTGGAGGGATACTTGCTGGGCCTTTGCAGTCTATGGGACCACAGGGAGGGTTACAAAGAAATAATTCTGATGCAGATAGGTGGCAACGAGCTCCCAATTTTCAGAAGGGTTTAATTCCTTCGCCGCAAACACCATTGCAGACTATGCACAAAGCTAAGAAGAAGTATGAGGTGGGTAAGGTGTCAGATGAAGAAGAAGCCAAGCAAAGGCAATTGAAGGCCATACTAAATAAGTTAACACCCCAGAATTTTGAAAAGCTCTTTGAGCAAGTAAAAGCAGTAA
Organism: Cucurbita maxima; assembly: GCF_002738345.1. Taxonomy (NCBI): domain Eukaryota; kingdom Viridiplantae; phylum Streptophyta; class Magnoliopsida; order Cucurbitales; family Cucurbitaceae; genus Cucurbita; species Cucurbita maxima. The sequence continues at coordinate 323,476 of NW_019272042.1, forward strand.
ACGTCGATAATGGCAGAACTCTAACTGGAGTAATATCACAGATTTTTGACAAAGCTTTAATGGAGCCTACTTTCTGTGAAATGTATGCCAACTTCTGTTTTCATCTTGCTGGAGAACTGCCTGATTTAAGTGAAGACAACGAGAAGATGACTTTTAAGAGATTGTTACTCAATAAGTGTCAGGAGGAATTTGAGAGAGGTGAAAGAGAACAGGAAGAAGCAAACAAAGTTGAAGAGGAAGGTGAGGTAAAGCAATCTGAAGAGGAAAGGGAAGAAAAACGCATAAAGGCAAGGAGAAGAATGCTTGGTAACATTAGATTAATAGGCGAATTGTACAAGAAGAAAATGTTGACTGAAAGAATAATGCATGAATGCATCAAGAAGTTACTGGGGGAATATCAGAATCCAGATGAGGAAGATGTTGAAGCTTTGTGCAAATTGATGAGCACAATTGGAGAGATGATAGATCATCCCAAAGCAAAAGGCTATATGGATTCTTATTTTGAGATCATGACAATGTTATCAAACAACATGAAATTATCATCCAGGGTCCGGTTCATGCTTAAAGATGCAATTGATCTGAGGAAAAACAAATGGCAGCAGAGGAGAAAAGTTGAAGGCCCGAAAAAGATTGAGGAAGTACACAGAGATGCTGCTCAAGAGCGGCAGGCTCAAACTGGTAGGTTTGGTCGTGGTCCGGGCATGAATCCTTCTGCAAGGCGAGGGGGCCCACCTATGGATTATGGCCCTAGGGGATCAGCTGCTTCATCCCCAGGTAATCACATGGGAGGTTTTCGTGGATATCCAAATCAGGCTCGTGGATATGCTGCTAGTCAGGATGCTCGTCAAGATGAAAGACAGTCTTACGAAGCTAGGACACTGTCTGTTACATTGCCTCACAGAGCTGGTGGAGATGATTCTATTACTCTTGGACCACAGGGTGGTCTGGCTCGAGGAATGTCCATTAGAGGACCTCAACCAAGTTCTGCTGCTCCTGCCGAAATATCCCCTCTTACAGGAGAATTGAGAAGTGCACCAACAGCTTTTTTGAACGGATATAGCTCTGTATCAGAGCGTGCAACCTTAACTTCCAAAGAGGATCCAATTTCAAGACATATGCCAGAGAGATATTCTGGTCCAACTTTATTGGACCATACAAGTGGTCAAGACCGTTATTCAAATTATGGGAATAAGGATTTGAGACATTCAGGTCATTTTGATAGATCTCGTCCGATTTCGCCTGCCACACCGTCCCCAACATTGACCTCAAGTCTTCCATCTGGAAAAGTTTTGTCTGAAGATCGGTTGCGACAATTATCACTGACGGCAATCAAGGAGTTCTACAGGTATGCAGTTTCATGTATACATTATTTGTGCTTGCATAATAGATTACTGGGTATAGATGGTACTATTGTATTGATGTTTACTGGGTTTTTGCTACAAATGTTAGTTCTACGACCAAACTTCCTTTCAAGTCACATTTTTTTTCAATATCATATACTTCGTTTATCTGATAATGCCATTAATTGTGTATAATGATCACTTTATTTTAGTTTATATACTCCTAATCCATTTAGTAAGCTTCTATGCATAAGGGAATGATGTGGTTGTAACGTGGTATGTTGTGAGATGATACCTTTCCACATATTTAGAGAAATCTGAGGGTTCTTTATGTCCTATCTAAGTGTATTAGTGCTTATCTTACATTCAGTAATTTTTTAGATGAAGCTCTCGAGATTTGAGGAACACGAAACAGCTGGTTTTCCCTGATTGGGTTTTTATTTATATATATGACGTCATTGTTTATTTGGTTTTGGGGACTCAAATAGCATATATAACCTGAGAACATGGGTACAGATAGTTATTGTTTGGTGAGATATCAAATTATGGACTTGTTTATGCTGAGTTCTATCTGTTTAAAAGCCCTTTGTTATATTCTGCCTTCCTTCAAAATGGTGTTGAGAATCTTAGAACGAACTCAAAAACTTGGGTTGGTTGGAGTTTCTTGAGATAGATACCTCGTAAATGAAACAAATATAAACAGGAAAATTTTAAAGCTCACACTTCATTGAATGATTTGAAGCTTTTCAAGTGTTTTATCTTTGAACACGAGTCCATGACTGAATTTTTAGTAGTGCACTGGATTTTATTTGCACGAGTTCGAACTTGTGTTTTGTGGTTGAAGTGAAAATGTTGAAGCTCATTCTCTTCCTTAAACAACTTTTCTAGTGCTTATGACTTATCGTGTCTGAATGCTCGAGCGGGATAATTTTTTTTTGTAATCTCTTTGAATGGGCTTATTACCTTTAGTAGTGCTCTAGATTGATTTTACCGGACTAGTTCAAACTTCGTGATACATTTTAGACTAGCCCGACATTGTCCAAATTTTATTTTACTGGACCAGTTCAAACATGGGACACTGTTCGACTTTAAACCATATGAGTTCGACACGCTTGGATTATTGGAATGGGATATAATGACTTGCTTTGCTTTAACTTTTTATCTGTCTGCTTTTCAGTGCCAGAGATGAGAAGGAAGTAGCCCTGTGCATTAAAGACTTGAATTCCCCAGACTTCCATCCAACCATTATTAGTCTCTGGGTCAACGATGCGTTCGAGAGGACGGATTTGGAAAGGGATCTTTTGGGCAAACTTGTTGTGAACCTCTCCAGGGCTAATGATGGCACCTTGAACCAAGCTCATCTTGTTAAAGGGTAATGATAAAAGAAAAAGAAGCATTTAAGTAAGCATTTGCTTTGAGATAACCCATTTGTGAAATTGTTCCTTCCATTGGACAGGTTTGAAGCAGTTCTTGCCACTTTAGAAGATGCTGTAAATGATGCCCCAAGGGCTCCAGAATATTTGGGTCGGATTCTTGCCAAAGTCATCACAGAAAGCATGGTTTCTTTGAAAGAAGTTGGAGATCTAATCTATCAAGGTGGAGAGGAACCTGGAGCCCTTCGTCAAGCTGGGCTTGCAGCTGATGTTCTTGGCAACGTCTTGAAAGCAATCAGGTCAGAGAAAGGAGAAGGGTTCCTAACGGACGTGCGCACGAACTCGAATTTGCGGTTGGAGACATTTCGGCCACCCGACCCTATGAAATCGAAAGTGTTAGAGGAATTTATTTAGGAGTAGTCAATCCAAATTGCTGCTGCTGTAATTTTGTTAGTTGGAATCGTGATCATCTCATCTCACCCCAATGCTTTTTTAGGGTACTTAAATTAATTTGCAGAAAAAGAAATTTATATATGTTTTCCTTTGGAGGGTTGGGTGGGAAGTTTCATATAATTGAAGGGTTGGTTTATCCATCATCATCTTTAACGTAATTAAGTTCAACATGTTTTCCAGAGATTATTTTATAGAATAGGTTCAGCAGCTGAGAGCACCCAGAAAACCCTTTTGAGTTCTTCCTTCTTCATGCTTCCTTTCTGCTTTTCAATGTTGTGGAGTGTTCTGTTCGTGTTAGTCCTTTTCTTTCTTTTTTCTTCATCATGTATAGCAAAGTTAATAATAAAAGGCGTGACTCACGATTTATTTATTGCATACATTAGTGCCTCAATTTTGCTCCTCTGTTTGAATGTTTATTATCTAATTCGGCTCGGTAATATGGAACCTCTCAATAACTCCCTAGCTCCCATTTCATTATGAGGTCCTATCAGGGTAGGTTGGTTTAAAGCCTTCCTCTTTTTGATCGGTCTTCTTTTCGATCTATCAAGCTCATGGAAAAAGAAAAAAGAACCTAAAACTTGTAGAGCAACATTAGATGCATTGTCAAGATGAATATAAAGCTTTTTCTCGGGATGAAAAATTTGGCAGAGAAGTAATCTCAGGAGGAGGGGAGCAAGGTTTGGGCATTAGTTAAATTGAAGTGAGTGAGAAGAACTTGTTGAGGAAGGAGATGGTATTTTATGCCCAGATTCTCAAAAACCCTTTTGAGTTCTAAAATGAGGTCTGATCTTCTGCTGTTCCTTTCAGTGAAGTTTTGATGGTTCATGGTGTGCTGCACACACAGACTCATCTTCATCTTGTCCATATTCTCAATCTCTTTCACCACCAATGTGTGTTTTGGGCTCCAATGCTTTGGTTTGCTCTCTATGTATCTGCAAAAAAAAGCACCACTTTGTCATCAACATGTTGGTAAGTGATAATTCTAGTTCTCCAACTAATTTCATACACATTCCTGCACAATTTGAAAAGCTTAAACTTAGTAAGTTCAAAAAATGGATACATTAGCTAGATTTAATATACAAAGAAATAAGTAGAAATAAGTCAAACTACAAGTTTAGTATTTGAAGAACTCGCTTGAAAGGTTTCTAAATTTGAAAAAAATATCGAACAAGTTTATTTCATGTAAAAAATCTCTAAACATTAAACATGTCTAATAGGCTTCTAAATTTCTAATTTAGCATTCCAAGGACATAATAGACATAAGGTGAAAGAAAGTTCAAGGGTCGAATAGACCTAAACCTAAATGTTCGAGTAATTATAAGACACCTTAATAAACTTAACCAAGAAATAAAATTAAAACCAATATGGAGGTGGTTTGAAACTCCAACCTAAGAGAAGTAGTTGTTTTAACAATTAACCTATACTAAAATTGGTGACATTATAAAACTTAAAAGAGTAATGAGTTTTGAATGAAATTTTGTGTATTTTGATGAAGAATGAATGAGCAATGAGGAAGGATGGTAGTAGAAATGCTTACATTTGCATTGCCTTCTTGAGGGCTGTGATATTGTCAAAAGAAGTGGAGGCGTCAATGGTGAAATTCACCGTATCCGACATGTCGGGACTTCTTCTAAAATTGCTGATCGGCTTCGTCAGCAGAACAGAATTGGGGTAGTAAATCTTCTCATTGTCGAATCTCAAGAACACTGTCGACAATATGTTCATCTCTTCCACAAACATCTGAAAACCAAAAATGACCCAAATCCTATAGGTACTATACATATAATATTCAACAGAATCAACACTCCTCTTTTACTTAAATTTTGAGATACGGCAAATCATTATCATTCTAAAAACTAAAGCTAACATACCACAGTCAAGCTCATTTATTCATACTTTTAACCAGGCTACTTACATGGACGCCGTCGATGACACACCGATCGCCGACGTCGAAAGGATGCATGACGAAGACGAAAATGATCGATTCAAATATGGTTTTGCAAGTGTTTTGAAACATGAATCCAACGAGGAGAAGCTGAGAGGTGACAACCAAGAGGACCTTAATGGTGGCGACGCCGAGGACCAGAAGAGAAATGACTATGATAATCACAGACACGACGGCGCTGGCCAGCTTATGGAGCTGGTGGACAGCGGTTTTGGTGTCGTTCAAAGAATGTGCCAATGCCTTCCGCTCGATGTAGGCATGAAGCTGCATGATGAGATGTCGAAATTTTAGAAGCATTAAGGGATTGATAGAATTTAAGGCGTGTTAGGGGTATTATACGAACCACCCAGTTTCTGAAAGCGGATTTGGAGATTTTTCCTGTTTCAATGGCGCCTTCAAAGAGAGGGAAAATGGTGTTCACTTCTTCTACCTTCAGGAATCTCAGTAGATCTTCCTCCTCAATGTATCTGTAGCCACATCAAAACAAAACCAACATCGTTAATGTTACTCCATAATTATGTTACTTTTAAAATATGAAATTAATAATTTTATATAGAGAGAGAAAAAAAAAAACATGCATATCTCAGGAGTATCACAATGAGAAAAAGAACAAAGAATTGAGAAGGAAAAAGAAAAGTTAATAAGTAAAAGTTTACTGATCTGTATGGCTTCAAGAATCTGAGCTTTTGAATTCCATCATTAATTTATGAACCAGTGGACAACAGCACAAACACTAAACTTTTTGTAAAAGCATTTATTTCTTGGGGGGGGCAGAAAGAAGACAGAAAAAGGTGTTGGAGGACAAGGACATACACATGGATAGCTATTTTGAAGCAGCTAACCTGTCTTGTTCTTATCAATATCAAAGGACAAGAAGAGGATTTGGATCCACAATTTTTGTGGATCTTTTGATATGTTTTTAATACAAACTGAATTTAATTTATTTTACACTTCTAACAACATAATAGTTTTTGAAAATGTTTTTCTACTTTTAAAGCTTATTAAATGCCAATACCTACTTTAAACAATATTTATTATCACCTGGTATTTCAAATATTATAACAAAAATGGAACGATCATTTTTTTATTTAAAACATTAAACTAAAGATTAAAAGATTTTGGTTAAGATTCTATTTTTAGACTATACTTAAGGACTTATTTTAGTTTATGTAATGTTTATTATTAACTTTCTAAAAAACATCCATCATTAAATAAACTTTAAATGACTTTTTTTTAAAACCATATAAATGAAATAGAAAGAATCTAAAAAACCAACCACATATTTTTTTTAACACAAAAATATAATAAAATCATTATTTTAGTCAATATTAAAAAGAAAATCAATGAATGGAGGACCTATAGGACATTTGAAGAAGTGACTTCCCTTACGGACAAGAACAGTTGTGTCCTACGTGTACATCCCAACAAAAGAATGAGAGATTTTCAAACACTTAAATAATGCTTGCATAAAATCACTTTTTTAAAAAAATAATAATATCTTCCTTTTCTTGGGTTTTAATTCTTTGAAATAGAAATTTGAACGAAAAAAACTTGCCAGATTATGTTTTCAATTACAGAGACCTGGAATATTATGGTGGGGGCATGAAATTATTGGTTTCTTAAAAAAAAAAAAAAAAAAAAAAAACCCTAAAAAGGAAAGAAAAAAGCGTTGCCGAAAACTCATGATTTTATACAACAATTTTAATGACCCGTTACATCTAAAGGTAAATAACCTGTTCGATTGAGAATCAGAAAGAAACCCATGAAATTAATTGTAAATTATTTAAGATATTGTTTCATAACAATTTTGTAAATAGTTATACCAAATTTTAATGAGAGATATTATATACATTTATTTTAAAGTCATTTAAAATAAGATTAATATAATAAATTTTTTAAAGGTATTTTGTTTTATTAAAATTATATGTTTTAAAAAATAATTTTTTTATGTTAAAAATGATAATTAAATAATTATTTCAGAGATTGAGAATGTATTTTAATCCATTAATACTAATAAAAATAAAGTGAGAGAGAAAAAAATGGATATTAATCGTAAATAAATATAATTTTAATTCTAGAGAGAGAAAGAGGATTTAAGTTTTAGAGAGAGAAACCTGGCACCAGGCACAGCGACGTTCTTGAACACTCTCTGAGCGCAGCGTCTGGCCTCCGATTCACTGGTAATCTCGGATTCGGCGTTTGCAAAATCATCCACCGTCCTCGATATCGTTGACAGTCCTGAAGATCTCACATAGCTCACCAATCTCTTCACACTCCAAGCCGACGGTTTCCTCTGCAAGCTTAGCTTCCTCAACCTCTCAATATCGATCTTCTTACACGAACCCTGCCGCTTAGATCTTGACAAATTCTGACCTCCTTCGCCACCCTCCCGCCACCGCACCGGCATCGACTTCGACTGCTGCAGCAACCGGCGTTGGCAATTTATCACGTTATCCCTCTCCTCCTCGTCGAGCGGCGGTCCGGACAGCGTCTCGAGGATGTAGTGGTTGAACACGTTCTCCTTCATCCGATCGAAGAATGTCGCTACGTGGAACGAGGATGCAAGTACTTTTACGAGAAGGATTTTGAGAAGCCAGATGGTGGCGCCGATTAGGACGGCGATCAAGAATCGGAAGACCTTTAAGAGGGCTTTGTTGTTGTGGTGAACGTCGGGGAACATTATCATCCAGGCGATTAGAACCAGCCCTAACCAAGTGCAGTTCTGAAAGCTGTTGCGGAGGCCGTAGACGAAATACAGGACTCGTTCGCGGAGCATGAAGTTTCGTTCGATTATGAAGACGAGGAGTCCGACGAGCCATTCCGACCCCAAACGCCCACAGAAAATCACCATTACGATCAAGCACCATTTCCAGACCTGTAAGCTCCAAATCTGCTTCTCTTGAAGCGATTTAAGTGTTAATGCACAGATTAAGCAAGTGGTTATTGTAAGGAACAATATCCATTCGATTAACGCTCGTTTATTGATCTTCTTCCTCTTCGCCTTCCTTTTCCGTCTTCGTCCGCCTTTGCCTCCGTCTTCATTTTCCGGTCCGATTTCTTCATCTTCGTACTCCGAGGAAGAGGAATAAGATGAAGATGAAGAACTGGAGTCTTCTTCTACTGGAGGTTGAAGAAGATCTGTGGATTCCGGGATGGTTCTGGGAATGGAACGCGAGAAATCAGGTTCCTCAAAGCGGGATTTAGGTTTAGAGAAGTTGAGACGGCGGAAGGTTTTGGTTCTGGTCGGAGACGGTGAGATTTGTTCCTTCTCCGGCGGGTCGATGGTGAGGACTAGATGGTCCTTTTCTGGTTTTCGGACCTCCATGAATTGGGATAGGTTTCGTTTTCAAGCTGAAGTCGCTGACGGAAATTTAAGGTCGATTTACAGAGAGAGGGACATGTGCAACTTCATAGCTCTCGAAGAACATCTCTAAAATATACTTTCAAAGCAGAAATGAAATGATTAAAGACGACAGCCACCATTGGAGATTTTATTTCATTTTCCACATTTTTATTTTTGCTAAATTATAAAAGTACCTAAACCGTTAAAATAATATTTACATTCTTTTAAAAAAAACTTGTAGAACATTCTATCATGATGTTGGAGACTTCAAAAATAATTATTAATACTTTTTCTAATCATCGTCATCATAGTCATCGTAGTGAGCGTGACACATCTAATTATGTTACCTTATGTTTTCGATTTTGAACTTTAAGTCGAACTTTAAAAAAGTCGTAAATAGGTTAAAGGTATTTTGTTATACATAAAAATAAGTTTTGCCATTCAACATAATAGTAAATACACTCTATAATTGTGTAACAGCGAATCTAAAAAAGCCAAAGTAACAACCGGGTTTTAAAAGACCAGTTATGTCTTGTGAAATCTCATCCAGTACCCATCTCACCCGCGTCCATATTAGTAATATTACGGATTCTTTGAGAATCGAGAGCTAGAAAAAAAACATAACCTAGGAGTAAAGTACAAAAAAGAGATTTTTGAACCATACACTTGAGAAGATAGCACTAGAGACGGGATATCATCACACCAGATTTGATTGGTCTCGTACCCTAAAAATAATTCAGAATGTGCAATATCAATATGGGAATAAATGTTAGGATTCTTTTTTATTTTCTTTTTCTTTCTCTGAAATGAAAGAAGATTCTCTTGAGATTATACTTTAAACTTGTTCTAAAGTACAATCAATGATATATGCACGATAGAATTTTGTTATTTGGTTCATATACTTTTAAACGTAATTTATGTTTGATATGGCGACATTTACAAATAAATTATGATATTTTGTTAGAAGAAAGCAGAAGGAAGTAATTAATCAAGGGACAACATATAATCATTCATAATGGCTGACCATCTAAAGTTAAAGATTAAAAAAACACTTCAAACTGTGGCTTCCTCACTTTTTCTTTCTCAATTCTGTTATGGTTGTGCTTTATCCTTTGTTCAACCAACTATTTGCCCTAAAAATATTTCTAGAGAAGTTTCAGACACGTCTCGAGACAATTTGTTTAGTTAATGTTTAAGTTTGTAGCTCTAATCAAATAGATTCATGATTTTTTTTTTTTTTTTTTTTCTATCCTTGAACTATTAAGTAGGTTGATTTGGTTTTTTATTTCTGGTTCTTAAAATTCAAGTTTATGATGCAAAACCTTCTAGCACGTATACCTATACAGGTAATAGATCAAGTTAAAAAAACACGACTTTAGATTGAGCATTTTGAGGAATAATTTTAGTAGAAATCAAGAAAGAAATAAGATTAAGAGTCGATTTGAAATGACTTTTTAAGTGCTTTAAAAAGTGTTAGCTAAATATTTTAAGCACTTAAAAACTCACTCCAAACCGATCGTAATACTATTTTAGCTAAATATTTTAAGCACTTAAAAACTCACTCCAAATCGGTCATAACACTATTTTCAAAATATAGCAGACAACCAACAGAACTTTTGAATTTAGCTACAAATAATTGGTACCTGGTAAGGTTTCTTTAACATTCTAGCTACATCGCCACCAATGATTGAAATTGTTCATTTGGGTCCTATTTTTCCCACCTGGGAAAAATTAAGAAGCATTCAAAGCGCTTTCAATAGCATTCTGTGCAGTTCAATCACAGCCAAAGAAAGTCCAGATCCATTCACACAAAAGCAGACAGCAAAAAGAAGCAAGCGATAGTAGACTTACTAATTTTGAGTACACATTTCATTGCTTGTTTTCTGGAAATTCCAGGTTTTCTGAGAAGACGAAACTGTGGCTTACACCGAAGATATTTGCTATCTGCATGACTGCAGATTGCAATGTTGCGGTTGTTGGATCGACGACGGAGGGCAGAGATGGCACGCACCTTGGAACATATTCGTTCTTACCGATGGTTGGCGCGTAAAGTGCTAGCACGGTACGACAGAATATAAATCTGGAAAGAGAAAGTATCAACAGAGAATAATTCGAAAGGCGTCTAAAGTCGATCAAGAATCACACATCTAAATATAAAGATCAGTAAGACATCAAACTATCAAAAGTTAACTTGCAGATTGTTTCATCTCAAAGGTCCGTCCTGCACATGGATGCTCGAATTCTAGCTTGACGTAAACAATTCTTATCTCCTAGGACCATGCACAGCCATTAAAGATCTTTTCAGTCAACTTATTTGAAAGAACTAAAAGGGGAAAGGTATGGATTTTTCAGCCCGATTATAAGTTCTCATTGGCCATGGCCTATACGAACCAAGCCACCTTTTGCTTTCGAACATCTTCTTGGCTCTTCTTATTACTCTTCTAAATCTAAAGTCAAAATAATGTCTTTCAAAATATTGTAAATTGCATGCACCTTTAACCCCCAAAGCTCATTGGGTTTTTAACCCCAATTGAAATTTCTAAAATCCTAAATGGGCAGGCATAGAACTGTCGATATATTTTTCTGGTGGAGATAATGGGGCAAACTGTTTGAAACTTGTGTGCTATGAATTATTAATAGGCAAGAAGAAGAAGGAAAGCAAAGAGCAAAAAGAAATCAAAATCCTGCAAACCCAACCAAAATTTCAGTTAGGATAGATAAACAAGTTGATTGGAAATCAAGCAATTTATCTTATTCAGTCAAGCAGTTCATTATTATAAGTCTCTACCACCATTGTGAGCATCATAGCTAAAGCTCACAGGATATTACCTCAAAAGAAGTCGCCTTATGAACGGATCATTCAAAATTTGAGCCCAAACTTGATTGAGGTTCTCTGATGTCACTAAAAGCTGCCCCCACTCACTTAAGGACGAGGATAGCACGTTCTCGGCTTTATTAAATGTATCCTAAACCATTTTTGTTTTTGTAAATTTTTTGAAAGAAAGAGTCAATTATCAAGCATAACATGACGAGATTTAACCATACCATTTCAACATCAGAGCCTGAGATACCAAGCAATAGACAGAAAGCATGCAATGGGGCTGTGAGAAAAAAGGTGAAAAGGCTTCCATGACGATAATCGGTAGCAACAGTATGACTTGTAGCGCTGGGAGAAAACAGCATTGCAGCTGGCTCTCCCTTTTCTGATCCATGGATAGTCTGCAAATTTTTGAAAAGTAATTTCCTCCAGTATAAGACAAGAGCAGTATGTATATCATTGGATAATGGGACTAGTGAATAAAATTGAAGATGATCTTTTCCTCCAAGTCATATAGAGACATCCAAACAGGAACTTCATTCTAAAGCCAAGGCATAAAACAGTAAAATCTAAAAAGAATAACCTCAAGATCGATAAACTGACCTCAAATTCTTCACTGACGTCGCTATCAATAACTAAAAGAAATGGCCTTCTTGTAAATGGAAGTATGTCGCTTGGATATATGCAGCTTAATCCTGGAGAGGACTATAAGTGATCAGCGAAAGCTACTCTTCACCAATTTGAGTATATAATGTGAAAGTGGAGTTATTATATGGAAGAAAAAGCTTAGAATCCTTTTACTAAACATGTATTCAGATTCACAGTCAAAATCTGAAAGAAAATAGCCTTCCGCTTAACAAAATCAAGTCGATGAGATTTATGCAGCTTAATCCTGTTAATGAATCATAAGTGACCATAGCAAGCAATCCATACAGTGGTTATATAATATATAGTATCAAGTGAAAACATAAGCTAAAAGAAAAAAAGTTGAAGATTTTGTGTTTGGATAGATAGAAATAACGGTAGCTATAAATAATGGTAGTAACTACCCAAAAAAGCTAAAAATGAAATCCACATCACCATGTCAGCCAACCACCTTGTTACTCACAAACGCATAGCATGCTTCACAAGAGCAAAATATAATCACTTCCAAATTACTTTACCCTTATTCAAAATTCAATCAACGAACCAATGAAGATTTTCAACTGAGTTACGGACATCAACTAAACTAGATGACCTTTTTTCCTTAGAGGAGAGTAAAATCCAAAAAAGACTTACTTGGCCACTTCTATAACAAAATAAATTTTCTATCGCATCTTCATTTTGACGCAGTTATAAATAGGGCATTTCCCTCCAATTTGCAGAAACAAGCTTCAGATCCAGATGATGGAAAACCAAAATGAAACACGTTTAGTCCGATCAGACAGTAATTACCTCCTTTGCCACGAGCACCAAATGATAAGCAACCAGTCGAGCGACCTTTGACGCCTCCTCCAACTTGACCACAAGGATACTTGGTTTTATCAATATCCTCCGCATCGTTGATAGACTCACTGCCAGCTGGGGAAGATAAAATATTCTTTGCAATGCCTGAAGTAGTTTGATAGTGAGGAAAGTATTGCAGTTTTCAGTGAGAAGAGTAAAAAATAAGAAGAACAAGTCACTCAACCTGAAGCTGACAAATATATCAAGAGAACCCCATCATTTGGCATCTCCTCACAAATTGTAGCTAGAACCTGCAAAACAAATCTTCTTAATAAATCAATATAACAAATGGAACAATGAGTATCAGGTGTATAGGAAGTATGCTTATCATACTAACTGCTAAAAAATGTGTCACTGAAGGGCGGTATAAAATTGACTTCCGAGGATTAGATGGGAGAGTAGGATCAACTATATGCTGTGAGAAGTTACTGCGACTTGGCCCAGATCCTCCATTCTGCCCACTTCTATTATTTGGCCGATAGAACGAACCACTAGGTTCCCATTCCAGGCACTGGATCATCCTGAACGTGTCTAGCGTAAGCTCAGAAAACTTGACCTGATCGTGAACCAGGGAAGGAAAGATGAATCAACACAAAAGAATATATCGATTATGTTGAATTTTTCTGAAATGACATCATTAAGACACATCGAAGTACTAAATTCTCCTTAAAGCCAAGTCATGGGAAGGTCTCAATATCTAACCTCGTTTGGGTGGTAGCTACTCAGAATAGCATCCTGTAACCTCAAGTATCTCTTTGTTCGTGATGGAGGAACAGGTGTTAGAGAATCTGGATGAGGCTCTAACACAACACTATATCTGAAAGGCCTGATATTCATAAAGGCTGTATCTGCTTTCAGAAATTTCATTATTTCCTGAACTACCAGCTTCGATTCTCTAACATCCTTCTCCTAGAACAGCAGCCCAGATACATTATTGGCTTATACCAAGATCCAAATGATAAATCAACAGCCATTGATGAAATTGTGCCAAATGAATTTAAAAAACAACAGAAAGATAAGCCTTCCCAACCACATCTAAATGCCATCTTTTCTTCACCGTGAACGAAATATATGCATATGCACCAGGTTAAGAAAGCAAACACCAGGAACATGGAAAATGTGTCCACCCGAAACAAACACCAGAGGTGTGAAAAGATGTAAAAACAGGCAGAAGAGAGCACACCAGAAACATGTAAAAAGTGTATCTACAAGAACAAAACAATCGTCGGCTTTTTTAATGAAAAACAATGGAATTTTATTGAAAAAAAAAACAAAAGAATACACGGTATACAAAAAGGAAAAGCCCACAAAAAAGGATCTAAACTACAAAAAATGGCTCTAGTCAAGAGAAATAAGACCTAGTCAATAACTACAAATTGTAGAATGACATTTACAATACATTATCACTTCAGAAAATTGATACCATAGATAAATGACCATCTCATAAAGATGAATTAACTATGTCCAGAGTGTAAAAATTGTGATGAATTTCAAACATTCAAAGAAAATTCAATTACGCTCATACAGAAGATAAAGTTCCATGTAATATTACTTGAGTTTCTTACTTCTGGGGCGGGTGAAATTAGCGAACTCAGACCTTAAAGGTCAATTGGTGAAGCTAAAACAATTATCAATCAACTCAATTCTAATCCATTCGTCCAGCACTATCATATTGCTCACAATTTATACTCATAATCAAAGAACATAGAGTGAGATAAGAAAAGCACCTGGAATGTTCTCTTACAATCATCAAGTAACATTTTAAGCTGATTGGCTAACTGATGGACCATTTCTCTTCGGTTCAAAAGCAGGCACACCATCAGAAATCTGGACAGAAATCTCAGCTGCCTGTTCGCAAGACTGGCATCTTGAAGCAATCCCTCCTTGAAGTACTCCCGAGTAAATATTGCTTCATAAAATACGTAAGACTCGGATAAATAATTCGCTTCACTGGTCCTCATGTATTGCCCAAAGTAAAGCTGAGCAATTCGTGAAGCAATCTCACCAATCTCCCATCTCTTTAGCCCTGCCTCAACCAACTTCTGACGATTCTCTTGCTGAAGTTTCCATAACTGTGAGTACAATTTGAACGCCTTATGAAAATACGCTTCGTACCTGAAACCGTTGAGAGCCAAAATGCTCAAAATTCTCAATTCTATACGGTAGAACGGAAATAAATATAGATCAGAGATTCAGAAAGAGAATATGTGATTCTTCAATTGATGAAAAACGGACCACCGAATGAAACTCCTTTCAAATTACAACTAATTCCTAACATATTTTAAGAAAATTACATCAACAGGTAGAAGTAATCAACATCCAGATAAGAGTTATCATTTCCTCCATCAGATTTGATCGATTTCTCACATACTTTCTCCTATAAACCAAATAATCGACCAATTGAAGAGCGGAAAAACCTATTGCGTTCGTAATAAGGCAGGTCCCTGATCTTGGAAAACTTCCGGTCAGCTTTGTCAACAAGAGACCAGTACGCTTCACTCACTGGAATGCTACTGCTGCTGCTGCTGCTATTGGCCGGATTTCCCAGCTGCGACATCTTCGCTGAGCTCGGAGTTTCGCTATACAGTTCCACCTGAAAATTTTCAGTTAGTTCACGAGCAAAAAGGATAAGTCCTTGAGGAATGAGAAGTTACGTGATTTAGAGCTGTGCCTCCGGCGGCGATGTTCAGAGTTGGTGGAGGGAGTGATCGGAGGACTTCAACCCGGCGAATTCCGGGTTATTGGAGTTTTCGGATTCGGAGTACTGAGGCATTCACCGGAAACCGGAATGACCGGTGGCAGTATAAGTTCCCTTCCCGCCTCCCGGTTTATCTTATGTGGGGTTGAACTCAAAATAATAATACAAATATCCATAATTTGCACTTTTTTTTCATTCTTTTTACGTTAAATTAATAAAAATACACTTAAAACTTTTGTATTTTATTTTTAAAAATTTCTAACCTTTCAAAAAAAAAAAAAAAAAAAAAAAAAAAAAAAATCTAACCTTTTAAGGGGAAAAAATGGAATACCTTAAATTTCCAAAATAAATATCTGAAAGATACTCAGTTTTTTAGGAAAGTATTAGTATTTTATTTATTTATTTAAAAAAACATATTTCAAAAATACCATAAATTTCATTAACACCCTTCCGATTTTTTAAAAATTAAAAGAATGGTCTTTTCATTAAGACTATATTTTAAAATACCCATAAAATTTTAAAGGACTTTTTATTTTTCTTAGATACTTCTAAACTTTTAATAATATTATTGAACTTTTTTAAATATGGAGTATTTTCAGAAAAAGTGTAAAGTTAAAAATATATTTTTATATTAAAAAAAACAAAAATATAAGTTTAAATTATAATTTTTATTAAATTTTAATTAGTTATCAATAGCTTTAAAACTTTTAAAACTTTTAAATTAGTTGCTATAATTCAGGTTGTCGGTGTCTTATAATTTTCAATTTGGAATCTATAATTTTTAAACTTTTAAAATTTTACTTGAATTTTGAAAATATTTTAAATAGTAGTTAACAAAATAACGAAATTCACGAATAAAAATATTATTTTAATAGAAATTAAATTTTCAAATGATTATTAATATCATTTTATTTTTAGAAAATGACGTATAAATTCAATTGTGAAAAATTAAATGGTAAATTAAACTCGTCCTTAAAATATGTCAGAATTAAATAATAAGAAAAACAATATATATTTTTTTAATTTAGAAATTAAAATAAACATTTTAAAAGTTAGTCAACAAACTTTGAAAATTTAAATAATTAGAAACATTAAAACCTATTTACTCCAAATAATGATCAAAATAAAATCTTTAAAATTTATATAAGAGAATTTATCTTATAGCTATTTTTTATTTATGAAAATTAAGCTGTGAAAAATTATTTATTTTATTATCCATTTTTAAATAATATTTTCAAAATAGGCAAAGGAAAAAAAAATAACAAAATCAATTAAAACCTAAAATCAATATAAAAAATAAAAAACTTAAAGAGTAGAACACATGTTTATTATATATATATATATAATAAAATAAAATAAAATAAAAAAGAGAGAGAAAAAGTTAGGATAAGGCAAGAGACTTGTCTGATCCCGAGCCTCAGCCGCTGCCTTTTTGTTTTTTTTTTTTTCCTCACTAAAATATAAGCTCTCCCCAAACTTTGCCTCCACCGTCCTGGTTTCCACCGCCGCCGTGTGACTGAACCTTGTTCACCTTCTCCTGCGACTCAAGACATCGAAAGATCTCCTTCCTCTTCAACTTCCGCATCACATGGACTCCGTCGGAATCCCCGATCCCTCCCCGCCGTTCAATCCGTTCAACTTTAACGACTGTTCTCAAAAACTTTGCACAGCCTTCTGTCCGCAGTGGTGCGCCTTCCCGTTCCCGCCGCCGCCGCTCTTCGGTCTCGACGACAGTGACAAATCCGATACATTCTTCTCGCCTCTAATAGTCGCCGTGATCGGGATCTTAGCTAGCGCGTTTGTTCTGGTTACTTACTACGCGATCGTGTCGAAGTATTGCCGGCGGAGAGTCGACGATGGCGGTGGAGCCGAACCGGTGGAGAACTTCGAGGCGGATCGAGTGGCTAACGATACTCGGCAGTCCAGTGCGGGACCGGGATTGAACGAGGCGCTGATAAAATCGATCTCGGTTTTCAAGTTCAAGAAGGGCGAAGGATTGGTCGAAGAAAGCGATTGCGCTATTTGTTTGAGTGAATTTCAAGAAAACGAGAGTTTGAGATTGTTGCCTAAATGTAGTCACGCTTTTCATCTCGCGTGTATTGATACTTGGCTGAAATCCAATTCGAGTTGTCCTTTCTGTCGTTCCAATATAACGCCGACGAATCCTCCGCCTCCGGAAACTCCGCCGCCATCCGTGACGGTTCTAGGTTACCGCCACAGCAGCGACGCTGCCGTCGTCGTCGTCCAAGATTTGTCCGAAAACGTAAGCCAGGAGGTCGTCGTGGTCGAAATCGTAACCGATTCAACCAATCGAGATCAAGGAAGTCCGAATCCGAATCCAAATCCGCCGAGTGTCGATCGAGGAGACGGAAGAACAGAGAAAAACAGAGAAGAATCCATCCGTTCGATTCGGTCAGTTTCAGAGGATCATCAATCTTCTCCATGTCCAGTCCGCATTCTCTCTGTTGCAGATATATTGAGCATCGACGAGGAAGAAGACGAAGAGGTTGAAGCTATGAATTCACCCATGGCGGCCGATACTGGTCCGTCAAACAACGACGGCAAAGAAACAGAAAAATCCAGAAACAGAAACAGCGTTTTGAATTCCGCCATGAGAATGTCGATTCCATCTGGAGTTTTTTCGTTCCAAAGGTATGCAAAAGGGAAATGTTCGAATTTACATCAAAATTTTCAGAACTAAAAAAACAAAAAAAAAAAAAAAATCAAAACAAAGATCATCCAGCGAAAATCTTCCAAGAGAAACGCTATTGAATCAATTCTGTTTTGATCGACTGCAAAAAACTGCAGTAAAATTTCTGGAAAATACACGGTAGAACTCCTGTTCTGGAGTGTGCTGTTCTTGGAAGGCTCCATCGATTTTCCTTTTTCTTTTTTCCTTTTCTATTTTTCCAAAGTCAAGATTGTCGGTTTCAACGGTTCTGATTTGGCCTCTGTCAATTTCCAAACCTTATTGTTAAATCTTCATGATATTCGAGTAATTTTAAGGCTTTCTATTTTCAAAATTGCTCTAGCTCCTAATTAACTATTAAATTGTGTTTGATTTGATAGTTGAAATAATTTAACTAATATTTAAAGACTTTATAGATAAGATAATAAATATTATTTTGTTGGTATGAATAATTTGTTGTAATTTGATGTGCCACAGCGTATGGTTAAATTACGACTTGGCTTAATATAATTAAAATTGAATATTTATAAATTGGGCCCTTGAAAAGAAATAATTACTCCAAATAGTTGGTAGATCACTTGATTTTTTAGTTGGTTGGTATGTGTGAACTTACAAACTTGATGTCAGCTTTACTCATTGGCTTTGCTTCTTAGATAATAAATTTAATAGAATCATATACCTTATCAACTTTCTATTTTTATAATTTACATTATTCTACCTATATTTATTTTTATATTTAAATTGTAGACCCGACATTTATAATTTAATTCTTTAATTTTAAGATTTTTAAAATATTAATCGGGTGGAATGTATTACCTCACCCCTAGTAAAATATGAGTATATAAATGAATCGATACCACATTTAAATGAGAGTGATCATGAAGCTTGGATGACTAAGAAAGAATTTAAAATCGTGAGGCTGACGACGTTACGTAACAGACTAAAACGAACAATATCTCCCAGCAGTGGGTTTGAGTCGTTACAAATGGTATCAGAGCCAGTCACCAGGGGGTGAGTGGTGTGCCAGTGAGGACGTTGGACCCTCAAGGGGGATGGATTGTGAGATCCCATATCGGTTGGACAGGGGAACAAAACATTCCTTATAACGGTGTGAAAACCTCTCCTTAGTAGACGCGTTGTAAAACCGTGAGTTTGAAAATGATACGTAATGGACTAAAACTGACAATATATATTAGCAATGGGCTTGAACTCTTACGACTAAAAAAAATATAATGATTGATTATTATGGAAAAGCTTACCAACAAATTTATTGGGTCACAAAAAAAATATAAAGAAAAGAATGTCAAATTAATAAAAATATCCATAAAAATTATATTTTGTCTAAAAAAATATTATTCTAATTTTTATAAGCGATATAGTTAGAAGGAAAACTGATTTTTGGAATGTGTATTAACAATAAATATATTAATTTATTTTTTTAAAAAAATTTAAGCATTTTTTAAGTATTTAAAATTTTTTTGTATTAATTAAATTTTAAAATTACTTTCTTGAAATAATTTTCTCAACTTGAAAATTTAAAGGGTATTTTTTAAAATATTTTTTATAGTTTAAAATATAATTTTTTTAAGAAATATTTGTAAGAGAATAAAAAATTTAAAGATATTTTTATTAATTTAATGGTATAATCTAAAAAACAGATTAATTTAAAACGTTGTCTATTCTCCAAGCACAAAACAATCGAAGCAATACAGAAACAGCAATGGCCGAGGTGAGCTAAAGTTTCCAGTATCGCTAATGGTTGAAGTTCCGCGAAAGTGACTATGAGGCAGCTTCCTTGCTGCATATCTCACGAGTTTCAGAGAGTTGCATTGTCTCATCCTGAAAAAATCGCAGTAATTCATGCCTCCGGTGGAATCCAGCTTTGCCGCCAGTTACATGGCGGCGGCGGAGGAGATGAGAACTTCTTCACGGAGCGGGCTATATCCGCTTTCCCTTCCATGTACGATGGCGACCAGTGCTTCACTTACTCGCAGCTGTTGGCCTCCGTTGATTCTCTCAGTTCCCGCCTTCCTGCAATCCTTCGCGATCCTCGATTAATCGCGCCCACTGCTCCTCACCGAGGTCATTTCCTCAATTCTACTGATTTTTGTTTTTAATTCTCTCGTAATCGTCTTCTCCTTTACGAGTTTATGACTCGCATAATACACTTCATTCGACTGAAATTTTGATAATCTGGTATTTCTCATCCATATTGACGAGATGCTGCCCATCTCAATGGTTATATGTTTAGCGAGGAAGGTTTAAAGTTGACTGCAATATTACTGGAAAAACAATTCGAAGCCGAATGAGAATCTAGGCATCGCTTTTGAACCTTAAATATGCCTGTAGTTCTGTAAAACAGTGTAGTGTTTTCCCGTTAAATGGGGCTAATCAATGGGGCGATCTTATTAACATTGTTAGACGAACACGACTCTCCACAATGGTATGATATTGTCCACTTTGAGCATAAGCTCTCATGGCTTTGCTTTGGGCTTCCCCAAAAGGCCTCATACCAATGGAGTTAATATTCCTCCCTTATAAACCCATGATCATTTCCTAAATTAGTCGATGTAGGACTTTCATCATCCAACACCTCCCCTCGAACAAAGCACGCCTCCCCTTAATCGAGGCTCGACTCCTTTGGAGTCTTAGTCATTTTTGACTGCCTTCGTACCTTCGAGAAGGCTTGACTCATTTTTTCTTTTTGGAGTCCTTTGTTCGACATTCGAGGATTTGCCAATCTATTGGCACGACTAAGTTTAGGGCATGGCTCTGATACCATGTTAGACAAACACGACTCTCCACAATGGTATGATATTGTCCACTTTGAGCATAAGCTCTCATGGCTTTGCTTTGGGCTTCCCCAAAAGGCCTCATACCAATGGAGTTATTCCTCCCTTATAAACCCATGATCATTCCCTAAATTAGTCGATGTAGGACTTTCATCATCCAACAAACATGGCAATGAATCTCTACAATTTTTCAGCTAATGATCAGCTGGTAAAGACTGGCCCAGTGGCTAATGAATTATCTGAAGCATCAGTTGAGCTTGACAGCAGTAATATACCGAAAATATTTGGAATATATATGCCACCTTCAGTTGAATATATAGTTGCTGTTCTTTCTGTACTAAGATGCGGAGGGGCTTTCATGCCGTTAGATCCTGCATGGCCTAAAAAGAGGATTCTGTCAGTTGTTTCTACGTCGAAAATTGATCTTATTATCTACTCTGGATCTTCATTTTGTGAAGATGGCTATCACTTGACTGATGGGTTTCGTTGGCTCAAGCAAATCAGTGGCTGCTCGACTTTTAGTTTTACTATGGAAGAAAATTCTATTCGAGAGCATAATAGTGCGGTTGATTTAGTTTTTCCCTGTGAGCGTGAGAAGGGGAGGTTGTTTTGTTACATTATGTATACATCTGGATCTACTGGAAAGCCTAAAGGAATATGTGGCACCGAACAAGGTATGCTATTACCGAGGATTGATGCCAAATGGAAATGTTGATATCTCAATTTTATGAAAATGTCGGTGGATATATAAATAAAATGTCAATATCAATAGAGTTTCCTGAAAAACCAATGAACTTATAAAAATTATTTCAATTCAAAGATAATTTTTTTTTTCACAGTGCTCTTCACAATCAAGGTGTTACTTTGATCACCCTTCCAGAGTGATGTTTCATTAACAAAATGGTTTTAACTTTTGTAGGTCTTCTAAATCGCTTTCAATGGATGCAAGAATTATTTCCTTCTAGTGGAGAGGAACTTTTATTGTTCAAGACATCTATTAGCTTTATTGACCACATTCAAGAATTTCTTAGTGCCATATTAACATCTTCTGCCTTGGTTATACCTCCGATGAAAGAGTTGAAAGAAAAATTATATTCTGTTGTCAATTTTATTCAGGTAGACTCGTATAGATTTTTTAATCAGATAAAAGTCCATCGAGCCTTTTATTATGTTCATTGAAATTAAATATATGAACTGAGATTAGTAGCCGTTGCTACTTTGTATAGTCGATATCAGCTCATAATTCATGCTACATTCTTATTTTATGGATGGCTGAATTTAATCTCTTTCTGTGAAGGCATATTCCATCAGTAAGCTTACTGCTGTTCCATCACTAATGAGGGCGCTCCTTCCTGCATTGCAAAGACTGTGTGTGATGCAGAACAGATGTTCCCTAAGATTGTTAATTCTGAGTGGTGAAATTCTGCCAATACAGTTATGGAATGCGCTTGTCAAGTTATTACCAGAGACCACAGTTTTGAATTTGTATGGCAGTACAGAGGTTAGGATTTAAATCATTCCTGCATTATGCACTCAATTTAGGCAACTTCCGGTTCTGCTTACAATGCTAATCTGTGACTGAATACTATAGGGAAAGATGCATGGACTTGTTTCTCTTTTAGCTTCCTCTCTTCAGTAACTCCTCCTCCTTAATTTTTGTTGGACATAGTGCTGCCTTCATGCTTTAGAGTAGTGAATGGTGGCAAGCTTACAAGCAACCATGTTCATGGCAAGTGTTAAATAGATTGTATCTTGATATGTCAGGATTGCTATTGAATATTAAGAAACTTGATCGTGGTGTATATCTTACAATCCTTCACTTTGTTCAACAATGAATTTTTTTCTTTCTTGGATACCAACTCGTGAAGATCTTGAAATTATTTATATTTTTTAAAATTAAAGTTGCAACTCCTTTTTTATGCACCGTATGAATTTTGTAATTTAGATTTATATCAAGATGGTAATTAAAGGTGCCACTATTCACTTGTTCTTTGCACTTTAATTCAGTAGCATGGAACATATTGAGCTACCTTTTCCCCTGTCACTCATATCAATTGGCTATTGATTTAATATCTCGATTTTCTGAACAAAAAGGTATCTGGTGATTGTACATATTTTGATTGCAAGAGAATGCCAATGATTTTGGGGACAGAAGAAATCAATACTGTTCCAATTGGTGTGCCGATTTCTCACTGTGATGTTGTGGTTGTTGGTGACAATGATGCACTGAACCAGGGAGAACTGTGGGTTGGTGGCCCCTGTGTATGTAGTGGATATTATTCAGATTCTGCTTTTCACCCTTTGGATGATAAAATTTTTTCTCAAGACTTTGTTCATGGAGGTTCACTCAATGCAAATTGTGATCAAATTTATATCAGGATAAGTGATTTTGTCCGACAGCTTCAAAGTGGTGATTTGGTGTTCTTGGGGAGAAAAGATCGCAGTATCAAAGTTAATGGGCAACGTATTGCTTTAGAAGAGATTGAGGATGCTTTAAGGGAACATCCAGATGTAGTAGATGCAGCTGTAGTTTCCAGGAGAAGTGATAGGGAACTTGAATATCTAGTGGCATTTCTAGTTTTGAAAGATAACAAGAAGAGTGATGTATTCAGGTCCACTATTAGAAGTTGGATGGTGGAAAAAGTTTTATTGGCTATGATTCCAAACAGCTTTTTCTTCATTGACTCAATCCCTATGTCATCCAGTGGAAAAGTTGATTATGAGATCTTGACGCGTTCAAGACCTCTTTGGGAGCACGAACATGAAACTATTGATGAAACATGGGCAAATGACTACATGCAAGTCATAAAAAAGGTGTGGCCCCCATCTTCTTGATATTTCCAGTCTTGTTGCTTCATTTATAGCAGTTTGTGAAATGGACAATGGAGTGTGTTCTCTATATAATCCACACTTTCTTCAACATCTGTTCTCTTGCATTGCAGGCTTTCTCTGATGCTTTAATGATTAAAGAGATCTCTAGTGATGATGACTTCTTTACGATGGGTGGTAACTCTATAGCTGCAGCGCATGTTTCATATAGATTAGGGGTTGATATGAGATGGCTGTATCACTATCCAAGCCCAGCTAAGCTTCTTACGGCCCTTCTAGAGAAGAAAGAGTCAGATATAGATATCAGTAGGGATGCTGACTCAAGAAAGAACCTGAAAATTGACAGGTGGAACAAGTTTTCTTTCGATGATTCTGAGTTTCTGACCCATTTTGATATTAATGAGGGTCAGAACTCTGGAAAAAGGAAACAAGTTCATCCAAATGATGGTTTTTCGAGGGTAGCCATACCAAGGAATAACAATTCTTCAATCTCGAAACACAATAAGGAGGTTTCTGATTTTTCAATCAATTTGGAAGATATAGGCCAAGTTGGTGGGCACCTGTGGGATTCTCTTTTGACGTCTGTGTCATGTGCATTCAGTCGATACAACAAGGTTGTGTATGAACACAAGGACATTGGTAACAGTGAATGTGTAGAAACTTTGTTAGTTAAGTCCCCAAGAGGTGAAAATGGTTCTATGAAAAAACTATGGCAAGTTCATATGGAGTCTTGCGTGGATGCTTCACCACTTGTTGTGTTTAAACACCCCAAAATCTACTTGTTTATTGGTTCTCACTCACAGAAGTTTGTCTGCGTGGATGCAAAAAAGTAAGCAGCAATAAAGAGTTGGAACATGTATTTACTTCAATGTAGTAAGCCAGAGTATTCCTTCTACGTTATCTTTAACTTTTCCATCTTTTATGTTACAAAAACAGATGCTTTTTTTCCTCGATGAACTTCTATTCTTGCCCATTTTTCACTGACTATATGTTTTTAGTTTTAGGATGGAAATATGTGTTAAGCGTTCCTTATAATTTGGTAAGGAATAAAGCTTTAAAATATCTTAGGAATGTGATTTACTGTTCTCTTTCTTGATCAAAAAGCAAACCAACTTGTTGTAGACAATGTTGAGGAAGTGATGATGATGTATCCTCCCAGACAAAAGCCATGAACATTACCACAAATAATAATAATAATAAAGAAAGAAAGAAAGAAAGAAAAAAAAATGTAGAAGAAGAAAGCTCCAAGTGGCTTGAATTAATATGAATTGGGCAGTTACTAAAAATATCAGAAGAAGGAGCCAAGCAAGAAGATTGCTGTAGTTCAACTTCTTCATCTTCCTTTTCTTCTGTCCCTCGCTCTCTCTTGTAAATGTGTGGTGTGTGTTTGACTTGTCTCGTTCCTCTTTTCCGTGTACTTCACATAGATCTTCGTTAACAGTTCCTATTTTCTTTTAATGAAGAAGTGTACACTAATCACTAATTACTTATTCATTTTTATTTGATTTACTGAAGTTATACTTTTATTGCACAACTTTCTACAGTGCTTCTCTTCAATGGGAGATAAGGCTAGAAGGACGAATTGAATGTTCCACGGCAATTGTTGGGGACTTTTCTCAGGTTATCTCATTATTGTGATGCGGTCATTAGGCATAATGTCTAATTAAGTTTTTATCCTAGAGAAGGAATATTTATTTTTCTTGGAAACTTTTTAGGTTGTAGTAGGATGCTACAAAGGGAAGATATATTTTCTCGAGTTTTCCACTGGTAATATCCAATGGACGTTCCAAACGTGTGGTGAGGTAAGGGGATTTGTTTATATTAACAAACTGATCAATGATCAAGCATGACAGTTCTGTTGAACTCATTAAAAGGGGAATGAATTGCATATGATCTCATATTTGATACAAATTATTCATCTGCCGAGTGCCAGTGTTTAAATCATGTTTTACTCATCAGCTTCTCCTAATTAATAAATATTTCATTTTTTAAAATGAAGGTAAAATCGCAGCCAGTGGTTGATTCAGAGAGAAATTTAATCTGGTATGGTTTTATTACTTCGGTATTTTGGCCAACAGGTCGTTCATTCTCCTCTATTATGTTGTTTTTTTTTATTTTAATTACCTGCTGGGAGATTTCTGTTCTTTTCTCTCTCTTTTTTTTCTTTTTTTTTTTTTCTTTTTGTTTATATCGGTCTCTTAGTGATCATGTTTGGTTTGTAGAAAAACTTCCCCTAATTCACAGACTAAAAAGAAATATAGTATTAAGTACATCATCATGGTACACAGTTTATTAGCTTAAGATTTTATAAATTTTCATGTAGGTGTGGATCATATGACCGTAACTTATATGCATTTGACTACGTGAGGCATTCTTGTGTTTATAAACTTCCATGTGGAGGAAGTATATATGGATCACCTGCAATTGATGGGGTAAACTCACTCAATTTTTTCCAGTACTTTCCCAAATGATGGTCAATGGTTCATTCAAGATTGTTTCAAGTTACCTTTTTTTCTCTCTTGAAAAAAGGTTATACTGCTGTTTATTTTCAAATGAGAGCATTAGTAAACGGTTGTGGATATTTATTCATGAGGAATCAAGTTTGTGGAGGAGGATCATTAGAAGAGATCCAAGAAAGCAAATAATCTATCATTTTTGGATTTTTTTTTCTTCTTTGCCATTCCGTTCTTTTTATTTTTGGTGCATGTTTGGTTCGTTTCGATGTGCATGAGTTTGTACCTATATTAGAAGAGAAGAGGGTGTATGAGCAGCTGAAAACAGTAATCTAGAGATAGCAGTACGATAATTGTACTATAAACAGGTGCCTGGAAAAACATAGATTTTTTAAGAATGTTGACTTTTACGGTTTCATTGAGTTGGCTTGATTTTGAGTCATGAAAATACTCATTTCTG
This sequence comes from Cucurbita maxima, assembly GCF_002738345.1. Classification (NCBI taxonomy): domain Eukaryota; kingdom Viridiplantae; phylum Streptophyta; class Magnoliopsida; order Cucurbitales; family Cucurbitaceae; genus Cucurbita; species Cucurbita maxima. Next base: position 350,154 of record NW_019272042.1, read on the forward strand.
TATTCCCTCTATTCTGGTATCTGCTTATTTTTTTACACTGGATGTCATTTGAAGGCATTTGCACATTGTAAAATAAAGCTGCAATAGATTAGGAGTATTGAAGCTGCAATACATTGTAAAATTTTAAATGCAACTTTTCCCTTTCTGTAGGTGCAACATAGACTTTATGTGGCTTCAACAAGTGGACGGACGAGTGCTCTATTGATAAAGGCAATGGAAACTACTAGTATATGTTAATTTCTAATGAATCCTTCTAATCATGAATTTGGCTTCGGAATTCCGCATATGAGAAATAACTACTAGATATGTGAGATCCCACATCGGTTGGAGAGGGGAACGATGCATTCCTTATAAGGGTGTGGAAACTCTCCCTAACCGACGCGCTTTAAAACCGTGAGGCTAACGGCGACATGTAACGGGACAAAGCGGACAATATTTGCTAGCGGTGACATTGGGCTGTTACTGATGGTATCAGAGCCAGACACCGGGCGGTGTGCCAGTGAGAACGCTGGGCCTTCAAGGGGGGTGGATTGTGAGATCTCACATCGGTTGGAGAGGGGAACGAAGCATTCCTTATAAGGGTGTGGAAACCTATTCCTAACAGACGCGTTTTAAAACTGTGAGGTTGGCGGCAATACGGAACGGGCCAAAGCAGACAATATGTACTAGCGGTGGGCTTGGGCGGTTATAAAATATTTCTATATCCATTGCAGTTTTGAGTCAATTATTTTAGTTGGGACTTTTTGATACTTAGGGACTGTGAGGAGAAACTATCTTCTGCAGATCCAGTTTCTTAATACACAGACTGGGAGACAATGAGACAACTACCATTGGATATCTATATCTTCAGGAACTAATCTCTCTAGTTTCCTTCTATGTTCCTAACACCTTTTCCACCACAATTCTTAAACCTTTGAAAGTTAAGATTACATGAGAACGATATAAGTTGAGAAGGAAATGACATTACTTAATGGGTTACGATAAATTCCTCTCTTTCCTTCTCCACGCCGAAGGACTTTCAATTGAGCGTTTAGTTCCATTTTTTATATATTTCATCTCCTTCCCTCTCCAAAATGTTATTGAAGTTAGAGAAGCCTAAGTTGTCTCCAATATACTATGTAACGATTCCAAAGCCATATAGCTTTTGGTTGAATAGTTCCTCGTCTTAATTACTGCAGGCTTTTCCTTTCAGTACTTTGTGGCACTATGATCTAGAAGCGCCAGTCTTTGGGTCCCTTGCAATTGATCCACTTTCTAGAAATGGTATGTCTTTATGATCTTATTTTGTTGTTGTTTCATGACTTCTGAGTGGTCTCTCTCTGGACGTTTTGCTTGTAAATTTGTGTAGACAGAAGATCTATAGTAGGATGAATTTGGGAAAACGTTAGAAATCCTGAATGAAAAAGTTTGAGTTGGTTTGAGACAGGATACTGAAATTATTCACTTTTAATTCCTTCAAGTTCGGAACAAATGTTTGGCTTGCAAACCAAATTAATCAATGTTCTTTAGTTTTGACAGTTTTACTGCAATTTTGTATATTGGATCTCATGCTTTCTTAAATGATGGTTTTCTTGTTCTTGTTCTTCTATTTCTCTAAGGTATCCAACTATCTTCCTATACTTTTTAAGGCATTAGTTTGACTTTCATGAAGAAACTTTGCTACATTATTTTGTCCTCTTGTATTTCATGAATCTGTTCCAGATATTCATTAGATTTGAAGAAAATCCACATTTCTTCCATCTGGTTGCAAATATTTCCCCTTTTTTTTTTTTTTTTGGTGCAATTCTCAAATATCAAGATACCATCGGTTGAAGAGAAGAATGAAATATTTTTTATAAGGGTGTGGAAACCTCTTCTTTGCAAACGCATTTTAAAAATCTTGAGGGGAAGTCTGAAAGAGAAAATCCAAAAAGGGCAATATCTGCTAGCGGCGGCTCAACGGAGGGCTTGAGCCGTTACAAATGGTATCAGAGCCAAACATTGGGCAATGTGCCAGAGAGGAGGCTAAACCCCGAAGGGGGGTGGACACGAGTCGGTGTGCCAACAAGGACGCTAGGCCTTGAAGGGGTGGATTGGAGGGTCCCAGATAGATTGGAGAAAGGAATGGGTGTCAGCGAGAATGCTGGGCTCCGAAGGGGGTTGAATTGTAAGATCCCACATCGGTTGGGGAAGAGGATGTGGAAACCTCTCTCTAGCAGACGCGTTCTAAAAACCTTGAGGGAAAGCCCAAAGAGAACAATATTTGCTAGCAGTGGGCGACGTAATTAATTCTTAGCTTTTCCTGAAGTTTCTCTAGTAAGGAATGAAACCCGAGATGCATTTGCCAAATCTGTGAGTGTTTGAGTCCCTTGTACTCAATCAGGAGTTTGCAAATTTAGAAACTTCTACGGCCTCGGCAGGTTTCATTATACATAATTTGACAGTCAGAAAAGAAGCTTCCAAATTTTGAATCTATGGATTTATGAATATTGGAATACAACCTTGCTCATATCATCGTGTTTAATTTCTTGATTTCTGTATCCGCAGTTATTTGTTGCCTGGTGAATGGTCACGTTGTTGCACTGGATTCAAACGGATCTGTTTCATGGAAGGTGTAATTTTTTGTTGTTACATTCACATTCGTTTTCTTTTTCTTTATTGAAAATTCTATCTAAAATTCTTCATTGTGTGTTCATAAAAAATTATCTCATTCAGTGTAAAACTGGTGGTCCGATATTTGCTGGAGCCTGTATATCCTCCGTTGTCCCTTCACAGGTACATTTTTGCAGTGTCCTCACAAGTTCTAGTAAGAATTTTGCTTATAAATATTTGTTTCAGGTGCTCATATGTTCCAGAAATGGAAGCATTTATTCTTTTGAACTGGTAAACGCCATTGTAATTATTTTTTAAATCTTATTTCCTTCTTAATTTTTTAGTACTTCTCACTGGCAAGATCCACACTTATGTTGCTAAATCACTATGAGAAGTAACAAATCTTGAAATCTTGTATTCTCTGTTGGGATTTACTCAGAAAAGTGGAGATTTAGTGTGGGAGTACAACATTGGTAATCCGATAACTGCATCTGCTTGTGTTGATGAACAGCTGCAACTTGTGCCTGAAACTTCCACCTCCTCTGACAGGTATGAAAAACAATTAAGAAAGGAAATAAAACTGAATTGATTGATAATATCAGTTAACTATAATGGGTTAGTCTAGGAATATAAACATAATAAAGGATTTAGGTGACATTGGTTCATAAGTCATGGTAGCATTCCAAACCCGCCCCTTGTGGACTACCCCTTGTAGATATTGTTCTTTTTGGACTTTTCCTTTTGGGCTTTTCGTTAAGATTTTCAAACGTGTCTACTAGGGAGAGGTTTTCAAACGTGTCTTCTAGGGAGAGGTTTTCACACCCTCATTAGAAATGTTTTGTTCCCCTCTCCAACCGATGTGGGATCTCACAATCCACTCACCTGGAGGCCAGCGTCCTCGCTAGCACCTAGTGTTTGGCTCTGTGGGGAAGCCCTTGAAGGAAAAGTCGAAAGAGGACAATATCTACTAGCAATGGGCTTGAGATGTTATAAATGGTATCAAAGCCAGGTTCTAGGGGGTATGCCAGCGAGGGCGCTAGCGCCCAAAGGGGGTGGATTGTGAGATCCCACATCGGTTGGAGAGGGAAATAAAGCATTCCTTATAAGGATATGAAAACCTCTTCATAGCATTATACATTTTAAAACCGTGAGGCTGACGGCGATACGTAACGTCCAAAGCGGACAATATTGGTTAAGAATAATTGAGACAAGCTGGTTTGAATACTCAATGATATCAAGTGTGTGTGTATATATCATCATGGCGATCAGATATCATTGAAGCTGAGGAAAAACTTATGCGTTTTTCAGGCTGATTTGTGTTTGCTCCAGTTCTGGAGCCATACATTTGCTTCGAGTAAAGTTGAATACAACACAGGAGGGATATTCTCAGAACACAAATGTAGAAGAATTTGCAAGGGTGGATCTTGAAGGAGACATATTTTCTTCACCTGTTATGATAGGTGGACGCATTTTCGTCGGTTGCCGAGATGATTATGTGCACTGTGTTGTGGTTGGTAACCTTAATACCAAAATAAATAGTAATACACACTGTAACTAAAATTTTGCCACTTATCTATAGAGGTTCTAAGTATTTTTGTCGTTTCTCTCTCATGCATCCAGTGATTTAAAACTGCTAATTTCGATGGGGCAGAATTCTACAAATATAAATTTGTAGGTAGGTTTATTAAGAGGATATTTTGGAGATATATTAGTTAGAATATATCTGAGATATTTAGGGGTTGTTAGTATAAATTTGATTAATCGTATATTTTATTTATTTACAAGATTTAGTTAGATATGTTATTTTTTTTTATTAGTTAATAGTTTGTATTAAACGTGGTAAATCTGAATGAAGATCATACACTTTTCCAATTTTATTTTTTATTTCTATCTCTTAACAAGGTTTAAATTGTGTCCCGAGACTTAAAAAGGTTTTATTGTTATTATTAAACTTTGAAAATTCTCATGAAAATACTCTAATTTTTTTCATTAGAAAAAAAATAAATAAAAATTGTGAAAAAATGTAAAAATTAGAAAGCATAAATGTCCTTGGTGGACTCAAAAAGAAAAAAGAAAAAAAAAATCAAATCAAGTGTGCAGTTTTTAGAACGGGCTTCAAACGTTTCAGATTATGGTTTTCAAATTAGAGTTTCGATTTTAAGCATTTTTTTACTGTTTTCTACACTTCGACACTCGTTTTCTCCAATCGACGTGGGACCTCCCAATCCACTCCCTTTGAGTCTATCTCCTTTTGGGGCCTAGCCTCCTCGTTGGCACACCGTCTCGTGTCCACCTCTGGGGCTTAGCCTCTTCGTGGCACATCGCCTGTGCCTGGCTCTAATACCATATATACGGCTCAAGCCCCTAGCAGATAAATATATATATTTGTACATGTAACTAGTAATTTTACCCTTGAAATATAGTGTGGTTATGCAAAAGCCCGCCGGCGGGTTAACTTCTATTGCTGAATCAAACGAGGCTCTATCTCTCCCTCTCTCCGAACTCCATCGCCATCGTTCTTCAATCCTGCATCCGGTCGTCCAGTGGTTCTTCCTCACGCTCTAGGCTCCAGATTGATCCAGGTAAACAAATGTTCATATTCTATAATTTTTTTGACTCCTAATCAGCGCCGAGAATCTGGTGAATGGGCGTAAAATGGTTGTTGGGTTTGTGTAGTGATGATTGAGTCATGGTTGGAAACCCCCCAAAATCTGAAGAATTCAACATGCCTCTAATGTTTCACCATTGCCCAGTTGTATGGATGAAACTAGTTATGGTTACCTGATAAGTTGAGTTCGATCAGGGACAAGGGCACCAACTGTTTGAAGAAATGCGGCAGAGAAATTGACCTGTGATTGAGAACCATTCTCTGTTAGGGGGTCACGCAGTCTCTTTATTTTCATTCTAATGTCTTCAATTTTCTTTTCAGTTCGAGGAATGGCGAAAGGTATCATATGGGCAACAGCAGAGGATTTAGCGAGGAACAGAGGGCGTGTTATATCTCTTTATCGCCAGATATTGCGGAGCCTCAACTCCCCTAATTTGCCTCTCAGCTTCGCAGCTAGATTAGCAAAGAAGGCGGAGGTTCGTGGCATTTTCTTGCTTGCTTCTGAAGAGCGAGCTCTTCACAATATTGAAGACCTCATTGACACTGCTGAGTACTCACTCTCTCTATTAAGGAAGGGAGAAATTGCCAAATACATTCAATGAGTAACACTTGATTCTCTTATGGCAATTTTATGTTAGATGCCTCTTCACCTGCATCAGTGAGTGATACTTGTGCTTGCCCTTGCCCTAAATTTCTTATAGTTAACATTTGGGTTCTGCTATAATGTTTTGTATTGAATGCTATGCTAAGGAGATTCATCCACTTGATGTTAACCTATGCAAACATTAAAGTTTAGATTCTATTTTGATCCTTGGAGTTATGTCTCTATATATATGTTGACCCTTCCAAATGTTCTTTTAAGTATTTGGTTTCAAACTTTCATAAATACTCGTTTAGATAGTTGTAGATCAATATTCTATTTTTTTAGTTTGATATCAAACTCAATATGCCTTATTTAGAATATATCAACCAATTTTTTGTGTGGGTTTTAGAGATCAAGAAGTATAATCTATGGAATCAAAATGAAACAAAGTAAAGAAAGTTTAAAACCCATGCAAACCAAATTAGTTTAGTTGAAAACCATTAAACCAATCTCACTGTTGTTATGGGGATTTCGTTTTCCTATATTTGGAACTCTGTGGCTCTGAAATTTTATGGGAAGTATTGCATTTTAATTATGCTAGTAGAAGAGTTTTTTCCATTATCATGGTGGATAGGGGCGTGGGAACAGCAGCAAACTTACAGAAGAGCTGGGCTGCTCACATTAATGGCAAAAGTAACAGCAAACTCAGTGGTTTTCCTCTCAAAATAGGTAATATCTGATATATCTGCTATTCACTATCATATATGGCTTCCTATCTTCGTCTTCCTTTGTGTTTGTGGTAAGCTTCTTACACTGCTTTGGGGCACATATGAAAGCCATTATAAGAAAAAGAAGGAACTTAGAGGAAAAGAGACAACTGACTTTAACTCTTGTTTCCTGTTTGTCTTCTTTTTGAATGATTCTGTCGTCAACAATTTATTAGCAAGGAAATGAAGTAACAATATTGTTTCCTGTTTCCTTTCATTTTCTTGTTAGAGTTTCTCCATCTTGTTTATATGATAAATAATTCCTGTATTAGTTCATTCTAAACAGTCTTCTTTGTGCAAGTCTAGTATCTGTCAGCTCAACAGGATCCTCTTCCTCTCTCTCTCTCTTTTTTTTTTTTTTTCCTTTATTTTTTTGGTGGAGAGAGGAGAGACATGGATGTAAAAACATGAGAGATTATTGTTCTGTTAGATTTTGTTATCACAGTAGAGTGCCTATATGAGGATAATTTAATTGGTTTAGTTATATCCTCTTGACCAAGAGGTTAGAAGTTTGGATTCTCTAATCCCACACGTTGAATTCAGAAAGCTACTGCAATGGAATGAATGAACACAATTGTTGTTATTCGGAGAATGTGACATGGCAATGTTGGAAAATGAAGAAAACTAAGAACTATATATTTTCTGTTATTATATATTTTGTATGAAAAATGAATGAGTTCAGGTATGAACCTTTGAAATGAGCATTGGACTCTTGTGTTTCAGGTATAAAAGAATTACTGTGATATGTGTACGTATTCTACCACGAGGAATCCGGGTACGTTGGGCTATTCGAGCAAGTTTTTTAGTTAAAGAATTATTGACTTTCTAGATGGATGATACAATTGTAGACATGTTCTTTTGACCCATTCAGTCTGATTGGGACATATGAATTTGAGACTTGGTCGAGAATCTGTCTGTTAAAGGCTGAAGTATTGATAACTGTGTTTTGTGAAAATTTAGTCGATGCAATCAAACAGATGGTAACAAAGGGTAAAGAAAGAAAGAACCGAGCCCAACCCAATATTTTATAGTTTGGATTTGATCTAAAAAAATGTCTCAATCTAACTTGAGTTTAATCGCTCTAAAGCATATTGAGTAATATATTTGGGTATTAGATGTTATCGGAGCGTGTCATAGAATTGCCTTATATCAAGACTTGCGAGGTCTTGAGGCATGTACCATTCCTCAGCCAGAACATATAATTACTTTTTTGAAGACAATTAGTTTAAATGTAATCTATTTTTACTAATTTTCTTTAAAAATAATATTCTCGTTATCTAGATAACAAAGCATTATTCGTATCATGATTCTAAGTAATCTATTTACAAATCATAAGTTATCTACATCATATCATTATTTAGGAATTTAAGCACGGAAGCTTAATAAGCTTATTGACAAACAAAAATAGAACGAAGACTTGATTCTCTCACTTCATATGTATGATGATATGATGAATTAAAAATAAAAGAACGGTTGAAATAAAGAGAAGCTTTATTAGAGATAAGTGGTAGTGGGACCAACTATATTAAGTAATATATTAAGTAATAGAAACTAATTAAGATTAGAAATTAGAAAACAATTAGGGTTTAGGGTTTAGGGTTTAGGGTTTGATGAGAAGAAGAACACTCATTAATAGGTATTGGTGTGTGGAGTGATGGATGTGTTGGCGGTGTTGGTGTTGTTGTACTGTCTGTCCACTGCCTCCATAACCTTGTTGGCTATGGCACTTGCATACACTGATGAACCTTCATATATCTGATCAAATTCCAAACACTTTTACATTATTATTATTATTATTATTATTATTATTATTATTATTTACTCCCTTAATTAGGAATAACTAAAATAAAAAACGTTTTAAAAATATTCATAAGTGGTAATAATTTTTACAAAAATTTTAAAAACTTAGATGAATATTGAAATCAGATAGTGGCATTGTTCACCGGTAGATCACTCAATGACCCAATTTTATCGTTCAACATCTAACAGATTTCTAATTGAAGTCAATTTTAAGACTTTATGAAATATCATTCGAAAAATGAGCACAAAAACAAAAAGGAAAAAGTTATGGTTTGGGACGAACCTTGGTATTGAACAAGAAGCTGTAGTAATCGCCAATGTGGCCGCCGGCGACATGGTGAAGATCAAGCTGTAGATCGTCAAGCAATTTAGAGACAAGCAACAAGCAGTTGAGTTTGCGCTGCACAAGCTTTATGGTGACTTCATCGTCAACAATTCTCACATCAACTTCAGTGTCTTTGGTCTTCCTCTGCAGCCATGAGCTCCTCAAGTTGTAGCTTTGATCCTCACCGCCATCTCCCACAGCAACTGTCTTCGCATTTGAGCTCTCTACATCCCATGCGCTGCCGTCTTCCTCCGCCGTCCGATGCCTCTTGCTCCTCTCTCTGCTGCATCTCTTCTTCTCCACCAGTAGTTTCAGCTCCTTCACTTCTCTCAGAAGCTCTTTTATGTAATTTATGGCGTCTCCCACAATTGATGCCCTATCAGTCTTGTGTTTGGTTTAAGATCCAAGAACAAAAATGGTGGGTTAGAGAGAGAGAGAGCTCGATTTTATCAATACCCAGAAAGGAATTTCCAATAAAACAGTGAATCTTCAGTCTAGATTGTTGTTTAAGATTCAAGGAAGGAAAATTAATGGCGGATTAGAGAGATAAGCTTGATTAAGCCACACCTAGAAATCAAGTTAAAGTCCAAAAATAGTAAACTCAAGAACATTCTATAAGTTATTAGTTCAAGATCAAAGAAGGATAATCATAATAATGGCAGTTCAAGAATTAAAACAGCTTGATTCAGCCATACCCAGAAAGGAAATCAAAGTTAATGGGAAATGGAAAAACCTTAGTAGGGCTTGGAACCAAACTCCTGAGAGCTTTATATTTGTCATTCAATTGAACTCTTCTTTGGCGTTCAGTGGCAAAATGTTTGGTCATTTTCCCATCCCTTCCTTTTCCAATACAATCCGCCATATCCCTACTGAACTCCAAAACTCCACTTCCATCGCCGTCTTCATAAACTCCAGCAGTTCCTTCTCTCTCCATTATCTCCCCCTCCGGGAACAGACTCCCTCCCCGACCTCTGGAACTAGCCGCCGGCAGACCGTATCCATGAGGAAGAGAGTGAAACAGCTCCCTAAACAGCGGCGGCTGTGGTGGCAGATTCAGGTGGAACAGAGGGTCGTAGAGTATTGAAAGCGAAGTCGATGATGGGTTGCTACCGTCGCCGGCGGGAAGGTCTGCAAGAAACCCCCCCATGGCGGAGGAGTGGAGGTTCGAGATGGTGTTGTTGGAGAAGGAGATGGAAGAGTTGTTGGAGCATCTAGCAGCTGGCATGTTGAAGAAGTTTAAGAGGTCCGGAGCTTGAGTATAGGCGGCTGCCATGGCGGAATCTGAAAACTGATGATCTTGTGATTGAATCAGATGGTGATTAAACCCCATTTCTTGAATTTGCGTCCCAGCCCAAGCGGATTGATCAAGACAAACCATCCGATTCGAATCAGAACTTACCTCTTGACCAAAACTAGGGTTCATGTTACAGTTATCAAACCCCACCGCCTGCTGCTGAAACTCGAGTTCCATGGCGTCGCCGCCGCCGCCGCTGCGGTGGTGGTGGTGGTAAGAAATCTCCTCCATGGAAAGATTGAGATTATTGTCATCAAAATTGGCATGGCTGTCTTGACCACCGCCGACTATGAGTGGAGGAGGAAACGAAGGCAAAGTGGGAATATGCGCCATTGTTTGAGGAAAGCCATTTTCAGAAGCATCTCGTACACCAGGTGGTGTAGGTTCAGCTGACATGGAATTGGGATCGGAACAGGCAGTTTCTTCATACATTTTTGTCGTACGAAAACTGTGATTCCGCCATTAAAGCAAATGTTAGAAAAAGGAAACAAACAAACATGTCAGAGAAAAGAAAAGGCCTCTAAAAAAGACGAAACCAGAAAGAAAAACCATAACCTATTTCTCTGAAGCAGAACAGAAAAGAAAGCTATGGAGATCTTCGATTCACATCAGCCGATCACAAATCTGAAGAAGCAGAAGAAGAAGAAGAAGCTTGAAGAAGGTTCACTCAGCGTTGCTCTCTCCATGGAAGTTGACTGTAAAGATCATCAGAGAGAGTTTGAAAGATCAAGAAGAACGAAGAAACGAAGAAGAAGAAGCGGAAATGGTTGCTTGTTTTGTAAGGAAAACTGAGTGTCGTTAGAAAGAGAGAGAGAGAGAGAGAGAGAGAGAGTTTGTTAGAGAGAGAGAGAGATTCCAGTAGGTGTGGGGCCCACTCATAATCTCCGTATTTTTTCTGATACATAGCTGCGTGATCTGTACTGTTACTCTACCCTGCCCTTTTCCTTCTCTTTTTCCCTCGCTTTTTCCACTTTAATTACTATTATGCCATTCACATTTTTACTATTATAATTACTGTATTTACTTTTTTAAAAGGTCAATCCATGACATTCCAATGAGTAATTAAATATTTTTCAAAGACAATGTGTAAATCCAATATATATTTTTTTTTTTTTTGGGTCTAACAAAGTAAAGCTAAACACAATTTAACTTAGTTTAAGTATTAAGCAAAAGATTTAGATACTCCGATTGAGGTGGTAAGGGGTAAATGTGGAAATATGAAAAAGAAAGTACGAGCAAAGGTGGGGGCGGTGCAGTTGCTGGTAGAAAATAACAAATTTTTAATTTAAAAAAGAAATCATTAAGTGGGGCCCACAATGTGTTAGTCCACGCAATCAGCCAATCCAAACTAACCCATTACCAAAATGCAACTGCTTAGTTACCCTTTCCCACTCCCCTTTTTTCTCTTTCCTAACAATAAATAAATACATTCAAATTTTACCAAAAACTTAATATTTACCCTCAAAATTATTACATTCTAAACTTAATACGAAAATATTTCAAAATTTTTACCTTCACATACAAATTTAAACATAAAAGAACATAAAAACGTCAATAAATTTTACAAATTTCAATAGAATTTAGATTCGTATAAAATTACCAAGTCTAACAAATTAAATAACAAGAAAAACACATAATCTAAACAAAATTATTAAAAAAATTTGAAATTATATAGACTAAAAAAATGGGAGAGGTTAAGGTAATAAAATAAATTGGTAAAAGCGAGAGGGAGATAGGGAGATAATGGGAAAGGAATAATAATAATAATAATAATATAATAAAAGGAGACATAAGAAGACGTTAGAGACAATATCTCCCATTGTTGGTGTTCCCCTTTTCCCTTTCCTTTCTTATTCATTTCCTGGGGGTTGTTCACTAGCACACATTATTCTATATTTTAGAAGTGTACACGGGTTGAAATGAATTGAGTCAAAAAAGAATACTCAATCAACAAATTTGTTCAATCTCATAAAATTCAAATATAAATATACGAACACATTTCAACCTACAAATTAAAATGCAACAACGATGGATTCAAAAAGTGGAATCAAATTGAGGAATTGTACCTGCCAGACAAGTCTTCAGAAAGTATAATTTTAAACCAATTAATAGGCCCCCAGAATGGACGACCGGAGGATTCTGCAGCAAGGAATAAATGATGATAGCACTACATAAACAACAACCATTTCAGTTTCAATATATGGAGAATTTCTAGCTTCTAATACTCATAAAATAAAATTCAAATTCTATAACAAATATCCCACATTCATTATCATCAACTCAAGATTCCACAAACTGATTCATTTCTCAACTTCTGTTTGAAGATAGAAGATACAAATTCCGCAAAAATATATGGAAGTTAAAGGCGACTCGAGAACCTCAACAGCATTAATCCTAGATAGATAGAATGATAAATTTAGCTCTCCGTCTGCTCCCTCAACCTTCTAATGGTACTCCTCACAGTGACGGCACTAGCAGTACTGTCATTCAAAAACATAATTAAAATATTGAAGAAAATTATGGAAAAAAAAAAAAATTGAGAGAGCAATTCAGATATGCCTTACTTCAACGTGTAAGCGCCTCCTGCTTTCACTTTACCACAATCTTTGCAACCCCATATTCCAACAGCCTTTCTCTTCACAGCATACTGAAAGGATACACCAATATTGCTCATGTAATTCACATTCATAGCTTCAAATAAGCTTTAAGTTATCATGACAGCAAGGACCCAGAGTCATATAGAAAAGGGCTTTAACGCTGTTGTACCTTTCCACAAAACTCACAGAAGTACTTGCTGTGCTGACTTACTTCCATCTTCTTAATTTGCTTCCTCAAACTAGCACCATAACGAGTACCTGCATTCAAGAAAGCAGTAAAAATCCTTCAGCATTTCAGAATGAAAATTTTTAACTGAAATGGTGTGAAAAGAAAATTTGAATCGCTACACAATTCTAGGGTCATGCTACATTGTTCCAGGTCCCAATGTCCATCTAAAATCTACTCTAAGGGTAGTTATGAAAGGTTTAATAACATTTAAACCATTGAAAAACTAAAGGTGTCTTTAAGACAATAGGTAAAGTTGTTTTAATAGTTTCGCATTTTTCTTGGTGTGAGTGTGGGATGGGGGAAGTTCTCAGCTAGCAGACAAGAAAAATGTTTGATGAACACTGACGTAAATTCCAGACCAGTTAAGAAGTATATATCTATCAGAGCAAACATCAGAATATTCTCCTCCATCAAGATTTTTATCTAAGTCATTAAATCCTATACATATTCCCACTTCCTAAATTTTTCCATTCAATCATATCTTGGGAACAAGGACGACAGTAGCACATACCATACTTGCCAACGATCCCAGCCTTCTTGGTTCTCTTTGTCTACAACATCAAAAAAAGATGGGAGAGTCATGCATCCAACCATCATGAACAAAAAGAAGAATAGATAAAAAGGATGGAAAGAATTTTAAGGCAAGACTTCTATGTACTAAATTAAGAGTTCAAGACATCAAAAAGAAAAAATTCATAACTTCGGCCGACAACCTGATTAACTACCCAATGTTTTTTTAGTACAACGTGAGCGGAAAAATTAAACCTCAGACCTTTTGGTAAAAAAAATACATACTTTATATCAATTAAGCTAAGCTAGTTATGGCATTTATCTTAGCTATACGAAGTTAACAATCAAGCTTTGGCATCTGGTTCGAAAGGAGAATAAGCGATTGTCTTACAGATAGATTCTAAATTCAGCATAATTATCTCATTCATCTTCCCTACCTAACAACAAGCAATAACTAAATGAATTGAAAAGATTATTGCAATTCGTTTAAAGTTTATTACAAAGTAAAACTATACCAAAAAAAAATCAAAATGTAGGACAATTGATCTTGTTGGATTTCCAAACAGAACTTGCAAAAGAATGCAATATTTTATATCAAATAGATAAGTTCGTATGCATTAAAAAATAACAATACTCTACTCGCCGAAGCTTCATATGTCATCCAAAATATCACAATAATGCCGGACACAAACATCTAAACAACGATACTGCATTCTTATTCAGAACACCGACAAAACACGAAAAGTATCGAAATCATTAACCACGTTCATGAAATCTTCAAATTTCCCGGTAAATTAACAGAGCGACAATAACTAACTTGATCGCTCAACAAAAATACATCGTTAAATGTCAAAGAGATGTCATTACGAAATACCTAATCAATTTCGACTTTCGAATATACAAAAATAATGTCAAGGGATTCTCCAATGACAAACATGAATAAAAACATATAAACCAAAATATGAGCAACAGGCAATGGGATTACCATTTTGTCGAATTAGCAGGAGAGAGCAGAAACCCTATAAATGTTCAACACTTCCTGCGCGGCTGAACAAAGGTTTATGGCGGTTTGTTGCTTTTATACGTGTGGCAAAATGGAACCTAGAAATGAAAGCCCAATAGGCCCATATTTATTTTATGTCAGTAAATTGTATAATTTTCATTTGGTCCTTATCTTTCAAAATATTATATTTTTATCCCTNAATCTTTATGAATTTATTCTAGAGATTCATAAAGATTGAGTTATTTCTGTAAATTGTATAATTTTCATTTTTGAAAATAAATGTCGAGAGTTTTGCGTTTTATGATTTAATAATTAATATATATAAAAAAAAAAAAAAAAAACTTAAAAGTGATTAGTAATAACAAAAATTAATTACAACATAAACATAATTTAATATAAGACATTCTTAACTAATTATTAATTAATTTACGAATGTCATTTATTTTTTAGATTAATTTAATTTAAATGGATCACATATGATACAATTAACACAATACTTTCAAAATGATTTAGAGATTACTTGGAAGTTAAGTTTGAAGACAAAGCAACAAGAAAAATCATGTTTTTTTTTTTTTTGTAAAAATAAAAAAATAAAAAAACAAATCATTTTCTACAATAACATAAAATTCATAATTTTAATTAAACTTCTAAATTAATAATGTTTGTAAATAGATTTTATTATTCATAATTAAAAATATTAAATTTCTTAAACTGATCTTAAATCATATCCTAAAAAAGGTTTTTTTTTAAAAGAAATTTATTAATTAAAACCGATGATTTTATAAATATTAATTAACAAAACAACAACTAATTTATTATTTCGAACAAATTTTATATAAATTATTATCATTAACTTAAAAAATTGGCATTTTTTATATAAATTATCAATTACGTTAAATTTACCCATTTTTAATGAAGTAGAAGATCCGTGAATAAATTCTCAACGACTAACGGTTAATTACTTCATCCTTCACAAGTCACATTATCTTTACCATATATAAAACAGTTATTAGTTGACAGCAACAGAGTGTACTGCCCAACAACCTTGTTTTTCCAACAAAAGGAAAAAACATATACCAAAACCAAGCTTTTACAAGTTAAACCATCCAAACCCGAAAAAATAAAATCTAACTGATGAACACTGCTCGGGCCAAAAAACCTAACTGATGAACATAGTTCAAACCGATGAACTTGATTCGATTCAACCAACTTGGTTAGTTTTTTAGTAAATATAAATAGGGCGAAATAAAAAAAAGAAATCCCATCAAGGGGACATCAAATCAAGACTAAGCTCTCGGGCTTAGATTGGAGAGGTTATTTGAGGAGACCACTATAATGTGGCTAACAGTTATGCACTGATGGATAGATCAGAGAAAACGGTAAAAGTACCTCAAGTTTATATCAAAGGTTATTAGGGAGGATGCAAATTTATTGTAACCACATCGGTTGGGAAAGAAAACAAAATATTCTTTCTAAAGGTGTAAAAACCTCTCCCTAGCATGCTCATTTTGAAAACCTTTAGAGGAAGTCCAAAAAGGAAACCTCAAAGAGGACAACATCGATTAGCGGTGGACTTGAGCCATTTCAAGTGGTATCATGACTAAACACCAAGTGATGTGCCATCAACTAAAAGGGGGTGGATTGTCTCACGTCAATTGAAGAAAGGAACGAGTGCCAACGAGAATACTGGACCACTCACCTCGATTGGAGAGGAGAACAAAACATTCTTTGTATAGGTGTGGAAACCTCACCCTAGTAGACGTGTTTTAAAAACCTTAAGAGGAAATTTGAAAGGAAAAGCCAAAAAAAGATATATCTGCTAGCAGTAAGTTTAGTTTGAGTTGGGTAGAGTTGCGAGCAAAGTGCCAGGTATATATACTTTATTGGCTACCTATACACAATTTTATGGCAGTGAAGAAGAACAAGACCAATAAATTCAAATACAGGATGGCTTAGGGGATGAGAATTTCATCCACACTTCCATCAGTAATTTCATTCACATAATCTTACCTTCCTTTCTTCTCATCTTTACAAAAATGGAACAAAATGCAAAATTAGTTTACATATCAATACTTTATCTTCTCTTTCTCTCCCCATTAGATAATGTTAATGCAGAGAAATCCTAGCTATTTCGGCCCCTATTCAGTTTCCCATATCAAATCCTTCCTCTTAAGGCATGCGCTAAATAGTACGGTGAGAAAAAATGAAACCAAGCAGAAATCGAACGAACCTTCGTTCGAAGTTATCGACTGATGAACTGCTGTTGCAGAGACTCAAACAACTGAAGTATTGTCGTTGTTTCTGCCGCGTTGCATTTGCTTTTGTACTGCTTTGACTGCAGCTACTCTAGCTGCATTGGCTGCTCTATTTGCAGCTGCTACTGCCCGGTTCACCCTTTCGTCCACTTTACCGACATCGTAGGCTTTCTGAGCTGCTCTTCTTGCTTCCTGTAGACAATGCAAATAGCAAACAATCAGAAAACCATCTCCATTGAAAGAACGATGGAAGAAAGCTGAACGACGCACAACGACTCAAAACCGTTCATGTAGCTAAAGAGGGACTTTACCTGCACTGCATTCAGTACTTTGGAATGATAAACTGCAACAGCAGATACTGGATAAGTAGAGTTTTGAGTGCTAGGAATGTCAAGAACTCCATTCTGCCAGTGACCAGATTGAGTTTCGCCATTTCTATACGTATACATTCCAAGTCCTTGACGTCTGCCTTCGTGCCATGCTCCCTCATATCGGTGTCCATTATTAGCAAATTGATATACCCCAAATCCGTGCATTTTGTCCGCAAAATATTCTCCAGCATATGTGTCCCCGTTTCTAGAAATTTTACAAAAACGATTCAATATCGAAATGAAAAGGGAAATTTTACGAAAAAGATTCAATACCGATACAAAAAAGAAATGGTATCCAATCCAACAACATCAGGAAGATTATGCCCAACGAGTAAAATCTTCAATACTATTAAAAGAACTAGGATTTACAGAATGAACCAAACGAGTCAATGTAATTCAGCCAATGACCAATCTTTGGACAAACTATCTGAAAGAACAAATGCATAGATTTTAGCAAATCAAAGCCACAGCAAACCCGTCGAGGGAGTCCCATATTGGCTAATTAAGGGAATGATCGTAGGTTTATAAATAAGGAATACGTCTACATTGACATCATTATCCAGCAATGCATAATTTCATAAAAAGTTATGAAAGAACAAAAATAAAAAACCAGCAGTTTTAGCTAGAAATCTTCATAAAAACACATTTAGCTACCTGAAATGGTAATGACCAAGCCCATGTTTGACACCCCATTTGAATTCCCCGACGAATCGGCTTCCATCGTCGCAAGTATGAACTCCACGTCCATGGCTCTGCCCATTGGACCATTCTCCGGCGTAAACATCTCCAGTGTAAAACCTATACATCCCGAAACCATGGCGTAGCCCCAGCAGGTACTGCCCACGGTACCGGCTTCCTCTAGCCCATGTCTCAACTCCATATCCATCGTATTTCCCATCAACCCAATCTCCTTCATATCTACCACTCATATAATAGTAATAAACTCCACTGCCTGAACACTTCCCCTTATGAAACTCCCCCTCATAAACATCGCCATCGCTGTAGACCTGAACCCAACAACCTGAATTCAATCTCTTCTCTGATTTTGATCGGGAACCAATTGACCACAAAACCGGAAGATGCGCTCTAGAATTTGAAGACGAGGAAATGAGCTTAACAGGGAAAGAGCGGGCGAGGAACAAGCGTATCGAGGGAAGCCGAGGAAGAGCGAGATTAAGAGAAAACAAAAGAGCAGCAGAGAACGCAAAAGCCGAGAGGAAATCAAGGAAAAACGAATGAGTTGGATGAGAAACTAAGAAATAGAAAAACGGAAGAGAAAACAAAAGAATCAACCGTAAATGAACACGAAGCCGGCGAAGCTGCTTGAGGCGGCGGAGCAAACGGAAAGCGGCACTCCGAACAGCCAAAGAGACGGAGAAGAAGGAAGGGTTGAGGGAATTGAATTGAGGAGTGGAAGGAAGACGGTAAAGAGTTGGGGATTTAGTGAGAGATGAGTGATTATGGGTCAAGAGAGGTCTCTTATAAGGCGCATTCGAAGAAGAAGACGACGGCGATGGCGCAATCGGGTCATGATGAGAAGGAGTTTCGATTAGAATCTGAGGAGTGGTGAAAGAAAGAAAAGATCGGTGGGATTGATTATGCGACGACGACGGCGGCGGCGGCGGATGTTTTTGATGAATTGTGATTGAAGATGGGAAAAGATGAGGAGGGGATGGATTGAAATCGGAAGAGACGCCGCTGCTTTCTTTTCCGATCTGAACTTCCGATTTCTTCTGATGCATTACATAAGAAGTAAACTCAATCGGAAGAAACAAACGAACAAAAACAAGAACAAGAATCAAAATCGAAAATCAAAAATCAAAAAAACCAAAATCAGAAAATCAAATTCTCCCCTGACGAAACTTTCAGTCTCTTTGAACTTCAAATCCTTGTCGTTCTTGTTCTTGTTCTTGCGAAACGCTTATGGTTTGGCGTTAAAATCTTCGAATTCAGCGGAGAAAACTCGATGGTGCGGTTCTCCAATCACCCAGATAGAGAGAGAAACGAGAGCGAATAAAGAAAGGGTGAGAAGCGGAGGAGAGAGAAGGAGCGGTGTTCGCTTACAATTTATGGTACAATTCAATTTTGATCAATTCGAAACCCCAAAAAAGCAATTCTGGTAAGGAAGGCAACCTGCTCTTTTACCAAAATACCCCCCTACTTTCTTTTAAATTACTATAATACCTCTGTTTCTATGCCTTCCTATTAATTATCTGCACGGCTATATGCCCTCCTCAAGTGGAATCATTTCTTTCATACGGGTAAAATTAATTTTTAAATATTTTTTAACCTATCTTTTCTCTTCTTTTTTTTAATTAAAAATATAATAATTAATTGTCTTGGTGTCTCTTAGCTTATTAATTAATTAGTGGAATATTCCTCAATATTATATTTTCAAAAAATTAAATTTTTGTATGTATTAAATTACACGTACTTGGTAATTATCGACCCGTTTATGATTTTGACCAATACTATAAGTAACCGCTCAAGCCTACTACTAGCATATGTTATCTACTTTGTCTTGTTACATATAGTCATATGGCTCAAAGAAAGAGATTTCTACACTCTTAGTAGTTAGAGAGGGAAACAAAACATTATTTATGAACGCGTGGAAACTTCTTCCTAACATATGCATTTTAAAACTGTGAGGCTAACGACAATACGTAATGAGACAATCTCTACTAGCGGTGAGCACGGGGCTATTACAAATGGTATCATAGTTAGACACGAGGCGGTATGTTGACTCAAAAGGGGGTGGGTTTGTGCAATCCCATCAAGGGTGTGGAAACTTCTCCCCTAGTAAACACATTTTAAAACCATGAGACTGGCGACGATATGTAACGAGCTAAAAGGGACAATATCTTTTAGGGGTGGCCCTTATATATAACAAGAATTGAAAGGAAATAAAATAATTATAAATGAATAAAATAAGATAAGCATACTTGGAGGGGAAGAAATGAAATAGAGAGGTTTATGATGCAATATAAGACTAAGCTCAGAATTTTGACTAAAAAATTTCAAGCCTTTGAAATGTTCAAAGCATTTAAATGATGTAAATGAGGCAACCACTAAATCACTTTCATATCTTTCAGAAAATACTTATTTAGCTTTCATGAAGAATGAGATTTTTAATTTTACATTATTGAACCAAAAAGAGAATTTTATCTATTATGATGTCTATTTCATAAAAATAGACTTTTTTTTTTTTTTT
>NW_019272042.1:370307-371228 GCF_002738345.1 Cucurbita maxima
TTTTTTTTTTTTTACAGCCAAGAATATAATGAAATTTTTTTTATGCAGAAATAATCAAAAGGCAAAGAGCATTCTAAAATACAGCTAATTTAGAACATTCAAGATTCAAATAAATCAAATACGTATAATTAGTTTTTTTTTTTTTTAATTATTTATTCAGTCGGCTCCCAAAATTATTTCCTTCGATTTGAATATAATCAAAAGAATCAATTCAACAAAGAAAAAAAAAATTAAAAAGATTAAATATATACAAAAACTAAGAACATACACAAATCAAATAAATCCAATTATTTACAGAAATAAATTTTAACAAAATTGAAACCAATTTAGCCTATCAGACCCAAATTTCTTTACACAAATTTTAAAATTTTAATTCCTATCAGACCCAGAACCCTTAACTTTAATTAATAGCCAAATATTAAAATTTTGTAATAAAAAAAACTACCATTTTATATTTTCAGATCGATCATAAAAGGAAGAAACATAAAGTGACAGGGGTTCTTAAAAAAATACTAACAATTTAGATTTAAAGGGTTCTTAAAAAACAAATATTTAAACAAAAACTGAACATTCATAATTATAATCCCCAAAGACTCCAAAGAAATAATATATGGACAATACATAAGCAATTCAACTTTAAACAAACATTACCTAGAAACTAATCACATTAAAGAATCATAATCAAATAAGCTAAATCAAATCAAACCAAAAGGGAAGGCTATGGAACACATGTAAATAACTTTGCATATTCAAATATTAAGTGCAAAGAAAAAAAAAAGCCCTATTTTTAAAAAAATAAAAATAAAAACCAAAATTTGAGAAGCTCAAACTTTGCTAAAACCATGAATCAAACATCCGCTAAGCAGTCTACAAGGAAGAGATGGCATTCTTATTACAACTCAGAAATGGGGGGGGGGGGGG